>NC_059436.1:38797392-39107392 GCF_021028975.2 Sphaerodactylus townsendi | reverse complement strand
CCATTCACACCAAGTGGTGGGAAATTGGAGAGGGGCATTTAGAAAAGATGATATGTTTTAGGAAGTCCAGACATTATATTTGCAGAGTTTTCCAATATTAAGGTGGGAAAACATCCTTTCAGGGTGACAATTTACATGCATACATATGGTGGTTTTCCAAAGGAGCACAAAATTTGCTCATTGACAGATTACAGTTCCTCATTCCTCTCCTGCTGGCATGGGCAGCTGCCACAGCAGAGGAATACAGATGCGCTATTGCAAGGGTATAAAAGTGCAAAGACTTTTTGCCCTGTGAGCTTTGGTCTCCTGAATATAAACTGTGGCCCCTTCCGCACATGCAGAATAATGCATTTTCAATCCACTTTCACAATTGTTTGCAAGTGGATTTTGGTATTCCGCACAGTAAAATCCAGCTGCAAAGTGCACTGAAAGTGGATTGAAAGGGCATTATCCTGCATGTGTGGAAGGGGCCTAAGTGAAATTAGCCCTTCAGTATAAGAGATGATCCAAGTATAACAGTATGCAGTGGGTGCAGCATCTGGAAAATAAATAGTAACAACAGAAGTCGGAAACAAACCTGAACACAAATTAACATTTGTTTTCCTATGAACGTTACTGAACCTAACTACACAAGTGACAGGAAGTCTTCCAGTGAAACATTTCATCCCTGCTTCACACACAAGGGACAGTTTCAGTTGAAGAGATCCTATTAGCTGTTAAAAGGCAGTCAGAAAAAAAGGACACAGCATTCTCAATCTGAATTTTTGCAGCACTCAAAGGCCAGTGAGCAAGGCCAGCTAACTTGCTTTTAAAGCCAAGTCTGTGAACTCTAACCATTCTGTCTCTGGAATGTCTGGGAATAAAACTTCCACTGGATGAAAAGATTATGAAATTTTCACACAAATATACAGCTGTGCATGGCCAAGGATGAACCCTGATTTTTAGTCACTGCAAAACAGTTAATACTATTGTTCACAAGATCTAGTTCCAGGAGCAGCAGTGGCATAGTGGTTAAGAGCAGGTGCATTCTAATCTGGAGGAACCAAGTTTGATTCCCCGCTCTGCTGCTTGAACTGTGGAGGCTTATCTGGGGAATTCAGATTAGCCTGTGCACTCCAACACACTCTAGCTGGGTGACCTTGGGCTAGCCACAATTCTTCTGAGCTCTCTCAGCCCCACCTACCTCACAGGGTGTTTGTTGTGAGGGGGGAAAGGGAAAGGAGATTGCAAGCCCCTTTGAGTCTCCTACAAGAGAGAAAGGGGGGATATAAATCCAACTGTTCTTCTTCTTCTTCTACAACCGATCAGAGAAAAATGAAAAACAAACAAATGAGAGTCAAGAATGAAAGGCACCAGCTAGGGTTCCAGTTATGCGTTGCTTATGCTTTACATGCATATTTTTAAAAAATCAATGGACAGTCACCTAAAAATAAGAGGATTTTATTGTTCTTTTTAAAAAGCACACATTTATTTTATTTAAAAAACGTACAAATAAAAAGATAACCAGAGGCATTTTCAGGTGCTTATAGAAGGCATTTTTCTTAGTCTGACTCTGCACACAAAGCTAAACACATCCAAGAATGGCTGAATATCGTAGCTACAAGCATATTGTTCCCATAACTACTGTGCGTTCGTTCCTTCTCTACTTGCCATAGCAAGGCAGCGGATGGAAAGTTCCACTTCTGAGTCACCACCGAGAAGCAGCTTCCCAGGAGAAAAATGCTATTATTTTTGAAAAAAGTCATCTGCCTGCTTCATAGAGACACTGGGGCATTCTCCTACAATCAAATGCAGGTAATTCTAAACTCTATTTGTTTTTTTAAAAAAACAGACTGATTGAAAGACCAAGTTTTGGGATAACACAGCCTAGAATCCAAGCATAATTTGCTCAGATAAACAGTGACAGGATAACAAGTTGCCAACAGACACAAATCACAGGACACACATCTATGTGGAAAGCTACGCAGAAGTATTCATTCCCCTGTTCTTTTCTCCTCTCCAACACTGCCTTGCCCTTTGGAAGAATCTGGCCTCCCTCCCTGTTACCGCTGCATTGCCCCCACAATGCCTTGCAGCATGTCTATGGGCAGCGGGAAGACAATCGTGGAGTTCTTTTCAGCAGCGATGGTGGTCAGGGTCTGCAGATAGCGGAGCTGGAGGGCCGCGGGAGACTCCGTGATAACAATAGAGGCTTCTTTCAGGGCTCTGGAGGCATTCATTTCTCCCTCTGCCGCAATTACCTGGAAGGAAGGCAGTCGTAAATATTGGAGTACCCGGAAAGCCACTTTCCACTCTACTTTTGTCAACTCTGGCTGGCAGGAGCTTTTCAAAGGGCATGTTCACACACATCGAATAATGCACTTTCAATCCACTTTCCAGCAGGGTTTCACTGTGTGAAACGGCAAAAACCACTTGCAAATGGTGCATTGGAGGTGGATTGAAAGTGCATTATCCAGCATGTGTGAAGGTGCCCTCAGTCTTGTGCACCTTGGAGGGGGGGTCGTCATGGCTCAGTAGCACAGCACCTGCTTTGCATGGAAAGTTTTTTTGGCATTCCGCACAGGTGAAACTCTGTCCCAGGTTCCTTTCCCTGGCATCTCCATGAAAGGATGTCAATCAGTAGGTGCTGGAAGAGGCCTTTCTCTGCCTGACATTCTGACGGCTTTGAGCCAGGTGGACTGATGGGGCTCAACAGAAGGCAACTGCATATGTTCATATGTTTAACGAGGAATGCGAGAGACTCTCTACATGCAAAGCATGCACGCCATCACTGTGCTATGGATGACAGCATTGCAACCAAAGGTCTCCGTTCGCTGGCATGCCTGTATTTTGACAGTAAAGGGCACTGTCCAAAGATGCTATCTTCATCTTCTAAAAATAAACTTGAGCGAGAAATTTTTTCCAGGCAAGAGAACAATGCAATACATAGAACCATCAGCTGTCTGAAAAACAGCATCACAAGAGGAAGAACTGGCAGAGGACCACCTCGGCTACATTAAAACAGATTTTAACATATTAAAAAGAAAACAGGCAAAATATCAGGAATCCCATGCTCCCACCTGCCCACCCAGCTTTCCATTTAGCCAAAATTAATTCTACAAAAAACCATGAAAAGGCTTAGTTAAGCCATTATTCTGTAGCCCAGTATGCACTACCCCGCCTCAAAATGTGGTGCAGTGCGCAATGGACTAAAAAAATGTGGAGTGGTGCGTAATGCACTTTGTAAACTGCTTGTTGTGAAAATGGTTTGCAAAAATGTGTTACATTAAAAACAAAAACAAAACCTGAAATGAATGAAAAACATGCTAAAAGCAAATCTTATGTAGGTTGGAGAAGCTGCTGTTAAAAAGCTAAAATACCAACAGGCGGTAACCAAACCACCCAAAAGGAAATGAGATTAAGATCAACATACAAGCAGCCCTTCTTGAACACATCAATTGATTAGATAAATGTTCCGCCTGCCTCGGCATCCAGCTTACTACTGCAGTAAACCAGGTACCCACAAATGCATGCAAGGAGGCCACAGAGGCAAACCCCCCTCCATTTCCTGTTGCCTTTTGCAATAACCAGGATTCAGAGATACTCTGCCTCAGAACATGAAAGAAAGATCTCAATAAGCTGACAAATTTATACAAGAGAAAACAGCGTTGTTATGTGTTAGGTTCACCTGTCGATTGCAGAGGATTCTAGGAAGTGTCCTAAAATGTACGCTCCGTTCCCACAAAGTATTGCTCTGGCCCCACAACCACATCATATGAACCAAGTATATCCCAGAATACATTCTGCTTACAACTACAGCTGCACTTTACAGAGGACAGTAAGAGTGAACAAGCTGTTGGTCAGGCGAAAGTCCCCTATTTTGGTCTTCTCACAGAGAAGCCCTTATCAGCTTCCAAGCAGCCTCACAGTTTCCTGGAACAGAGTTTGGAAGCACATGAACTATAAGAACACCTAGTTCATGTGTATATGTAAGTGAAACACAGTGACTCATTGCTTAAGGGGGAAAAAGATAATGAGATCTCTGGAGCAAGCATTCAATTCTGGTTGTTTATAGTCATCTGTGTAGGCAAATAACCAGAAACAAACATCGAACATCGGAAACAGCCAATGATTTGTCTGGACCTTAGACAATGTTCCAAGACCTGCCTTACGAAACATCACACTCAGCAAGTTATCTGCTCCCCTCTTTCTCCTTAAGTCACATAGCTTGGAAGAGTCACCTCCATATTCTCCTGGCCATTAATATAGCTGGTGCCATGATATATATTCTCCTTGGCCATTAATATAGCTGGTGCCACTATGTTACGAAATTTCACTTCCAGGAAAAAAAATGTACATCAGAAAGAACATCCTCTTAGGCACACAATCAGCCATTTTGGAGAGGCCTGAAGTGTTTTGGAGAGGCCTGAATTACAGGGGCATGCCAAAGAACGTGCATGTCGATCTACAGAGGAGTAGGATGTTAGAAAGACAATCCATCTGTAATGGACATTCTTTCAGAATGCTAAGTGGACAGGTGATCTCACACACTTTGACCAAATACTTTCCAAGGACAGTTGTGTGGTCTGACCAGTGGAGACAATATTAAGCTGTTGCACACATTCAAGACCAATGGTCCATTTGGCTCAATGTTGCTGAAGCAGACATCCAGCAATAGCTCTCCAGGGTCCTGAGCAGAGAAAGTTCTTGGGAAACACTCAAGGTGGCATTGGAAATGCCAGCCAGGGACTGAATTTGGGGTCTTCTGCATGCAAAGTAGAGGCTCAATTCTTGAACATCAGCCTCACCCCAACCAACTCTAGTTGGTTTGTCACTCTGAGGAAAGACTTTCCTGGGCCATGTCACTTATGTTTTTTCTAAATCAGGGGTCTGCAACCCGCGGCTCCGGAGCCGCGTGTTGAAGGCTTTATTCAGGATGGCATTTGATTACTTTTCATTTTTCTATTTCTTGGCTGTCTTAAGTTGTGATTTAAAGTGTGATTTTAATGTATTTTCATAGTTACTGTTTGGCTTACATTGTACGCCACCTGGAATTTGTTGAGGTAGAAAATAAGGTAAATAAACTCTCCTACCTTGGCTCTCGCCTCACGAGCCGCTTCTGCTTCAGCGGCCATTGCTCTCTGGAGTTGGATGGGTAACTTCACATCTTTGATTTCCACACGCTCCACCTTTATCCCCCAGTCATCAGTGGCATCGTCGAGGGTGCTCTGTTCAAAATGTGAAACAGTGGCCATGTCAGAAGTTGTCCATCAACAGAAGAGGTCACTCAGACCATAAGAGACATTGCAGGAGCTACAAAGTTTAAACGTGGCTCAAGTGAGTCAGTGCACTGAGCATTTATAGCTGTGTCAGTGCCAGATCTTACATACCTATTATTTTCAGGTGACATGAAGGAATCAAATAGGTTTCTATGGCACAAGCCTGGTGCTGTGCATCTGCTTGCAGTTCACAAGCAACACTGGGAAACTGTTTGGCACGAGCCCTCTTTATTTCCAGCTTTTGAGGCTTCACATTCTTTCAACCCTATTTTCGCAGCCTGAAGGACTATAAAACTGACCTCTTAAAAGATTAAAAACAAAGCAAAATTGGCAAGTTTCTAAGTTCCACGCTGATGTTGTCATGAGTCAGCCCTGGACACTGAGGACTCTTGTAGAGCCTGAAGACACCGCAGAGCCAGAGTTGGCTCTTCATGAGGAAAGGCAGACAGCAGAACCAGCTCCATGCCCTTCCCTCCAAGTCAAGGCAATATACCTGATGCCATGCAGCTGAGAGAGCCATCTCAAAAGAGCCAAGTAACGACCCAGTTACATGAAGGAGGCAGAGGCTACAGTTATAGAGTAAAAGGAGAAGTGTTCGCATTGCTGCCAAGTATGGCAGAAGACTCTGTGAAACGGAGGCATCTGCATCTTAGGAGGACTGAGTCCTTGCAGGATCCTAGCCTCATTGGTCAGACTCTCCTATATAAACCCTGTCTTGGGCTTGGCTCTGCCTGAGTGTAATGAGTGTAGTCAGTGGTGGGATCCAAACATCTTAATAACAGGTTCCGATGGTGGTGGGATTCAAACAGTGGCGCCGCTGCACACACGCACCTCGAGTCCCTATTGGGCAGGGAGGTTGCTTTAGTAACCCCTTCTCAGCACTCAGAAAAAATTAGTAACCACTTCTAGAGAAGTGGTGAGAACTGGTTGGATCCCACCTCTGAGTGTACTTCCCAGAAAGCTCCATGTGCTTGGTCTTCCTGTGCCTTGACTATGGACTGTTTTGACCATTCCTTTGACTATGGACTGTTTCGTACTACACCTTTGCCTGCCGCCTGCCCCAAATCCAACCTGTCTTGACTACGGCTCACTTGTGACCTGTCTGGACTCTGTCTGGCGACATCCTAGCTAGCTAGCTGGCAGTGCAGGTGTGGTGAAACTACAGAATACCCAGACAGTTTTATTAAAGCATTCACATTATTAAACACCACGGGGTTCTTCTAGTTTTCGATTGTCTCTAACACAATTTTTGCACATGAACAAGCTTTCCCATTCAAATATTTACAAGCAGAAGCATCTCTGGGCATCTGGAGTTGTTAAGAACATTTTTTCATTAAGAATTATGCAGTGTTTGAATTCCTGTGCTTTACACCGAACAATATTTTTCAGAGAGTGACATCTACACAATAAACGGTCGCTTCCTAAATCCAACAGGGACTGCATTCTGTAACACTCCAAGGACACACAGTTTGAAAATTGCTTGGCCCTACCTGCATGCTGTGTGCGATTTCTTCCCGGTCGGAGAGGATTTGGGAGAGGTTCTTGGTCCCCAGGACGTTCCTCAAGGTGGTTTGCGCCAAGAGCCGAGTGGCAGAGTCAGCATTTGTGATGTTTGCTACGGCAAGGGTTGCATTCTGAACTCGATAATAAACCACACCATCCACATTAACCGTCACCGAATCTTTGGTAAGGATCTGCGCCAGAAACAGAGAGAAACTGCAATGTAAGAATTATTATTTTTTAAACAAAAACAAAAAAATTGTCCCAAAGCATTTAGCAAGCAGCAGTGCTGAACAGCAAGTTGTGTCAAATTCCACATTCAGACAATAATTCACTTGATGGGTTCAAGGATTTTATTGAAGACATGAGAAAAACAGAAGACTGTTTGGGTGAAAAAGCGCCAGAACAGTTGATAATATGTTGCAGTAACTCCCCACCCCCATATGTGAACCAATACAGTCAGGAAAAGTCCAGCCTGAAGTCTCGCCCCAGCACAACGCTTCAAGGCCTGGGAAACAGGTAAGCAGCACCTGCAAAAGCAAAAGCTCTCCCCAGCAATTCCCCCTCCCAGCCATGGCCTCCTGACAAATTGCTAGCTGTCCACTAGCTTCTCACCAAGTAATGTATTGACCAACTTCATTGCTTTCTTGATATCCCTTTGTTTGTGCCCTGGTTTGCTTCACACCTGTGTTGTCACTTGGCTTATGAGGCTATTGACAACGGGCAAATTTTTGTGTAGATGACTACATCAATTTGAGAATAGAGTGTTTGACTATAACTTAAAGGGCACTAGATAATAACACTGAACTCTTGTTTTATAAAGGCCCTGTGCTGCCTCTTATGTCAATATTCCCAGCAACATGGTAACAGACGTCACTACTGAAGATCCACAAAATTGAAGCAAAGAATCTTTTCTTGTTACAAAAGGATCACATACAATTACAGCATCCAGATGGTTACTTACAAATTTTCCAACCAGAATCTTTGATGCCTAGGGCTGAAATGGGTTTTTTTTCAACTGACATCCTAGTTGAGATGCTAATGGCCTCTGATAGGAACTGTACTGTCTCCCTTATCTTCGGACTTTAGCCAGGCAAACAGTCCTTAACCTCTGCCAGTTTCTCCATACCCTCTAACATCATAAAATAACCTTAGTTATTCTTGCAAGCCAATCAGTTGGCCAAGTGTTGCAATTGAAGCTTGCCATTGGTTTGCCTGCTCTGATGTCTCAGCCCACAACATACCAATAACTGGGGTACCAAATGGGCTATTTGGAAAACAATGTACTTTTGTTTGGGTATGTGTGTGTGTCCTTTTTTTACTTCAGTTTTTAAAATTCAGTTTTTAATGACACCCCATCTTCACATCTCTTTTGACTGGTCATTTATTTTAGGGGTTTTTTTCCCCATTAAAGACACAAATTTTTCAAATGTTGAATTTGGCCCATTTCACAAAAATCGTAAGTGGCTTTCGAACGCCAGCTAAAGAGTACAAAAGCTATTGATTTTGTTTTTTAAAAAATACTCTGCTCAAAAGGAAGACAACTCTGGATATGATAAAATCCCAAGAAAAGTGTTATACACACACAAATATTATTGGACATAACTATAACTTGAACACAAATATAAGACCTCTTTTCTTCTGAGGGCACCTGTATGAAAGCTAAACTACTACCCCGTGGCTGCTGGCAAGTGGAAAATCAGTAGAGAATTTAATTATGTGTCACAACATTCATACAAATCCTTGCACTATTTCATAAGTCATACCCAGCTCAAACAAAAGCAACATGTATTTTTTCTATCTTACAGAATCTGCAAAAACTTTAGTTCATTTCTGCATTGATTTAAATGATCTTGGAAAGAACATTTGGATTCTTTGGCATAATTCAAAACGAGCCAAATTTACAGCTGTAGCTAATTACTGGGGTATAAAGACAGAGAAGCCTTTGATACAGATAGAAGCATTTTACACGAGAATCTTATCTGCACAGTCCTTATACTGAATTGGGAACAAACAATGGCTGGTTAATTTATGTAAGTTTTACCTAAATATTTAAACTTTTCTTTGGCTAATCTGTTTAGTCTGCAGTTTATTAAAATAAATGGTGTGTAATGTTTAGATTTAATTAATAATTTATTCAAGTATTTATGAAGCATTTATATGTATATTTGTACTTTTGTAAGACAGCTTTTACACTGGATATTTCGTAAGCTAATGTATTTGTTTATTAGGTGCCTGCCCGAGATTCCTGTGAGATAGGACACGTACCAATCACTTTGGAAAAGATCAAGGCTGAAAAGCCTCGGCAAAACAGGTGTTGTCTATCCGGAAGTCCCATCTTCGTTTATGTGACTCTCATGTTGAACTATTGTGAAATGAATAAGCGTTGACTTATTTGCTAAATCTTTATCTTGACATTATACTTACCTGACCAAGCTTCCCATTTTTTGTGACATTTGGCTTGCTCTTTGTTCCATGCATTTTGCTGTCTGTATTTGTGATATTCGAATAGGGCCTTTGTTATTTTTTGAGCTGTGTATGTCTTATGAAATGATTTGTGTGAACACTGTGACACGTAATTAAATTCTATGCTGATTTTGCACTTGCCAACAGTTGTGACGTAGTTTTTTTTTCTTTTTCTGTCTTGCCAGTTCCACTACACCTACTGAATTATACACCTGGAAGAGAACCAAGTCTTGCATTTCAGTAAATACTGTACTTATGTCCCAAGGTCAATGAGTGCTCATTGCTGTGCTAAACTTCAAAAGAACTGCATATGTATTGCAAGGACTTCAGTCATCACCAGTGCTATCAAAACAAAAACACTGGGTTCTTGCCAATGCTTAACAATCTAACATGCAATTCACAAAAGGGATCTTTTGAAAGAGAAGTGATTAAAATGGACAGCATGTTGGTGCAGACTACTCAGCTTATTGGTTGTGGTGGGTTTTCTGGGCTGTGTGGCCGTGGTCTGGTAGATCTTGTTCCTAACATTTCGCCTGCATCTGTGGCTGGCATCTTCAGAGGTGTATCACAGAGAGAAATCAACAGTGGGGTGCAGAGGGGGGGCGCACAGGGTTAGGGTCATACCCCGCGCGCCATTAAGGCCCAATACGCCACTGTTTGGGGCCCAAGCCATTTGGGGCTCCTTAGGTCAAACACCACGCTTTGAACTGGGCCTGAACACCAAATGGAAGCCAATGCTGTTTCCGGCCTTGCATGTTCTTTTAGGGGAGGTCTCATTTAAGAACTCTAGCTGCCAAATTCTGTGTCACCTGAGATTTCTGGACTGTCTTCAAAGGCAGATGACTAGGGATGGCAGCCTCCATGTGGGACCTGAGGTTCCCCTGGAATTAAAGCTCATCTCCAGACTATAGAGGTCAGTTCCTCTGCAGAAAATGGATCCTTTGGAGGGTGGACTCTATGGCCCTGGACCCCACGGAGGTCCTTGTCTTCCCCAGGCTCCAGCCCCAAATTTCCAGGAGTTTCCCAACCTAGAGCTGGCATTATTTCCCACCATCTCCCTGCCAGAATCCAGGAGAGACCTGGCAACCCTACATGATCTCATCTGGACATCACTAAAACATTTGCAGAACAGGCCATGCCCAGTCAATTTTCTCTGCATCACCCCTTGTTGCCTAAAGGATAAAACATCTAGCATCCCTTGTGTTATATACCCAACAAAGAAGCCTTAACTGTTTCCCCATCTTGTAATTCCCTCTGACTGGAAGGACAAGGATGACATTCCAGTCAGTGTTCAATCTGTGAATTCGTGTGGCTGCAGGAAACCACTCATGGACACTAACCAGAAACAGTTCCCTGGGTTTGCATTTGAACTGCGGGTGGTGGCTTGATTCATAGCCAGACCTCATCTTCTTGGAGATAGAGCTTGAAGCTGTGGTGGCACCAGACAAATTGCCAGCAGTCTGGTCAGGCAATTTGGAAGAACACAAAAGACACTCCCCTTCATTGTCTAAGGCTGCTGGGATTCATAAACAACACTATGCAAGAAGGATGCAGCAAACTGCTCGTTTGTTATCTACACCATCTAGATACAAGACATTACAAAGAGTAATATAAGCAAGACAGGCTCCAAGGAACTTGCAGTCTAAATTCAGTCACAGAGGGAAATAGAGGAAGCAGACAAATAGATAGGTTCATCAGAGGCAGCCAGGATAACTGCATTCAAATTTTCTGCACCTCTCAGTACTAGCTGCTGAGGAGTTGTGTCATCAGGAGGTCAATTTGGCCACTGGAGCCCTGGTCACAATGAAGTAGCAACAGAGCAACGTCTTGAGTGCAGAAGACCCAGAGTCTATTCCCTGGCTCCTCCAGTTAGAAGGTCTTAATACAGCAAATGCTGGGAAAGATACTCAGCCCAAGATCTTGGGAACCATTACCAGCATCAGAAGAAACTACACCAGGTAAGAGAGACCAATAGTCTCGCTCGGTAAATGATGGCTGGCTCAAGAGCGGAAGAAGCGATATAACAATCTCTAGATCTGCCCTACTGAAATCTTTCATCTCTTGCAATACTGAAGGCCACCTACATATGGGAGGAAGCATGACACAATGGCCCAACACATACTTCACATGTAGGAGGTTCCAGTTAGAAGTTCTAAGGTAAGCAGATGTTGGGAAAGACTTTTCTCCACCAGAGGCCCTGGACAACTGTTGGCAGTCAGTGTAGAGGTCCTCAGCTTTGACTATCCTGTGGACACTTTTGGAATTTTGAGACAGGCGACAACACATCACGGCTGCCCTGGGAAGTAGAATGTCACAAAAAGCCTGCCATGTGGGGGCAATTACAAAAGGTTGGAAGATCTATAGGAGGAAGCCATTATAGGAAATCTTACTGTTCTGGGAGGAGAGGGCTATTTCTGAAGGGATGCTCCCTGCACACCCAGAAATAATGACTGCTGAGGTCTTCTAAAGTCCTCCTGCTTCAATGAGATTGAAAAAAGCTAGTTTCAACTCACTGCAAGTGGATGTCCAGAAACACATCAGTCGCTGCCTTTTTGGGGATATCTGCTGTATATTATATACTGTAGTATACAGTACACACAGGCCCTTTCCGCACATGCAGAACAATGCTCTTTCAATCCATTTTCAGTGCACTTTGCAGCTGGATTTTACTGTGCGGAATAGCAAAATCCACTTGTATACAATTGTGAAAGTGGATTGGAAGTGCAGTATTCTGCATGAGTGGAAGGGGCCTATATTATATACTGTATCCAGAGGTGGGATCCAGCAGGTTCTCACAGGTTCCCGAGAGTAGGTTACTAATTATTTGTGTGTGCCGAGAGGGGGTTACTAATTGGTGATTTTGCCACGAGATTTTTGCCCTAGTTATGCCCCTCCTCTCAGCAGTAGCACGCAGAACTTGAAGCAGTCTAGCAGGAGGTGCACCGGCATGCGTGGCAGCCTGCGCCTGATTGCATTTGTTTCCCGCCCAAGGACCAGCGCAGCGGCTGCGTCCTTGCCACAGCCCCACCCAGGAATGCCCCCGCCCAGGAATGCCTGGCCACGCCCCCACCATGCCCCGCCCAGTCCCATTGGCGCTACGCCACAGTTTGAATCCCACCACCATGGGAACCTGTTACTAAAATTTTTGGACCCCACCACTGACTGTATCTACTATAGTATATAGTGAATCAAATGACTAACTCTGTAAAGTACTAACAAGTATGGACATATAAAGTGGCTTTAACATACGGCAGCTTTATATGTCTGCACTTCAACCTTTTACAGAGTCTCATAAGCAAAAGATCTTACAATTGAGATTTTGATAGCAGGAGAAGGATGGGAACCAAGAGACAGACTTGAGATACTAGCAGTAGTTAACACATCCCTGGATGTTGATTTTGTTGGAAATGGTCGAAAAGACTTTGTGGGTCCAAAAGTTTCCAAACGACTTTGGGTCCAAGGAAGAGCTGGAAGGAAGCAATGATCTCCAAAGAAAGGTGTGAAAATAAAACAAATCTGGACATGGTCCAGCCACCCCAGGGAAAGGGAGGCAGGGGGAGGGGTGCCATGCAAGGGAAGGGAAGTGAGGGAGGGGAGTGAGTGAGTGAGGGACAAAAGCAAATGTGATAGAAATTCTGCAAACTGTTATCCCAGCTTGTTCCATGCAGGGGCATCAATAGCCATAATAATAAATCTACTCTCTCCTTCCATTAAAAAAGGAGTCTTTCCTCATGCAATTAGATTTTCTTCCTGCCGTTTTTCATTTGCTGGTAAATACAACACAAACAGATCTCAGGATAATCTAATCACGCTGCTGGCAGGGAACGCTGAATTTCATTTAGCGGGTTTAGCAGGGAGAGGGGAAAATGCTACAGCGAGCCAAAGTGCTCCAAAGAGAGGGGTCCCCTGTGGCTGGGTGCAGCATCTAGGACAGTGGTGGTGAACCTATGGCACGGGTGCCAGAGGTGGCACTCAGAGCCCTCTCTGTGGGCATGCGCAAACAGAGTGCCCCCTCCACACACACATCTAGGCTGGTCTGGGCCGCTGGGCTCGATTATTAGCATTAAATCTAAGACCTAGTTTTGCGGAAGCAGTGTAGGTAACCCTGTTAAGTGCTATTAAACCGCACTGATTTTCATGCGAAGAACTAAAGTGCGATCCTTTACCTGGGAGTAAGCTCGGTTGCTGGCAATGAGGCTTGCTTCTGAGTAAACCCTCCTAGGGTAGTGATTCACCCGTTGGAAGAGTTGCACGGTTGCTTCAAAGCGAAGCCACCAACTACCACCACGCTTACTCCTGAGTAACACACGCCTCGGAGCCAACCGTTTTTTCAAAACTAAAACCTCAGTATTCAGGTTAAATTGCCATGTTGGCACTTTGCGATAAATATGTGGGTTTGGGGTTGCAATTTGGGCACTTGGTCTCGAAAAGGTTCGCCATCACTGATCTAGGATCCAGAACTGTAGGGTCATTTAGGCATCAGGTGGCCCTGGACAAGATTCCCCTTGTGGCTTCCCTACCACTAAGCATTTGGCCCCTTTCAGAGCAAGTCCACTCCTTTCTAGAAGAGCAAGTCCAACTCCTTTCTAGAAGAAAGAAGAAAGGAGGAGAGGAAGGGAGGGAAAGGAGTTCGTTTATACCCCACTTCCTCTCCTGTAAGGAGACTCAAGGCGGCTTACAAGCTCCTTTTCCTTTCCTCTCTCCACAGCAGCTACCTTGTGAGGTAGGTGGGGCTGAGAGAGGTCTGAGAGAATTGTGACTAGCCCAAGGTCGCCCAGCAGGAATGTAGGAGTGCAGAAACACATCTGGATCATCAGATAAGCCTCTGCCACTCATGTGGAGGAGTGGGGAATCAAACCCGGTTCTCCAGATTAGAATCCACCTGCTCGTAACCACTACACCACACGGGCGCTTCTTCACTTGGATAGGCAGCAGGGCACAAAGCTCATGCTCCTTAAAGCCTCCTTAAATGACTGGCCCTGCATAGCTGCAGGGGGAGGGGCCTTGGAGACGGCCTGCCGTTTCCCAGCGGAAAAGCAAGATTTGGCTTCAGGGTAAAAGCTTTCAGGAGTGAAAGCTTCGTATTGTCAAAGGCTTTGATGAGAAGGGAGCGCTTTTAGCCACGTGCTCTTTCTGATTCGAGGCGTCAAGAGTTAAGTTTCCTACACAGAACTCATAAACGAGGGTGTGAGGAGAAAACAACAGGCCAGAAACCTAATTGTCATTAGGCATAATGTCTCTGCTTCTGTAAATGTGCCACTACGAAGCTCCCCACCACCACCACCATCACCGGCTTCCTGGCTCATCTGTTTTCTGTTCAATTAGTTTAAAAATTGTGTGCGAAGTTAAAGGTCTTGCGGTTGCACAAGGATATCTGAATCTCCATCATCGACAACTTCCACAGGCCCTTCGTGATTCAAGCCGCCCAACCCTGGAGCTGATACCCTTCAAGGGCTGATTCACTCCTGCCTGTTGATACCTTAATGATGGGGGCGAAGGAGAAAACCACAGATCAAAACACCAGAGGTGGGGCTCTTGGGTGACCTCACACAGCCATTCTTTGCAACGTTTTGGCTCTTATTTTCAGCCGGGCTGTTTCCTCATGGATGTTGCCACTCTGCCTTGGCTTTCTCACCCACAGTGTTGTTTTTAGAAGCATCTGCATCATGTTGTCCTATACTGGTCCTGCTTCTGTATTTCCCCCTGCTTTGCTGCTTTCCCAGTCCTGATCAGGTGCAATCTTTTGGGAAAGATCAGTCACTCTGTGAAATGGAAGGTGTGCATCTTTGCAGGACATCAGCCACTAGGGGCCACCCCACCTCCAAGCTCCACGTGGGGCTCGGGAGCGGGGTCAGCTGGGATTGCCTCACTGCCTGCAAGCCTGCAGTTTAAAGCTCAATCCAAGCATCACTGAGTCCAGGATCAAACTGAGAACCAAGGCTCATGAGTTCTATACGGTTGGCTCCGTCCCCTGCTCCCCCCCCCCAAGCTCCCCCGGACTCTGGTTTTATTCCTTGCATGGATGCTACCTAAAATAGATTTTCTGGCTACAAAATAAAATAAGAGTTTCTCTCTGTGTGTGTTCCACTCCCTCTTTTCTGAAATACAGAATGCCAGCTGAAACAGGCAAAATATCTCCAAGCAGGAGGGCCCCACTTTAGGTTATTTAGCACCAAATCCTTGTAACGTTCTCCATTTTTCATCTACATCCAGTTAGCACCAATGTTTGTATTCTAAGTAATACAAACAAGGTAACTGCAGGCTCCCAACTCTGTCCCATGGCATAGAGAAGGACCAACATGACCACATGCTTTACCATTTCTGCAAAAGAGGACCAAAGTAATACTGCAGCATTGCAAGTAAATCCTCAAATATGAATAGGCCCCATTACTACTTAAGAAAAGAAAAGTTCTTGCTGATCACACCCAACCAATACCAGCAGCTTGTGGCCCAAATTGGTAACCTTCACAAATGCCTAGTATGTATGTGGCTTCATTCAAAACTGTAGAAATGCTGGAGCCCTTGCCACGGTGTGGAATAATGGCTGGAGTTTCGGATTAGGAATGGGGAGGTCTGGATTAAACTCTGCATTCAAACGGGATCTAGTTCCTCCACTCTCCTCCATGCCCAAACCCTGCCTAAGAGAAGGATCACTATTAGCCTAGCTTACCTCACAGGTCAGTGGTGAGGAGAAAATTCACATACAGGGGAAGCAAGTTCGGACTGTTTTGCCCTTCATATTGCTCATGGAATCTTAAATTGTGACTTTTCATGGGTCTTATAATGTTGATGTTATTGTGTGTTTTTTAAAAAAATGTTTTATTTATATTGCAAGTCCCTTTGAGTTCTGTGAGGGAGAAAGCCGGCTAATAAATGTTAAAAATGAATCACTAAATAAATCAGGAGTCTGCAAACTGGAGGCAGATTTTGGTTGCCACTGGGGGAGGAACAAGAACCAGAGAACTTCCCCCTGCACAATTGCCCGTGGAATGAACAAGACCGGGCCAATAAAAAT
Source organism: Sphaerodactylus townsendi (assembly GCF_021028975.2). NCBI lineage: Eukaryota > Metazoa > Chordata > Lepidosauria > Squamata > Sphaerodactylidae > Sphaerodactylus > Sphaerodactylus townsendi. Next base: position 39,091,153 of record NC_059436.1, on the reverse strand, counting down.
TTGTTTCGCCACTTTCCAGAATGCTTATTTCAATAAGGCTTGAACAAGAGGAATCCCAAGTAGATCGATCGTGCTCTGTGCTAATTAAGAGGATGGCTGTGTTAGTTTCCTCTGCCCTCCGCCCCCGGCCAATGTGGGCATTTGGTCCTTGGCAATAGTATTGCAACAGAAGTTTTACAGCTAAAAAAACCCCCTAAAACATCTATACTTTCCAAGTGAAAATCCACTGTCTTCCCTCCCTCCATACTTCTTGGTAGTCCCCCCCACCCCACCCCATTAGGTTAAAACGTACTTGTGAGATTCTGTTTTGTGTCTGCTGAAGGAATTCTCAGCACCTTCAGCAGAATCTCACAAGTACGTTTTAACCTAATGGGGTGGGGTGGGGGGGACTACCAAGAAGTCAAAAAGAAACAGAGAGAGAGGGGAGGTGGCTTGGTATAGTCCATCTGCAACAGCAAACACATTACGCCTAATGATTATTAGGTTTTCCAGCCAATTAATCTTTTGCCAGCTCCGTGACAGCGACTGCCTACAGAAACCTATTACTGGTGACTGGCAGGCCTGCTGAGTGGATTGAAAACAAAACCCATCGATCTGGCTGTTCTTGCCCGCTGTCTGCTTTGACAGAAGAGGCTGGAGAATTTGCAAGTAACGCTGCTAAACAAAACAGGTGCCTTTCTGTAGTGGAAAAATAATTCTTCGCCCACAGGTTGCAATGCCCAGAGGCACATGCCCAGGCTTAATTCCCAGGTCATGTTTACACTACAGACTCGATCCTGTTTAATAGACGTTCCCAGTGCCAAGAACTCTGTGAACTGTAGTTCTGGAAGGCAGGTTAGGGAATCTCTGACAAGGAATTCTCAGCACCTTCAGCAGACTATAATTCCCAGGAGCACTCATGCAGAGACCACAACATTGAAATAAAAAAGGACATTTTCAGAATTGCTGAGTCAGACCAAGTCCAGCCTTCTGTCTCCAGTGGGGAACAAAGCAGAAGATGATGGCAATTAACCCATATCCATCTTGCCCTGCAACATCTGATTCTCAGAGATATCCTGCCCCAGGATTTAGAAGCTCGATTTGGATCTGACAAAGGGTGATTCCGAACAGGCAAAATATAACGAGTTAAGGAGTGTGAAAAACGCACAGAACTTGCCCCTCAAATGTTTTTAACCCGTTTTATTTTGCTGAACCCAACTTTTTCCTTTAACCCAGGTTTCACACACTTCCTGCTTGCCTGTGTGAACTATGGCAAGCAGGAAGTGTTCTATTTCCCCCTCTTTGGTCCACCGTTGCAGCGGATTCTGTCAGCAGCCGCCATTAGCGTGGCTTCTCTAGGCAGCCGCCATTTTGTGCCGGTATGTTTGTGGGGGATTCCTGGGTAGGGGGATTCTCGGATGTACTGTTCACAGGTAAACACAGCATTTCCTGTGAGAACCATGCCGCATCCTGACGCCGGGATCCCAGCAGTCCTGGATGGCCCCTGCAACCGCCGTGCAAGTGGCGACACAGGTGACAAAGGTTCATTTAACCTGTTTGTGTTGCCTGTGGCCCAACCTTCTAGGCATTTGGGTAACTTTTTTCCTGTTTAACAAAGCCATCCAAGCACCACATCTTGGGGCGGTGCATTCCTTATGTTAACAAGATCTTGATAAAGAAGTGCTTTTTGGGGTACACCATGAAATCAACACTGATCAACATCTTGTGACCACATAAACATGAACCCACAAAGCCGCCTCATCCTGAGTTAGACTATAGTCCATCAAGAACAATATTTTTTACTCAGACTGGCAGCGGTTCTCCAATTTCTCAGGCCTTGCACATCACATACCACATCGATCCATTTAACTAGAAATGCCAAAGAGCGAACCCAGGAACCTTCTGTAAGCAAAACAATTGCTCTGCCCTTATTTCAAGTAGTTTTAGGACAAAAATAAATAAAAGCACTTCATGGAACACAGTATCTTTTAGTTACGTGGAAACCAGGCATTACTGCATCATCTCTCTTCTGTAACCATAAAAACGGAGTCAAAGGTGACCCCAAGCAGGGGACTGCAGTAACATTGTAGGGAAACGGTGTTTTTCCTCCAAAATGTATATCCCGCCCTAGCCCTGTAGGGTCAGGACCTGTGGATCATGGGCAGCCATTTCCAACTCCCCAAATGATACAGTATGTTAAACTAAGCTTATTCCAGTTCCAATGGATGACAGGGTTTACCCAGTTCAGACCCTGAGAAGGCCTCTGTGTACCATTGACAGATGCACAGAAATAGTTGCACTATGCCTGTTTTGTAACTGGATCTTCCAACACTTTAATTTAGAAACAACGGTCAAGGAAGCTCCCAAACTGGACAGAGGAAGAATTGGAGACCCCTGTAACCAGAGATGCCGGAGGTTGAATCTGGGACCTGCTGCAGCAGGCCAAGCAGATGCCCTACTTCTGAGACACAGCTCCTGCCCAAACAATGCAACCAGAAAGGGAATACGTACTTCTTGTGGTGGTATATCGAAGGATATTGTGCGCATGTCCACCTTGATGATGTTGTCTGTACAAGGCAAGACAAAAAACAAGCCTGCAGGAAAGAAAGACATAACCATGAAACAATAGGGCCACGTGACTTCCATTATACCTGAACATAGGGGTGAATCACGTTGCTTTGTACAGAATCAGAGCACTGGTCCATCAATCTCAATATGGCCTCACCAACCAACAACAGATCTCCAGAGGCTTTGGGGCCTTTCTTGGCCTTTCCCCAACGTTGAAGATTGTTTACATGGATACGTCATGTCCAACACAAGCACGTTTTCTTTCACCTCTTCTTTATGCCATTTGCTTCAAAATACTGTGCCATTGTTTGAATGTAGGTTTCCAATTTGTCATTAAACTGGAACCTTCCTGCTTTCATAAGAGACTATCTCTATTTACAGATTCTTGCTCTTTCATAGAACTCCACCCTCATTGCCAAATAATTACTTTTAAGTAATGGCTTCACACAAAGATAATAGAAGATCTCAACTAACTTTCTTGGAGTCCAGTTGATTAGGTTACAAGACAAACTACAAAGCAAGACAAACTACATCTTGCTATAACAAGACAAACTACAAGACAAACTACATCTTGCTATAACAGCTGGGTCTGGAATACACTGCTAACTGCAGTCTATACCTTTGTGCACCCTTCTTTGCTCTGGCCTGGGAGTTTTTATCTTGTAACCGACTTCAGTGTCAGTTGGGGATAAAGTTGCCAACTTTTCAACCAATCACTGCAGCTGTGTCTTTTACAGTTGCTCATCATGGAGGCAAGGGCAGTGGGGTGGGGGAGGTCACCATGTGGAATGGGGGTGGTGGTCACCTGTGCATTAAGTAGCCGTAAAGAGCAGACCAGGCCTTTTCCTGGTCATTTGACAGTGTATGCCACAAGAATCTGGGGGAATGGATTACAAAGAGATGATGGCCATTTATGCACTTGATCTCCTCTGTGTACATTCCCTTCAGATTGGATTCTCCTGAACTCACCATGTCTGGGATCAGAGAATCTTCACGGTTTCTGAAACCACTGAAAGCATGACTTTTCCTCTCCCTTTGCAGGGAAAGTCGATAGCAGCTCCTCTCACTCTTCAAGCCAGCAATTATTTTGACACTGTCCATCGATCGTTAGGGCAATAGACCATTGAAATTGACATGCCGTTTAAAGGGTTTAGCAAAGTAATGCTGGGTCCTTGATGGCACCAAAAGAATAAAAAGTGCCTTAGCTTGGCTTGGCTGGGGATTCTTCGCAGCAGAAGAATGCTGTTTAAATAAAAACACCCAGGGAAAAACTCACTGCAAAGCTGGCAGCCGGGGGAGGGATGGAGGGTAATCACCTTTATGCACAAAGGGTCTAGTAATATGTTGGACATATTTTGAATAACTAGAAAGAGTTTAGATTTCTCCCCTGCATTTCTCAGCCATAAGGAGTCTTAAAGTAGCTTACAAACTCCTTCCCTTCATCTCCCTACAACAAACACCTTGTGAGGTTGGTGGGGCTGAGGGAGTTCTGAGAGAACTGTGACTAGCCCAAGGTCAACCAGTGAGTTTCATGTGTAGGAGCATGGAATAAATCAGATTAGAGTCCACTGCTCACTCGAAATCCAGATTAGAGTCCGCCACTATTAACTACCACACCATGCTTGTATGTAGTGCCTATCAACATTTTCCTGGTGGAATAATATTGATTTCACTTCAGAGACTGAAGGGAAAGTGATTAGAATTCCTTGCATCTTTACAGAAGCAGGCAGCCTTCTGCAAGGTTTCTGGAAAGAAGCTCTGAGATATTGCTTTGTTTTTAGAATTAGGAACTTTGACTAGACAGAAGGGGAATGAGAGGCAGAAGAAGAAGAAGAAGAAGAGTTTGGATTTATATCCCCCCTTTCTCTCCTGCAGGAGACTCAAAGGGGCTTACAATCTCCTTTACCCCTCACAACAAGCACCTTGTGAGGTAGGTGGGGCTGAGAGAGCTCAGAAGAACTATGATTAGTTCAAGGTCACCCAGCTGGCGTGTGGGAGTACACAAGCTAATCTGAATTCCCCAGATAAGCCTCCCCAGCTCAAGCAGCAGAGCGGGGAATCAATCCCGGTTCCTGCAGATTAGAGTACACCTGCTCTTAACCACTACGCCACGGCTGAACCCACCCCAAAGAATTCTCTGCAGTCTCAGAACTCGCTACAGCCACTACCAACATGTTTAGTGGAAGAAGAGACTATAAAATCAGCAACAATTCAAGGGGGTGCTTCACAGCAGACAGCAGCAGAACAATACACTTTGAAGGAAAATCATGTTTCGCCTGTGAAAATATCACATAGTCCCTATTTATTCCCTGGAATGACAGAAAAGTCACACTTGTAATGGAAGGTCTCACTTATTTCTGGTCAGAAGGTGATTTCTCAGCAGAGCTGAAAGGAACATCTGAGTTTGCACGACAACCTAATGAAGGGGGAAGTAGACGTTTCAAGATAAGCAGCAGGATATGGCTGACAGACCAACTTCTCCAAAAGTGCCGCCATAGTCAAGGCAGAACCACAAACCACCAGATTGCTTGTACTTGTCACAACAAGTGAGAAGAACATAAAGATAATAGGGCAGATAGTGTGGTGGATGAAACAGTTCCACCTCTCCACAGACTTCCCATTTCTCTGATTTGGCCTAGATCAGGGGTAGGGAACCTGCGGCTCTCCAGATGTTCAGGAACTACAATTCCCATCAGCCTCTGTCAGCATGGCCAATTGGCCATGCTGGTAGGGGGTTGATGGGAATTGTAGTTCCTGAACATCTGGAGAGCCGCAGGTTCCCTACCCCTGGCCTAGATGTTTCTGGCTCGGTGGCCGTAGCTAGGATTATGCTCGGGGTGTTGTTGTTGCTAATTATTATTCTAAAGTTCTTCTTGTAACCACATCCTTCAGTCTCCAACAAAAATAGGTGAGACTTCTCTGTATCTATGTGTGAAACCAGTACTTAAAAATGCATTCAATGGTTGCAAGCTTGCCAGAATTCAAACGTAGACTATAATTAAATAGTAATAATTAAATAAAACCGCACTGCTCACTGCAAACAAAGCACTTTCCAATTAGAAAACAATGACCATCTGATATATTCTTGTTTTCATCACACATTTAAAGCAATCTCCTCTGTCTTTCTGTGACAGAATGCAGAGGAAAAGTTAATTTAAAAATGCAGGTCTGTCAAAAGCATAATTGTTTACACTCATAGGCCCCTTCCACACATGAAGACGAATGCATTTTCAATCCACTTTCAATGCGCTTAGCAGCTGGATTTACTGTGCAAAATAGAAAATCCACTTGCAAACGATTGTGAAAGTGGATTGAAAGTGCATTATTCTGCATGTGCGGAAGGGGCCATAGTGAAGAATGGAAGATCTTAGGAACAGGAGAAGCCACATGAATGTGGTATCCTACATTCTGATTGGCTAAAAAACTTTATGATGCGCAGAGGGAGGAGGATATTTCCCTGTGAAGAACTATCTGAGGTGCTTTTGGATAGTGAAGTTCCTACAGTTAAGAGCTATCTGCCTTAACTTCACTTTAAAGAATACTACCTCTGAAAAGAATAGTTGCAGTCAGTGTGTGGAAAACTGGCTTGCTCTGCTGGTTGACAGCTGGTGTGCTGTGTGTTGAAAGCAAATTAATACTCAGACTGAGTGAACTGGTGGAGGGTTATTGAGGAGCCCGGAGAAGGGCCATATATATAACCAAGGAGGGATAGATCTAAGAGGGAAGAAGAATTCTTAGGGCCTGTAGTCTGGAGTATTTGGGGGTTTGCTTTATTTTCCTCCAGATATAGTTATTTATGTTTTATTTTAGGGTTGTTTAACAGAATGAGGCTTGTGAGAGTACTGAATATATGTACCAGCCTGTATTAGTCATTGAGACTACTATCCATAAGCCAGTTTCATCTTAAGTATAAGTACCGTATATACTCATGTATAAGTCAAATTTTTCAGCACATTTTAATGCTGAAAAAGCTCCCCTCGACTTATATGCGGGTCATTAAATTTTTTTGTGTGTTTTTACTTTGGCGGCCAGCAGGGGCGCAGTTTTTATGCTAGAGGCACCAAAATTTCAGGGTACCCTCGGAAGACTCTCCTGATGATACCAGCCAAGTTTGGTAAAGTTTGGTTCAGGGGGTCCAAAGTTATGGACCCCCAAAGGAGGTGCCCCCATTCCCCATTGTTTTCAATGGGAGCTATTAGTAGATGGGGCTACCCTTTTGAGGGTCCATAACTTTGGACCCTCTGAACCAAACTTAACCAAACCTGGCTGGTATCATCAGGAGAGTCTCTTTATGATACCAGCCAGGTTTGGTGAAGTTTGGGTCAGGGGATCCAAAGTTATTGATTCCCATAGGGGATGCCCCATCCCCCATTGTTTACAATGGAAGCTAATAGTAGATTTTTCATTTCTGATAATATCCCTCTTAAAATCTAAGTTGGGTTACATTTGGACATACAGATGCTGATGAGGAATCCAGTTTTGAAGGATTTTAACTCTTGTGTTTTAGCTTGGTTGCTGGTTGAGCTAAGGTTCTTGTACTTTTAAAGTTATTGTTGATACCATATTGTTCTTATTGACCCTCTTTTCCACTTTACAGAGCTAGTTTACTGTTTTTCTTTGAAATAAATATTCAAAAACATTTAACCTACTGATGCCTCAATTGATGCTGCATTTCCCACCCTCGACTTATACGCAAGTCAATAAGTTTTCCAGTTTTTTGTGGTAAAATTAGGTGCCTCGACTTATATGCGGGTCGACTTATACACGAGTATATACGGTAAGTGGGAAACATAACATCAAGATAATGTCTAAGCTAACTGAAACTGAAAAAACTTATCAAGCCTGTGACTGAAAACCAAATACCGAATCTATGTGCCAAGCTCTTGTGTGTGTGGTATGTGTGTATATATATATATTCTTTTACCTTATCCATTCCTACTCTCCAAGTTATTTATCTCCCTTAAGTATCTCCTCTCTGTTAAATAAATCTTTGATTCTGTTTAAGTTTTAAATCTGCCCCAGTATTATTTTGTGTACCTTGTTAAGAGGTTTGCCTAGAAATGTTATAATAATGGGCTATCTTTCACCTTCTGGGAGTTTTACAGGGCTGAAGTAATGTGCTTCTGTACACAAATGCTACCATTTCTTAAGTACCTCAGTCCCTGAAAAGAAAAAGGCGGGAAAAATCTGACAAGACAAGTCAGTGAGTAGTTTCCTTACAATTCATTGAGTTTCTAGCCTTTAAGATCAAAGCTCAAAGAAGTATTGACAGTAGACAAATTTCAATACATAATAAAGTGCCTGTGAAATCGGCCACTATTTGGAAAATGGTCTGTCCTTAAACAATGAAATGTGAAGATTTGACAGCATACAAGCTACCATACTTGCCAATGCTATGCAAAGGAGAAGAGGTGTAAGTGTGTGGATTTGAAGGGGCAAATGTTACAAGGGTACTTAAACCCTTCCATACCACCTTTCCACTGCTAACCCTCACTCTTGCCCCCCACCCAAGTCAGGTATTCTAAGAAATCTTTGCTCGTCAAGAAAAAATGGCGGGGGGGTTATACAGAGAAAAGGAGGAGAAGGGTCAAGTTGATTATCCTGTTATTCAATGATACAAGTTTCAAACTTTGAGAGTAAGACCAAGCTAAGTACATGACTTTTAGGAAACTAGACAGAATCTGTTTAAATTTGGGGAACATTTGGGAAAAGACCCAAGCACATGCTATCATATCATTGGCAAACCCAAGAGTTACATACATCCTGTGGCTGAGCCTAATGTAATGCTTACCTGGTCCTTTTGCTCCTCCTTTTAAGATACGCCCCAGCCGGAAGATAATGGCTCGCTCATACTCCTTCACAATCTGCAATTAGAACAATAAGTGACTAAAATTTTTAACCTTATGTGCAGAAAAATAAAATCGTCTTTCAGCCTATTTTGGGCTGGGTTTTCAGGAAACGCTTACATGTTGCATGCCCATGATAATATAAAGAAACTGAATGTCTCAGTTGCGTTGGATGTGAGAGAAAAAGTGTAATTAGAATGCTTCCGTAATAGAGAACACAAGGGAAGAATAAACAGTACGGACAATTTATATTAAAATGGCTAAAGCTTATAATGCTCCTGGAGGGGTTACAAGCCAGCATTTGTTTTTCTGTCATCTGCTGCCAGTCTGGAAATAATTTCTGGTCTACCGTAAGGATGAAATTCAGTATTACCGTGTTTCCCCGAATATAAGATAGTGTCTTATATTAATTTTTGCTCCCAAAGATGCGCTATGTCTTATTTTCAGGGGATGTCTTATTTTTCTGTGTTCTGTTCGTCAGGCATGCTTCCAAACAAAAACTTTGCTATGTCTTACTTTCGGGGGATGCCTTATATTTCGCACTTCAGCAAAACCTCTACTATGTCTTATTTTTCGGGGATGTCTTATATTAGGGGAAACAGGGTACTTTGGTTGCTTGTGGTATACGTTTGTTTTGGAAAGTTATTTATTGCATTGATTTAACACAAAAAAAGGAGAAACTAAATGTAAACCAGAAATAAGATTTTAAGGAAACAGGGCTCTATTTGGATGGAATAACAAATTCTGCTGCATTCCTCTGAAGTCCAGTTTTAATCTTGGTTTGGAGGCAAAAGTACAAACCATGGTTTCTTGATTTGTTTGACTAGAATGTCATTAACAAAGTTTTTAAGAAACCAGAAAGTCACTATTTCTGATGTTATGTCAGGCACAAGGATTTCCCATGCCAATAAACAAAGATTTGGTGTTACATCTGAATGCAGCTCACGTACGGGGGGGGGGGGGGGGTTTCTGTCAGGAAGTTAGATCTGTAACAGCTCAGGCTCATTCTGCACAGCATATTTATAATGAGCTGCAATCTTTATAAAAGAACTCATCTTCCCTTTTTATAAATGAAAAACAAATTCATTTATAACGATTGCAACTCCTTATAAATATGCTGTGCAGAAGGAGCCTCGGAGAAAGAGAAACTTGTCTAACACACAGATTACCAATAATTCTGTAAGGTTTTCAGGCAACCAATATATGGAAGCTGAAACGCATTAGAAAATGGAAATCTGCTAGCGTTTTAAATGAAAACATGGTGTTTCTTCTTTAAAATGCTAACAGAAACAGGTTTCTTATATCAAAACCAACCGGAGGTGGAAGGTTAAATCTCCTCTCCCTTCCTTGCATGGCACTGAGGCAAATTGAGGCTGCACAGTCAAGCAGGAAAGCGGCTACAGCTTGGGGCAGAACATCTGCTTTGCAGGAACAAGGTCTCAGGTTCAACTTCCAGTTGGATGAAGGAGCAGGTGATGTAAAAGTCCTCAACTGAGAACCCTGGAGACCCACTGCCAATATTGATCTTGGAAGACCAAAATTTTGATTTTGTACAAGGCAGCTGCATATGTATGGAATAAGACGTGTCAAAGCTGAGATTTAGCTCAGTCACTGGCACACTCTCCAATAAGGAAGAGAATGCTATTCAAATGTTAATCCATTAGACAGAAGTGCCACACCTCAAATGTTTCCCAAGAACATTTTCTTTACCTTTATGCACATCCAGATGGAGATGGGGAAAGTCGCCAAGGTCAAAAGGAAGGAAACGATGACGAGCACCCATCCACACATGCCGAGGCCATGATCAGAGCCCTCTGGAGAAGACAGACACAGATGTTGAAAGATCAGGGCTACTCCTTTAAATGTAGCATACAGAAGTAAATGCCCCTAAAGCAAGATCTCTTCATCAAAGGATTACTACAGTTCTGAGACTGTTCATGTTTGGCAAATATATTAGTTTACTGGGCATAATTGCTCCTGACCATAATGGGGAAGACTGATGAATTAATTTGGGCAGAGCTTACTCCCTCATTCAGGATGTCCAGCATCCTGCGGCTTCTGCCAAGTGACTTTCAGCTAGTGACGTCCCAGGCCTAAATGGCGCCCGAGGGCTTGCCCACCTCCCTGTGGCGCCCCCCCCGGCTCCCCATACCCCACTTACTAAAGCAAGAAGGGAGAGCTGGGGAGGGCGGGGCTTAGAAGGGTGGCTTGGACTGGAGCCATGGGGCTGCGCACCGCCAACCCCCTCCCCCCTCCTTGCAGGCCAGGAGGATGGGGCGCTGCAGCCACCTGCCGCCGACCTCTGCCCCCTGGCCTCCCTGCAAGCCAGCGCAGGAGCCAGCCTGCAGGGAGGCCAGGGTGGGGGTGGGGCTCAGCGGCAGGTGGCTCAGGCCCCCCAGTGATGCCTGGAGCACCCTCACATAACAAAGTGGCGTGCGCCCAGGGATATGGGATACGCCAGTTCCCATTAACGGTACACCACTGCATTCAGCTGCTTCCATGCATAGCTTTACAATGGTAAGGACTAGACAGCTTAACAATATTAATTCTGGATAGCTGATTAAGTTTGCATACTAGTAAAACAATCTTTCCAGAACAAACAGCTTATTTTGTTTTAGCTTTATTGACATGGCTGTAAGATTCAGAGGACAAGCTGTGAAGCAGGGAGTGCTCCATTCAAATCATACCTCTGCCATAAGCTGCTTTTAAGCAAGCCAACTGCTCTTTCATCTGCAATACGAGGATAATACAAATGGCCTACCATACTTGGCTGTTGCGAGAACCACAAGAGAATCAGAATGAAGCACGTAGTGCTTTATTGAATATTAGAATAGAATGGAAACCCCATTCAATGAACAAAAAAACCCTATACAAATGCTTCCAGCATGTATGCATTGCAGACAGAATCATTTTAGCAGAGGCATTCCCTTTTAGAAGAAGAGGCATTCCTTTTAGAAGAAGAGGCATTCTTTTTAGAAGGCCTCTTCTAAGAGGCTGCTTGCAGCATGTATAGCTCACCTGCATTAAAAATAAAGTTTTTAGGTTAAATACAGCAGCCCTGGGCCCCCCACAAAATACCAATAAGGGCTTTTTTTCGGGTTGGCTGTACCAAATGCACACCCCAAGCACAAGCTCGTTGCTTTCTGCACCCCCACCCCCACACACACAATCTGCCTAAATCCGCAGAATCTGCCTAAATCTGCAGAATCTGCCTTGCTGTCAGATGAACATCTAGTCTCTGCTTAAAAGCCACCCCAGGTTTCTCTGTTGCTGCAGCAACTGCCGATAAAGTACAACCACAATGGTACTCCCACGTGGCAGGTTGCCCCACAGTTTCCCTGCCACAATGTCCTAGCAGAGGCCACCCTCAGGGCCACCAGGGATTTTACATTTTTTTTAAAAAAATCAGCCCTAGGATATAGTTGTATCAATATATCATTATGCTAATATGTGTCCCATTATGTTAATATGTGTCCCAGGTTGTCTGAATTCCCAGCTTTCACTTTTTAAAAAAGTCTGGGGCCCTTTTTCTTGTAGAGATATAAGGACAAAGGCACATCCCCATAATGAAAGGGACTAGACCCTTTTTTTTTTAAAAAAAAATGAAAGCTGGGAATTCAGAGAACCTGAGGCACATACTGGTATAATATCATATTAATATAATTATATTCTAGCAGTGAAATGAAAAAATCTCTGGGAGGTAAAGACAGGAAATGGTTACTGTGGGGACAGGGTTAAGGAAAATGGTTGTCCTGTGGGTGGGAATATTTGAATTTTTCCAACCACACAGCAGCTACCCAGACTCTACTGTGGACTTTCCCAAAACTCTGAAGCAAACCAGGTTTGCAAAAGATCACAGAAAAGTCAGGAAAACCCCAGGAGGTGCACAAACGCTCCAAAATGCTGTGGAGAAATACACACATCCACAGAAATCCCGGCTTCTCAATAGTATTGAACTCAGGGCAGATAGCCTGAGTAGGAATGACAAAGGGGAAGTTTGAATCAGGGTCATAGGCCTATTCAAAGCAAACCAGGACCTTATTTAAATTGTAGACTAGACCCATTCTTTTAATTTTAGTTGGTGGCAATTATCTTAACCATGCCCCAACCACAATTACTGTTAAACTGTGCAATCTGTTTGAAACATTCCCTTGCAGTGTGCAGGGGCAACCCATTTGACAAACAAGAGCGATTCAAATAACAGACCTCTGATGGGAAGCAACCATCCAGAAGTCAAGCCAAGGAAAGCCTTTCAGATTAAATGACTGGAGTATGAGCTCACGCTCAGAAATGTACACTCAGGACTCCAAAGGGGAAATTCAAGAGCTTGCCCCTCCCGGCATTGGCAAATATTTTGAGGAAAGGACAAGTCCAGAGGGAAGATCAACAGGAAGTAACACTGCAAAGCCCAAAGCCCTTGCTCAACTGAAGGAGGCAGTTTGCATCTATGTTGCAACACACCTAGATGATGAATTCTGCTCTGGATTCTTTGGTCCTGCAGTATCCCCAGAAAGCTCAAAGGGATAGCTGGAGAGGAGATAGTCATCTGGTGTAGCAAAGTTCCAGGGATAAAGGGAGATTTCATACACCTTGCATGTAGTCGCCACAGTGCGGCATCCACGAAGCAGCCGGGTCACATCTGGTTGACTAGAGGAAACTGTTACTCAAGAGGGCCGAAGGGCCGAATTGCCAAGAGGCAGCTGACATTTTCCTCTACCAAAACGCCTTGGGTACAGATCCTTTGCATTACTCCAAGGAGAGAGAGAAAGGGAAGAACAGTTCCTTCTCTGCCTTGCTACTGTTTGTGTTGCTGCCACGAAAAGTGATGCTGCAGAAGTGATTGTCGTCCAATTAAGATTACCCCTGGAGAAAGAAAGCTGTTGCTTGGCAAAGAAAGGATTTCTTTAATTGTTTTGCTGGCTGGCGAGAGTGGAGCCGTTGGTAGAATATTAACTGCACAGAGCTCAAAATCCAAGTGGAAAGCGCCAATACTGAGATAGCAAAGTTTTGCACTTGACTTGCATCCAGAACAGGGAAGGGATAATATTCCCAGCCTCACCCAGTGAGTGTGGCACAGTGGCTACAGGGGTGGACTAGGATCTGGAAGACCCCGGTTCAAATCTTCCCTTTGCCATGTCACCTCATTGGATAACCCTGGGCCACTGACTCACGTGCTAACGCACCTCTTAAGGTTGTTGTGAGGATAAAATAGAGCAAAGGAGAAGGATATGCGCTGTTTTGGGTCCACTGTGAGCATGAAGGCGAAGCATAAGTGAAATAAACAAACAGGTCTTCATTCTCGACTCTGACATGAACCCTGCTCGGTACACAGGGAGTAGAGATTTTACTTCCAGTGCTGGCTACACTAAGCAGTTACAATGCCTCCCCAATCATGGCATTATATAAGCTCACTAGAATGGGTTGTCGGCAGAAAATGTTTACGGAGTCAGAGACCCGCTATTTCACATGGCACTGAATGCTTTCAGGGCACAGATCAAGACAGCTTGGCCTCTTTTAGCTTTGCAAAAGGAAGGCGGAGGGAGTATGGTAACATCATACACATTTCAGAGAAGCGCAGCCGGAAGAGCTATTTAAATTCAATCAAACAGCTGGCGCAGCAGCTCCCAAACATAATTTCAGTCTCTTGCTTTCAATTAAAAGGACTTATTTAATGTAATCTGCAAAAGTCAAGAGGTACTGATTTTCCCTCGGATTGTACCACTTCAGACAGCAGGTGTGCTTGTATTCACGCGTGCATGTGTGTCTGTGTGTGTATGTGGAGGGATGAATGGAGAAAAACCTCCCTGCTTGTAGAAAATTAACATACCAAGGAGAATGTTTCAACTAGCTTTCTCACTGGCATGTTAACCTTTTATGTCCAGGGAATTTTTTGTTCTTATGGAAAACTATTCAAACTATTCCCCCGCCCCCAATTAAAATGGTATAATCTAGAAAGATCTTTTCTGCCAAATGTAAACAAACGGGGTCAATTGCTGTTCCTCTCCCTCCCAGCACAACTGCAGGCGAAAGAACATTACTTAGGTCACAAAGCTGCTCAAGCACACTGCCAAGGCTTCTCAGCGAAGGCCCACTGGAATCAGAAGGGGGTTTTCCTTGATTTTTCCCCCCAGTTTACTTCTGTGCCAACTCTACATTCCTTTTTCCTCACTCACCAGTGCCAGCAGACTCACAGCTGGCTGATACCACAAAGTCTTGGAATTATAGCTCAGCACTGTGTCAAGAGACACACAGGACCTCGAGCGATAAATACGCAGCACAAGACAAGACTTGTGATAATCCTCGCTGAACGGAGGGGACGGACGGAGTGGGAATGAGACTTTCTGCCTCCCTCTTCAGCCTCCTTGAGAACACACACATACGCGCCCCTCCGAGTGTTTCCACCCACAGGTCTGATCTAGCATGGATGTGTTGGAACCCTTCCACAGCACCCTTTCCTTGGTGCATCCCTAGGCCAAACGGGCTGACAGACATCAGTGGGCCCCAGCTAACCATTTAAGGCATAGGTGTCAAACTCGCGGCCCTCCAGATGTTATGGACTACGGTTCCCATCATCCCCTGCCAGCATCATAATGGCAGGGGATGATGGAACTGTAGTCCATAACATCTGGAGGGCCGCGAATTTGACACCTGTGATTTAAGGTGCCTCGCACACAGGGTCACTGCCAGCACGACCAGACAATTCAGCTGTCTCTTCAGGGAGAAGCAAGGCCCAAAGACTCAGGAGGTTTGGCTAAGGGCTCTAGTCTGTCCTTAAGGCAGCACCATGGGCTGTGTCCTTAAGGCTAGAGGACAGTACACCCCAATGTTTGGTGCCCACCATGCACAGTGCACAGAGAAGCCAACCCCAGACCACTAAGCAACAGGAGGTTAGGCTGGATAAAATACCAGCTGTCTTCCCATTCTGGCATCCCAGGCCCTTTCCTCTCTAGTATGGATGTTAGAATCCCTTGCCAAGAGAGACCTCAGCAGCTGTCCAGGGCTCAGTTGTCAGAAATGGGGCACAGTCCAGAAAGGTTTAAAGAACCAATGGCTGAAAGCAATGTCTCCCTGTTTTCCATGTCTTTCCCCTTGTGATTTATGTGTTTCAGCAGCATTGTGGAGGCTTGCAATTGACACAAGGGAAGAGCTAGCTCAAGTTTGGTTTGGGCAGCACTGCTTTCCTGTTTCTCAGTTAGACAGGATGGAATTATGCACTCTATACACTTCAGCAATAATTTGTCAGTTTTCATGCTGGAAAATGCGTACATACGTACATACACCCGGCAGCCAGGCTCTTATTTATTTAAAAAATTATCCCCAGCTTTTCTCTCCAATGGGGGGCCAACATTATTCCCTATGCCTGAATTTTATCCTCACAGCCATCACCTTGTAAGGTAGGCAAGACCGACAATGTGCCTGGCCCAAGGTCACCCAGTCAGCTGTCATGACAGAGTGGCGATTCAAACCCACAACTTCCAAATTACAACACTAACCAGTAACCCACACCGGCTCTCTGCCACTGCCTCATACAAGGAACTGAGAGCTAAAAGATGTTCGATAGTAAGAGCCCACATAATATTTTTTTCTCCGCAAAATACAAACTGTGCAGGGGCATCTGTTTCGGGTTTGTGAGTGTGTAAGTAATATATCCTGCTGTGTGCAAGAAACCCCTATTGTGATCAATCTATCCGTCCTGCTGGTTTAAATCCTGCCATTACACAAACTGGTTAATATCACCCTCAGCTGGTTAATATCATTTTCAGCTCGCTATCAGTCAAACATTTTCTGATTAGCAGAATAAACGCACACACACAAAGACCCCGGTGCTTTTTCCTCACTTGGCATTCACCCCTAGAACTCCTCAAGGAGGATTACTTTTTGACAACACGTTTTGCTTAGATACACAGGGGCGGGCGAGTTCTGCTTCGGCCAAGTTCCACGTGCCTTATTTTCAATACAAAGTTTAAGTCAGAGGGAAGGGGATGAAGGGGAAGCGTGGGAAACGGCTAAGAAGCCTGGAAGGCCGAATCCCAGAGGAATGCATCTTCCGAAACCATTCAGTCATAATTTGGGCATTCTTTACGCAAAAGCAAGTCCCTAGCCCTGAAGATCTCAACGCAAACACACGTGGGCTCAAAACCACCCAAAGCCACACAATTTGAGAATACAGAAAATGTCCACTGAAAATAGGGTTGCCAACTGAGTTGGGAAATTCTTGGAGATTCGGAGGTGGGGTCTGGGGAGGGGTCTCGGAAGGGTACAGCTGCCACAGAGTCATATGAGATGAGATAGATCAACTCTACACATTTAGGAAGCCATCATTTTCAGTTTGCAAGAGCTGAGCAAGGTTGTTCACTATGGGACGTTTGGGATAAATGGCTTCGTAGGGCCACCATGAGTCAGAAGCGAACTGACCAAACTTAACGCATACGATGGTCCAAAGCAGCCGTTTCCCCCAAGGAGATTATAGCCTGGAGATCAGCTGTAATTCCAGAAGCTCTCCAGGCTGTGACTGGAAGTTGGCAACCCGACTTAAAAATCAAATGTGGTCTGCACAAGAGCTGGCCACAACCCATAAACTCAAATGAGCCCTTCGGGGGAGGGCGGTATACAAGTTTAATAATAAATAAAATAAATAAAAATAAAATGTCTGCTTTCTTGTCTTGCTGGATGCCGAATTCAGATCAGACAAGTGAAACTCCAGTACTATTGTGAAAACAACCCCCCACCCACCCAAAAAATCCAGCATGCCTTGAGCCAGGCATCCCCCCTCCAAAAAACCCCAACATGCTTCCACCTACAGAAAACCACCACCTTCTCTAACATGGACAGTTATGGCAAATCTTTGCTTAAGGGCAGTAGTGCCAAACTGAACACTGTTGCATGTTGTGCAGGGAATCTATTTTCTCCCTTCCTGAACGCCAGCAGCAAATTCAGCCTGGTCCAGTGTCATGCCCCTGTAATGATATCTCAAAAAGCCAACCAGCATCCTTCAGAAACAACCTGTCCAGCCGTCATCACTCAAACGCACTCTGTGTATGCTCAGAAAGGCTTGATCCTTCACGCTTTAAGCAATACAGAATTACAGATTCGGGGGAGGGGGAGGGGGGTCAGATTAAAGAGCCGAGAGCAACAGGTTCCCCACGACGGGGATGCTGGACGACACTAGTCTCTCCCAGCAGAGAGAAGCGAACAACCCCTATCCGGAGGCAGGGGCGCAGGCACTCTGCCCGCGCTCAGAAGCACCTCAGCCCTGAACGCAGCCCAAGTTCTAGCGTGGTGGGAAACGCAGCTGCAAGAGGGGGTCTTCTTTGACAAAGACCCCTCTGGGACGGGTGGGGCGCCCCCCCAAGGTGCCCGGGGCTGGGTCCCTTACCGCCGATCTTGAGCTCCCGCCTGCCGCGGTTGGCGTTGCCCTTCTCTGCATCCTCCATGGCGCCCACGGACTTGCCCAGCCTGGCAGTTCTCGGTTCCTCCGGCGGCGAATGCGGACCGCGGGGCTCCACCCGCCCAACTTGACTCCGGGGGAGGCGGAGACACCTCCGGCGCGCCTCGCCCACCTGGCCCGCTGCCCGGCCCACCCGCCAAGCGCCGCCCAGCCGCCCAGCGCCCTTCTAGGGTGGCGCGGCAGGCAGAAATCCAACAGGAGAAGAGGCATGGTTCGTTGCACGCGCGGCGGGGGGTGGGGAGAGAATTCACCCCTTGCCTCGTACGTAGTATCTAAACGAGGTTGACCTCGGTTTTTTGTTCCGCCCTGCATGAGCGGAAATGCAACTGGGAAAGTTTCACCTGTTGGGTTTCTGCAGTGCTTGGACCTTTGCTACAGGGTATTTTGCCTCTCCCTCGCGTGCAAGGCTGTTCTGGGGGTGTTGGTGGCTTTCTTACCAGCGGACGTTCAACAGGAGCGGCATCTCCGTGTCCTTACAGACTTCACCTACTGAATTTCGGCCTGCAGTGCGCTTACTAAATGATATGTCGTCGAGCCTCTTACCGATCTTGTCAGAGCTCCTCCTGTCCTGCGCCTGCCTGCCTTCAACAGGACAGCTTGCTCCAGTGTCGTAGCAGACAATGCTGTGCTTGCTAAACTTCCTTGGCGATCCTCAACATGTTTATGTAGAATCCTGTAGTGTTTATTGGAGTGTTTATTGGAGATTTCTCCCAGATAAATGTGCATCTTTGGTGGATTCCACACAGGGCAAATATAATGGGTGTAGGATGCTATATAAACTGGTTTTTTTGGCGGGGGGGGGGGTTCACACAGGTCCCGTCCCCCAAAAAAGTCTGCCCCGTTTTATTTCCATCAACCCAGGATTTTTAAAAATCGCTAAACCAGCAATTCTTTTGCAAAATCCTGGGTTGGAGCTGCTCCTGCACGCTTTATTTCTCTCCCGTCCATGCCACCTGCCATTGCCCTGCTGTTGCAGGGAGGCCCTTTTTCCTTTTTTATTTTGTGTGTTGCACATGCACAGCTACACAGGTGCAGCCAATCGTATTGTGGGATGATCGGCATGGCTGTGGAGGTTCATGTCTGCATGCCTGCGTAGCTACACATGTGTTGCTGGAAATAAAAGAGAGAAGCGTCACAGTGCGAAGGCACGAAAGCGACCCAGATTGTTTCCACGGGCTGCCCGCACGGCACTCATGTGAACAGGAAAAAGGACAACGAGTTCCTTTACAACAGCGATGGCGAACCTATGGCACGGGTGCCAGAGGTGGCACTCAGGGCCCTTTCTGTGGGCCCGCATGCTCAGAGTCCATCATGTGGGGGGGGGGCAGAAAATCGCCCCCATACACACACTTAAGCTGGCCTGGGCATGATCCTTTACCCAGGAGTAAGCTCGGTTGCTGGCAATGGGGCTTGCTTCTGAGTAAACCCTCCTAGGGTCATGATTCACCCATTCGAAGCGTTGCACGATTGCTTCACCAAGCTTACTCCCGAGTAACATGCACCTTGGAGCCAACTGTTTTTTCTAAACTAAAACCTCAGTATTCAGGTTAAATTGCCGTGTTGGCACTTTGCGATAAATAAGTGGGTTTTGGGTTGCAATGTGGGCACTCTGTCTCGAAAAGGTTCGCCATCACTGCTTTACAACAACTGCAACCTGACATACATTTGCTGTGCGGAATCGACCAGTGTTCATTCAGCCTATTTTTTAAGCACCAGACACGTCATTCTCAATGACACACAAAACCCGTTTTTAATAAATCTTTTATGGTAAAATAACATACAGCACCATGCAAGATTTGAGTTCTCCAGAACTCTTTCATCAGGCTGATAATTACATGTTGGTTTTCAGGAGGACATTTTTCAAAAGTGCAGCTTCGTAAAGAGTTCTGGAGAACTCAAAAGCCCACAGACTGTTCTGTGTCATCGTTTTGCTTGGTCCTAATAAAAGTCACTGTAATATATTCACTTTGTATGTAATAGAACCATCTGCTTCTCCTCTATTGTCTGTGTGAGTTAGTTTTCAGCTTTTGGGTATAGCTCAGAATGGAGGAAACAGATTTGTTTTCAAATCATACTGCATTAAACATATCAAATCCCATATAGGTGCTCAGTATATGTGGGAAAGGCTTTATTAGTAGAACCAACTGTTCATCACACAAACTATCCCATACAGGAAAGAAGCCATATAAGTGCTTGGTATGTGAGAAGAGCTTTGATTTTTTATCAGTCCTTCTTCAACATGAAAGACCTCATACTAGAGAGAGGAAATGCAAATATTTTGTGGGGAAACGTTTCGCACCAGTCTTGTTAAACACAGAAGACCTGCTAGTCATTCCTCCTGAGGCCCCATCCTATTAATGGAATGCTGTAAATGTGTTTTAACAGATATTTCAAATGTTTCAGGTTTTGTAAGATGGTAATATATGATTGTATTTCTGTGACCGTTAGCCACTCTGAGCCCACTTGTGGGGAGAGCAGGATAGAGATCTAATGATAAAACTCTTGGATTCAGTTTTCAGTTCTTGCATTTTAGCTAAAGCTGGTGGTTGTACAAGTTGTCCTTCTTGCACATAAAAAGCTGTTTTGGACCAGCTTGTCTCTATTGAATGGACTTGAGAACTAAAAGGAGTACTATAATCCAAGGGGATAAATACCACAGTCAGGGTATTGTTTCTTGCTTTTGTTTCTGGATTTTGCTTTAGGCCAAGGAAACGACAGTAGTTTCTGCACGGCACACTAAATAGCTGTGTAACACATTATTATTGAACCCAGTAACACATTATTATTGAACTCGGTAACACGTTGTTATTGAACCTGGTTTCCCATGTTTCCCTTTGCACTGGAGATTTCACCCCTTCAGGAAGTGATTGCAAACAGTCCGAGTTGCTGGGGCTCCTTTGGTTTCTCCAAAAAGATTGCTAGTTTAGTGATTTTTGTAAAACCCAGTTAAAGGAAATATAATAGGGCCTGTTTTGGGGAAGAGCCCTGTGCAAAGTTCTTCCCCCAAACGGGATAAATAGCTTCCTCAGCCCATTATACCTGCAACCTCATTCTCTGTTACAAATCACAACAAAGATATAGTGAAACAATAATGATTTGTTGCTGTTTTTTACAGCATTTTTTTGCCTGCTTTTCCTCCACAGGGCTCAAAGCAGATTGCCTTCAAAACAACAATAAAGCTGACAGATGAAGGTGGAGTGAAAACTGTCAGAAGGAACATTAACGACATGAGATATGCAGATGACACACACTATTGCAGTGAAGACAGGGAAGGATTGCTGATGAAGGTTAAACCAGGAAATACCAAAACAGGATTCAAGAAGAAAATCCAGAAGACAAAAGTAATGGCTGTTATGGTCTGGGTTCTGGGACCCATATACGGGAGTCACAAAAAACAGGAACTTGGTTCAGCTGGAAACTAACCATTTGGCCTACCTGCCAAAGGGGCTGATGGGCGAGCATCATAAAATTCAGAGCTACGTGCAGAGCGGACCCATGGTCAGAGAACAGAGCATCCAGATGCGGGCAAAGTCTCTAACTCTGGATTGGGGAAACAGGGCTGTATTATCCATAAGGGTGACTAGACTGAAGCCTAGACATACTCATAGTTGCCAGGAATACTCGTAGTCAAGGCCCATAACTTGTTAGCATCAGGGTTTTAATGTCATACCGCTTCCTCCCTTATTACACTTCCTTGTGCAATGCAGACTAGTCATGACCTGGGTTGCTTGTGAGTAAAATTGTGAGTAAATTTCTTCAGGAGACCCTCCAAATGGACAGGGCTATATACTGTGGTCCAGTACCTACCATACCAGGTCAGGCTGCCAGCTGAAATGGGGTGAAAGACTGAAGTGCCGGAGGGGGCCCGAAGTACCTGAAAGCCTACAGGCCTGACCATGGGTTAATACGGCCCCGCGGGGAAGGGAGGTTTTGTTACAAGGTGAGCCCTTCCTTTGTTCTAGCTTCACATACATTCAGACATGTAGAAACCCGTTCCTGAGATAAAGGAATGGAGGAAGGGGGGTGCACTTGCTCCATTTGGAGATAATTAGTATGACGTACATAAATGTTTTCCTTTTATTAGATAAAGGTTTCCCTTTTTTTCCCCCGTTGTTCTGTATTTTCTGACTGTGTTGGCTATTTCTATATATGTGCTCTAGTTTAATTTGTAGCACTAAAGCTTCTGTTCTGTTTAAGAAAGTGCGCTGTGACCAGTGGTGGGATTCGGCAGGTTCGCACCACTTCGGCAGAACGGTTGTTAAAATGGTGCTTGTAAACAGCAGCAGTTGTTAAATTATTTGAATCCCACCACTGGCTGTGCCTGAAATCCCACCCACTTACTAAGGCTGCTCTGACATGCTAAAGGGGGAAACCAATGTATTTGGAAGCTCTGCCGTTTGTACATGCTCAGCGCAGGGGCATAACGAGGAAAACTGGAGCCCTGGGCAAAACCTGACTTTGATACCCCCCCATGGGCGGCGGAAGGAGGTGGAGTTCCCCCGTCCCCCTCCCTGGTGACTTGTGGCTTCCCCCCTCCCTGCTGGCTGAACTTAAGAACATAAGAACATAAGAACAAGCTAGCTGGATCAGACCAAAGTCCATCTAGTCCAGCTCTCTGCTACTCGCAGTGGCCCACCAGGTGCCTTTGGGAGCTCACATGTAGGATGTGAATGCAATGGCCTTCTGCGGCTGTTGCTCCCGATCACCTGGTCTGTTAAGGCATTTGCTATCTCAGATCAAGGAGGATCAAGATTGGCAGCCATAAATCGACTTCTCCTCCATAAATCTGTCCAAGCCCCCTTTAAAGCTATCCAGGTTAGTGGCCATCACCACCTCCTGTGGCAGCATATTCCAAACACCAATCACACGTTGCGTGAAGAAGTGTTTCCTTTTATTAGTTCTAATTCTTCCCCCCAGCATTTTCAATGTATGCCCCCTGGTGTCCCCCTTACCAGCGAAAGGGCATGAGATGCGGGGGGCAGGTGGGTGGTGATGGGCAGCAGTGGCCTCCAGGGGAGAGCGACGTGGTCAGTGGGTCAGCCAGGTGCGCGTGCACCCCTGACTGCTAGTCCTGCCACCCCACAAAGATCCATCTGAGGACGCAGGAGGGCTGGCAAGAGGCGGAGTACAGGCAGCAAGGCTTGGCAGTTCAGCTTGGCTCAGGCCGATCTGTGGATCAGGCTAAGTTGAGCAAGTTTGGAGGCGCTTGGAGGGCCAAGGGCCCAAGCCTGCCCCCTCCGAACTCTGCACAATCCGAACTTGCGGTAACGTCTGAAATTCTCGGATGCGTTTTTATTTTTTTGGTGTTTTTTGCATTTCGGCCTGCAGGGGCGTATTTTTAAAGCTAGTGACACCAACATTTCAGGGTATCTTCAGGAGACCGTCCTGATGACACCCCGCAAGTTTGGTGAAGCTTGGTTCAGGGGGGACAAAGTTATGGACCCTCAAAGGTGCAGCTCCCATCTCCTTAGCTCCCATTGGAAACAATGGTGGATAGGGGCAACCCGTTTGGGGGTCCATAACAGTCTCCTTATGATACCATGAAAGTTTGGTGCTGATATCTCTAAAAATGCACCCCCTGCAGGCCGAAATGTGAAAACACCCAAAAAACGCAGGAGCATGCCCTGCAAAAGTCCCGAGCCCTGGGCAGCTGCCCACATTGCCCAATGGACATTACGCTACTGGCTCAGAGGTAACCTTTACCAGAGTTCCCCAAGGCACCGGTTTACTGAGAGACTGAGTTTTATTTCTTGGGCTGGTGGCATGAAGAAGAAGAATGCCTTTACATGCAGGCAAACATGTAACATGTATGTGAGAACACACAGACCCAGGGCAAAAATGTGACAATGACGACTGAGGAATTATAACATTTGAAGGTCAGCGATGAAGAAATTTCAATGGTCCCTCCCCCAGGGCGGCGTCAGGCCGCCTCCAAAAACCTCCCACCGCAGGGAATGCACTGTTTTCCCCGTCCCTCTCCCACTCACCTCATCGCCTCCGTCGCCCTGTTGGCCTCCGAAAGCCCTCCCTCGCTGTCCTCTGACCCCTGGAGGTCGGAGGGCAGCGTGGGCGGGTCTGCGGAGGCCAGCAGGGCGACGGAGGCGACAGGAGAGAGACGGGGAAGAGGCGGGTCGGCCGGGCAACGGCACTTCGCGGCGCCGTCGTCCCAGCGTCGTCGGGTCGGCGTAGATTACGCCGACCCAACCCCTTCCGCCTCCGTGCGGAAGGGGCCTGAGTTATGCTGACATCTGGATCAATTATAACTGCTCAGGTCCCCAGCACCATTGTGCTGTTCTTGGGTGCTGGAGCAGTTCTGCAGTGGTTGGCCTTTGGTGCAACTGAGGCTAAGTTCCCTGTGCTGGTGTGGTTGTGGGCAGTCCGTGGGGCGTGGTCAAAGTTAGCGGCTCCTTAAGCCTGTTAGAAACATGGGTTTTATTGGACATTACATTGTATTGTGAACCGCCTAGAGCCCTTCGGGGACGAGGCAGTCTATAAAATCCAATAAATAAACAAAATAAACGCTTCTTCTGTCCCAGACTTAAAGCGAGCATCGAGGCACTTTGGGGGTGGGAAAAGCACAACGAAGGTGCTAAGCACTATTGGACAAGCACTGTGCACCCACACCCAAAGGAGCTGGCCTCTCCCATTTCAGAAGCCAAGCAGGCACCTCTTGCCATTGCACCACCTGCCAATGCTACCAGGATGCTATCACTGGCACAGCGCACCTGCCCTTTTTCAATGACTCCAGGCAGTTGAGAGCACAGATGCCAGGGAAGGTGTATGGGTGAGAGGTTGGCAGCCATTGGCCTCACAAGAAGCCCTGGCAGCTGGCCCACTTCAGAATATGCTGACGCTGGCCCTGTAACAGCATGGGAACAGTGTCGGGGCCTTCCCAAGGCACACTGCCAAATTAGGGGCAACCACTGGGAATGGTCTGGGATAGGTAGGTGCTGATTTTATCTGTTTCAAGGGTGTTACTTTCTTAGGCCCTTAAGCCCAACAGATGAATGGTGCTGTTGCAGCAGAACATATCTAGGGAAGCGGACCTGCGGGCATGGAGGCCCCAGGCTAGGAAGGCCTTAATAGAACCAATACTTTGAACGGGAGCCAAAAACTAATTGGCAGCCTGTGGAGCTATCATAAATCCAGTGTGACTTTGCACCAGCTGAACTTTCCACATTGTCTTCAAGAGCAGCGTGTGCAGTGCGTTAAATAAGCATCAAGATTATTTACCCATAGCAGCCTAGTGTGGTAAGCTGCAGTACCGCAGTCAAAGTTCTGCTCATGACCTGAAGTTGATCCTGATGCCAGTCCCAGGCACCTGGCTCAAGGTTGACTCCGCCTTCCGTCCTTCCAAGGTTGGTTAAATGAGTACCCACCTTGCAGAGGGTAATGTGTAAATGACTGGGAGAAGCAATGGCAAAACATCCCATAAAATATAAGAACATAAGGAAGAGCCTGCTGGATCAGACCAGAGTCCATCTAGTCCAGCACTCTGCTACTCGCAGTGGCCCACCAGGTGCCTCTGGGAGCTCACATGCAGGATGTGAAAGCAATGGCCTTCTGCTGCTGCTGCTGCTGCTGCTGCTGCTGTTTCCGAGCACCTGGTCAGCTAAGGCATTTGCAATCTCAGATCATATAGTCTTTACCAGGCATATAGTGCCTTGTAAACGTTGTGATGTGACTTCACCTGATGGGTCAGTAATAACCTGGTGCTTACACCTTTACCTTAAAGAGTTCAGTAAGTTTATTTATATGTCCACTTTGTCATAAAGAACAATCATCACAATATAAGCAAATGCAAAGTGATGCACATTGGGGATAATAATGTCATAATTTCATCAATACGGTGGTTAGAGTTGCCAATTGCTTGGAGAAAAAAAATCCTGCCCCTTTAATAAAAGACCAAAGGGCTGTTGTTTGGGTGGTGATATTCTTTGCCTCCGTGCCATTAAAAGCTTCAGCTGCCCATTTCCACGCATTAAGGGACTGGACTTTTTTCTCCAGGTCTGTTGGGAACTGACCTGGGGTCTGAGCTGCCAAACTGAGAAGAAGACCTTGAAGGTGTAGCGGACAGCTCATTGAAAACAGTCTGCAGTGACAACGAAAAAGGGACTGAGAATAAAACAGTGAAGTCATTATTTTATGTGAATCCCTAGAGCAGTCATAGTTTGAACACTGTGTACGGTCCCGATCATCACATCTTTAAACGCATATTGAAGAACCGGGAAAAGAGCAATCAAACTGACCATAGGGCTAGAGTGGTTGACCTCTCAGAAAAACCTGTCCGGGGCTTTTCGTTTAGAGGGGAGGGGGAGACACCCAAGGGATGACATGATGGAGATCTACAACATTGAGTGTGATGCAGAGAAAATGAAAAAAAAAATCTTTTTTTCCCATAGTACTCAGATTTTGGCTTATCCTATGAAACTGATGGGTAATAGATTCAAGACTGACAAGGAGGAGGAGGAGGAGAAGTTTGGATATATATCCCACCTTTCTCTCCTGTAAAGAGTAGCTTACAAGCTTCTTTCCCTTCCTCTCCCCACAACAGACACCTTGTGAGATAGGTGGGGTTGAGAGAGTTCTGAAGAACTGTGACTAGCCCAAGGTCACCCAGCAGGAATGCAGGAGTGCAGAAACATATCTCGTTCACCAGATAAGTCTCTGCCACTCAGGTGAAGGAGTGAGGAATCAAACCCAGTTCTCCAGGTTAGAATCCACCTTCTCTTAACCACTATACCACACTGGCTCTCAAAAGTACAAAAATACTCCTTGACACTAGTGATAATTGCTTTGTGGAATTCCTTGCCTCAAGATGCAGTTAAAGCTACTGGCTTACATTAATTTGTGCTGGGGGAGTGGACAGGTTTATGGAGGATAATTGGTTTTTAATCCCAATCGCCAAATGAGGCCTCCAAATCTGGAGGCAGAACAACTCTGTCAGATCCTTGGGGAGCAGGCGGCAGATGGTGCTGTCTGAAAGCCCAGTTTGTTGGAGCCAGGGGACTCTTTTACAAGTAGGGGCCACTCTGTTCATACTGGGGTGGTTGCAATTTCTGTGGATTTCCGACTCAAAACACAACCCTGGCCGGGCCCTAATGCTGGGTCCTCTGGCTCCCAAGAGCAGCAACAGGTGGTGAGATTTATTTATTTATTTATTTATTTATTTATTTATTTATTTATTTATAATTAGTCTTGTATACCGCCCTTCCCCCGAAGGGCTCTGGGCGGTGAACAACATGATAAAAACAATAATTACAATACCCCCATTAAAACAGATTAATAACAATGCATTGCAGTGGCGTCCAACATAAACACAGACTTCATAAATCCACCCTGGAGAAACAAAACAGAGAAGTGAAGAACCCAGAAAGTAAAGGGGAAAGGGAGAAGGAAGGGGCGGGGCGGGGCGGGGCGCACCTCAGCGGCCGGCCTCCCCAAACGCCCGGTGGAACAATTCGGTCTTACAGGCCCTGCGGAACTCTCCAAGGTCCCGCAGGGCCCGAATAGCTGGTGGTAAGGTGTTCCACCAGGCAGGGGCCAGGGCTGTAAAAGCCCTGGCCCGGGTAGAGGCCAGCCGCATCATCGAGGGGCTAGGGACCACCAGCAAATTGGCCTCTGACGAACGTAGAGGCCGTGTAGGGACGTATGGGGTAAGACGGTCCCGAAGGTACGAAGGTCCCAGGCCGCGTAAGGCCTTAAAGGTAAGCACCCATACCTTATGAATGATTCGGAACTCAACTGGAAGCCAATGCAGGCGACGCAGCACAATCCTTGTGATTTCCTGAATCACTTCAGTCATACCCTTGAAGCCTGATATTTTCTGTAGAAAGGTGGTATAAATAGTAAATCACCTCAACTGAAGGTACATTATGTTTTTCTCATGAAAAGGGGACTCCTTGCCTTTTTTGGGAAAGTAACTTCCATGATCAAGGAAGTGTAAAACTCCAAGCGAGTTGCTTTCTAAGAGCCTGTGTTTTTGTACGTTTACTCAAAATAAACCCCACATTTGTTTGAACGGGATTTGCACATTTCCCAATAAGTGTGCCCAGGATTAAAATCCTAAACAGCAGGAGTATCCTGCAGCAACTGACAACCTAATGGATTCTTTCGAAAATTATTTGAGAATTTTAAAAGACTGCCAAAATTGACTACCTTCGATAATCAGAGCAACGTGTGAGTCATATCTAAAAAATTTTCCTTCCCAATAAAGAATGACTCACCTTAAATAAACCTGACACAATGTCCTATCTTAAGACATTACTTTATTTCAACAACATTCACATGACTAACTCTTGTTCATTTATAAAAAGGAACAGATGGAATTTCCCAGTCTTATCCTGACATATGCTACATGTGATCTGGTACATGTGATCAAAGTTCCTGATAATGAATGAGGTATACTCATATTCATAACAAATTATAGTATCAAACATTGACTTAATCTTCATTCTGTCTTTTCATGACTAGTTTTGTCTTTTTTGGACTGCAGAGAAGAGAGGGACAATATTATATTGGCAAGATGTCAATGGTTATAGAAGTAAAGGTTGGACACCCCCTGGGATCATAACATGGAAGAGATGGACCATTGAGGACACTTGGATGTAGGCCAAGCACCACGGCCATTGGGCCATGCATACTAAGATGGTCTTGATCCTACCTGCAGAGGCCACCAAGGAGGGTGGAATCCAGGAGTGTATAGTTCTCCAGCTACCCTGGAGGCCTGGGGAAACAGGCTAGGCACTAGCAGACAATGGCAGACTGCCTCTTGTATGTGCTCTTTTGACTGTCAAAGGGGCCAAAATGGGATGGGGCACCAGGAGGTATCTATACATGGGCACCCTGAGTTGGCGATGGTCTGCCCCTCTTGGCGTAGTGGAAGCATATCTCTTCCCTCCTACACACATGTGCATGCACTTCTCCAAAACATTTTTAGTAGAGTCCTGCCCCCCCCCACACACATACGACTTTCAGTGCAGTCTTAAGCAGAGTCATACCCTTGAAGTCAATGAAAGAAGGATGCAACTTTGCATAACGATTTGTCAATGGACCAAAAGGGGAGGAGAAGCAAAGTGGCGTGAGGAGGACTGAGCATGCTCCATGAGGCAAAGCATCTTAAGACAGTATTGCCAGCCTCCAGGTGGGGTCTGGAGATCTTCTGGAATTGCAACTGATCTCTAGACAGCAGAGATAGTCCTTCTGGAGAAGTGGCTTCTTTGGAGGGAGACTGCATGGTATTTATGGTCCCTTTCCTCCCCCAAACCTGCTCCCCACCAAGTTGCACCCCACCCAAATCAAGGAATTCCCCAATGTGTAGTTGGCACCCTACATTAAGAGCAGTCGAAACTCAAATTAAAAGGGAAAAAGCAAAAGAATCAGTCCAGTCAAGTATGCAGAGTGTTAACAGAGTACTGGAAAGGGGGATTTGGGTGTGGAGAAAGAGGGGATTTCCAAATTGTTCTTCCCTTGTGGGACTCCAATTTGTTTTGTTTATTCTGCTATGTTATTATCTTTTTTGGTATTAAATTATCTTGACTTGCTGTTTTGATTTGTGCAGCATATTATTTTAAAGTAGTATTAACTTGGATATTTGATCTACGCTGGAATTTGCCTCTAGAACTGTATGGTTGAGGTAGCAGAATGTAAACAAACAAAAGTTTGAATGGATTCTCTGTTCTATAAATGTGATCCCCTATCATTTGCCTAATTTGTTCCCCAATCTTGCCCCTAACTATATCACATAACTTCCTCTTCCTGATGAAATATTTAAAAATATATTTTTTTCAAAGTTATATGTTTCCTATCATTGGAAAAATAAGTGTTCTCAAATTTAATCCTGCTGCATTAGAAAATTAGAAGATGCGCTATGAACATTATTTTTATTTTATTTATCTTATTAATAGCCCATCATTCACATTGGCACATGAGGTGGATTGTTTTGGAAGTGAAAGACTTTGCACTGTCTCAAGCTTCAGAGGGGGACTTGACTAGAGAGTCTTGACTAGAGAGTTAGAGAGATAGAGAAAGAGTGGTCAAAGCACTGTACACTCTTTCTATGCTGCTCTGACACTACCCCTATGGTATGTAGATTGCTACTCTCAGAGAAACTTCCTTCCTTCCTCCTTCTTCTCACACCTCCAGTGCATGCACTTGTCTCCATCTTGCAACCATGAAGGCAGGATTTAGGTCATGTATCTCCCTCCATCCTAGTTAATTAGACTAGATTAGGCAACTGTATTTACTCTAATCTATTCAGCAATGGAGCTCCTGCAATAGCACAGTTTATTAGTTTGAATAGACAAAAAGCTCTGAGTGATTTCGTACCTATCACACACATAGGATGGATGGGACTCAACCACACGCATGAAAGCCTTGAGTACTCTGTGAAATTACTGGATCAAGAATCTGACTGGTTCTTGAAGGACCAAGATTCTTGAATTCCAACAGAGTATAGAAAGAGGAAAACAATGTAATCAGATAGTATAGGACCTCCAGCAAACAGTTTAATAGGACTAGAAGCACAAAATTGGTCAACTGTACAAACAGCAAATTGCCCAGGCTAGCCTAGTGCAAGCAACACAAAATGTGGAATTACAAAAATACTAGGCAATGCATTATCCATTCCACATTTCCATCTGAAGGCATCCTTCTGGACCATACTATCCTAAAAAAGTTCTAATTCCATTACAAGCATTTCTGTTTTTCACAGTTTGTGGAATGATAGTAAGGTGGGAGCTTTATTGATCTTCTAGAATCGATAAAGTTGCCTGATATTTTTGTATTTTTCCTCACACAAAAGGACAACAAATAAAATACAGAGATATTTTTTAAAAACCAAAACACAACCCATTACACATCATATAATGACTTCCAGCTATCTCGTCTTTGACTAAAAGTTAACTCTAGATTCATGCATGTAATTAAAACATTAATTCAATAGGTTTTTTTTCTCCTTAAATGCCTTCTGGCAATTACAATCTACTGTTTACATTTCAAACCCTGCCACTGCTTCTATATTTGAATAGTTTTTTAAAAAATATATTCTGTAAAAGATTTCCAGTTTTTTTGGAAAATTGTCCTGTTTTCTTTTAATAATGCTGTCAGCTTCACCGATTCTGCATATTATGTAATTTTCAGATTCCAGTCCTCTCCTGTTGGCGTATTATTGTCTCTCCATTTTTGTGCACATAAAGCCCTTGCTGCATGTCATATACATAAACAGAGTTCTGTATTGCTTAGAAGAGAGAAGAAGAAGTTTGGATTTATGTCCCACCTTTCTCTACTGAAGGTGGCCTACAAGCTCCTTTCTCTTCCTCTCCCCACAACAGACACCTTGTGAGGTAGATGGGGCTGAGAGAGTTCCAAAGAACTGTGACTAGCCCAAGGTCACCCAGCTGGAATGTAGGAGTGCGGAAACACAAAAAAGACCCCTCTTGCTGTTGACACTTCCAACATGTTTGACACACTTGTACTTCTTTGCCAATTTTTTTGGTATTAAATACCATCTAGGCATCATTTTGTAACGATTCTCCTTCAAATTATAACATGCTGTACATTCTTCCACAGTCTCTCCCAGTATTCCATCAAAATGTTATGTTAAATCATTACAGATTTAATCACCTCATCTTCAGTATCCCATTTTAATAGCATCTTATACATTGTGGAGATCAATGTGTCATCATTTGTACATTCAAAATCTGCTAATTGCGGGCTAAAACCAGCATTCTTCTAATCACCTTCAAATATTTCTAACAGTTGATAATAATGGAACCAATTTTTAGTTATATCTTTTAAATAATTCATAGGCTTAAGTTCACATTTATCATCTTGAAAATTCAAGAACTCTCTCTATGTGGGCCATTTTTCTTTCATATTCACTTCTTTTCTAGCAAATGCTTCATTTGGAGACAACCATAACAGAGCAACCCCTGATAAAGTTGCTTGATATTGACATCAGAAGCCAGAAATATCATCTGACAGATGTGAAAAGTACGGGGGGGGGGGGCAATGAGAGAAGAGAAAATCGGCAATGATCTTAGTTCAAGAAGTTAGGGTTTGTGTCCCATCAGTCCAAGTGGAGAGCACTAACAATAATCTTTCTGTGCCAAATGCTACCCATCTATGAATGAGTACTACATTCACCCATGGTTCCTTCATTTTGTGCAGATCCTGGTATGGTGGAGGAAAAAGGTGACCAAGGCAGAATGAGGAGGAGGGAGGTGGCCTCAGTGAAAGGGAGAGGCATGCACAGAAGTGCAAGGGAGTGGGAGGGGTAACGCAAGGTAGGCTGGCGGTGGGTGGAGAGAAGATGTCCAGGGCAAATCTGTGCTCACTGGCAAATTTCCACTGCTCTGGTGGTGAAGAAAATGAAAGTCATGCTTACTGGTGTTGCTTGGTGCGGCGGAACTGGAAAGTGAAAGCGGAGCTTGGGGAAATACATCTGTACAAGAAATCTTCGCCCTAGCTGGAAGTCAGAGAGCTCATGCATAATGGTAGATGAGGGTGAAATGTTAGAAGCAAAATCTACCAGACTACTGCCACACAGCCCTGGAAAACCCACAACATCCAGTTGATTCTGACCACAAAAGCCTTTGATGATTTCCAAACCCTGAGTGCAGTTGTAAGAACATGTGCTCAGAAATAAGCCTCACTGAACTCCATGGGAATTGAGCCGAAGCGTGTTTAGGACTGCAATATTAGTGTTCTGAAACCACACTTCTGGAAAAAGACCTGGCCCTGAGCATTACACAATTGCATTCATGCACTGCGCCTGACACATCACAGGGCAGGGCTGTAAACCTTCCAAGGCCATATTACATGGGTGCCTGAATTGCACTCTGTCGGGTCCAACCCTCTTTTCTAATTTGTTATAAAAAAAATTACCATCCTGGTGAGACTTACTAACAAGTGGACTTTGAGAATGGCGTAATAATGAGTAATGGAATGCATTGCAAAAGTGGAAAATTAACAGGCACACCTCTGCCAAGCGATGTCAAGATCTGGGATAGCCCTTACCTTCAAGAAGGATGCATCCTCATTTTCTTCACTAGGGTTTCTTTTATTGTATAAATCCTTATAAATCTTTTGCAATTTGTCCTTCTTGGTGTGTAATTGCCTCACTGTGTCTGATGCCAGATAATCTGCATGTTGCTCAAAGGCTGTTGATGCATGCAACACTTACTGTGTGTCTGAGAAGCCGTCTCTTTGCAGTCTTTGCCAAAATATAGACGTCTTAGTTCTCCAAGGAGCCACCAATTTTCCTTGTGAGGCTAAGTAAACAGGCACCAGTATCTATCTGTTTCCCCGACCAGGATAAATAGTAGCTCCCTAAAACTATTTTGGATTGGGAAATTGGCTGGGGGTGGTGGTGGTGGAATACTTTACCTCCCTCTTGTATGTGGTCCTGATCAGAAACAGGCTATCACATGTTGATCTCTGAACAACTACAAAACAAAATAAAACACTGGGATCTCCAGTCATAAAATGCATTCCATCTGGTGAGGTTTGGCTCTGCCTGAGTTAAGGGACCCATCAGATTTTTCAAACATGATCCTCCATGTTTTTGGTGACCAGTTGACAAGCAGTTGACAAGCAGATTTTTCAAACATGATCCTCCATGTTTTTGGTGACCATTTGACAAGCAAGTGTTAATCAGTTCCTTACCATTTGTCTGACTCTCTGTGCCCAGACTTTGAAAGTCACAAGCTGTGATTAACCGTTTTTTGTCTCCTAGGAAAGAGCCTACTCACCACATGTTCACCCTACCTTCAGGGTAGCATACATGATTTCCCTTCTTTTATCCTCACAACAATCCTGTAGGGTAGGTTCAACTGAGAGAGAGTAACTGAGTGATACTTGGCAATCTGTTTTGATATTGCAACTGCTTCTAGAGACACTTGTTAATTCCGACATTACTCCAAGCCTAGGACCTAGGAAATCACAGAAATGGGGCTGTAGGAACCATCTGCTCAGATTGTCACTCAGAGATCCGTTTTGTTACACAGCCTTTAACCGCTCCCCTTCCCCCTCCCCCACTTCACAGTTCTTTTCTAAAAATGCACATTGGCCCCAAAGAGCCTGGGAAATTTCTTGTTCCTGCTTTTCTTGGAATTTTTCTCATTCTTATGAGAAAGTAACATTCTGAGCAAAGTAATGATGCATGTTGCTCTGGTAAAATTGAACAACGTGCATCTTACTCTCAGTGTGATCTAAACAGTCACTGTAAAAGGCTGTGTGTGCGTTCATTTGATCCATTTAACAGATCTATACCCTGCTTTTCCTCCAAGTTTGCTCCCAAAGTAGCTTCAACCGAGCCACATAACAATGCTTTCCAGCCTCTGTTGACTGTTGGTGCTCACGCGTGCAAAGAAAAAAGGAGGCTTGCATCAGGTTTCTGAACTGATTGATGATGGGGCCATCGGAAGGCTGATTGACAATCATATTCCAACCTATCAGCATTTTACAGTGACATATGATGAACCAATGTGCTATAGTGGTTAAAGCATGGGGAGGGGGGGGTGTCAGCAACCTATAGTGCTTAAAAAGAAGAAGCTAAGATGGAATGCTAGAATAACCTGTATGAGAAGGGAATGGCATGCAAAGACTTTTTTTTATGGGAGTAAAGTGTTCCTTAGAGATGCTTTACAGAACGGGAAATGCTAGAGGCGTACAATTGCCCGTAATCCAAGTATGGACTGTGTGCAAATTTATGCCTGTGCACTAAAACAATCTCACAGGGTGCTCTTGGGTATTTTTATTATTTAGTGTCAGACTGTATGTGCCACTTCCTAATAAAGAACTCGTACCAACCAGTGTTCGGCTGCAGAAACTTTATGGATTAGTAATCAACATGCCAAGTATCAGAACAACTAACCCGTATAGTTTCAAATATGCAAATGGCCTTTCTTGTACAGTAACTTTTGACTCTTTCTCTGAGGTTTAATACAGTTTGGCTGTAATTGTAAAAGGTTGCAGCTGTATGGGCTAGAGCCAGGGTTGGCAACATTTACTGTAAAAAGAGTCTTTCTCTCTCACACACACAAAATTAAAAACTGTCTGGAGCTGCGAAACATACCTGAGCCTTATAATTAAGGTAACACAGCATATTAAGTTTAAAATACTGATAATTTTGGTGAGTAGTCATGTTTGGCTATGAAGCTTATCCAAAGACAGGGGAATGTTTCCTTAAAAAAGCAAAGGAATTATTTATTATTATTATTTTTTAAATCACCTGAAGGGATGCTGTTTATTATTCTGATGGAAAATGACCCCCCCCCCTTTTGACTTGGGTTTAGTATTAATAGAAAAAATATGCTTAGAGAATAGAAAGTAAGGCAACCAGAAAGACTAGCATTATGTGCTGGTCTTGAAAACAACTTTGCCTCAAGAGTACAGTCAAAGAGAATCAGAACACATTTATTTTTATTGAAAAATTCATGTACCTATTTTTTTTTCTACAACACAACCCTGTTGGGTAAGACACTGCTATGAATTCTGTCTCTAGGGGACACAAAAAGTGGATGAAGGTGCCTGCAGGACCACGCCAGTGCTAATTAGTTTGTCTGCTTTATGGCTGTATTCAGACATTGCAATAGACAGTATTAACCTGCTGTTTTGTGCAACACACTCTGACTAGTCTACCAGAACTAAGTGACAAATCCTATCCCAGAATGGGTGCGGTGATTTCCACAATTCTCTTTTCCTGCCGCAAACCCCTCATTTGCCTGCATTCCTGTTCCTGGCATCCCTCCACTCCAAGATTCAGAGCCCCATTTGGAGGAAATCAGCCGTCCTCAACAGGAGAGGGAAGGCAGGAATATTCTGTTCCACTGATAGGTGCCTTGCAGGAACAGAAGAATCCAGCCCTTTGTGCATAAATAGGACTGTTACCTTTCAAACCAGTCCTTCTAGCTCAGGGGTAGGGAACCTGCGGCTCGAGAGCCGCATGCGGCTCTTCTGCCCTTGCACTGCGGCTCCACGAGCCAAGCCGTCGGCTTCATCCTTGCCTGTCCTGCAAGCAGCAGGGCGGGCTCACCAATTGCCTGCGGCCGGCTGGGCCACGCTGCGGGCTTCCCCTCTCTCCCGCCCCGTTTGAGCGGGGCGGGTGCTTTCCCAGCAGCTGATGAGGCTGAGCTGCTGGCTCCATCCTTGCCTGCCCTGCAAGCAGCAGGGCGGACGCATCCATGCGCTTCTCAGAATGAGCGGAGTAAAAGGTAAAAAAACCCAATATATACAGTGTTATCTTTATTTTAAATGTCAAAAATTATTTGCGGCTCCAAGTGTTTCTTTTCCCGTGGAAAACGGGTCCAAATGGCTCTTTGAGTGTTAAAGGTTCCCTACCCCTGTTCTAGCTGTTCCTTTAATATAATCTCAGTTATAAACTGTTACTGAGAACCACTGTAGTGAAGTGATTAAGGTCGGCCGATTCTAATCTAGGGAACCAGGTTTGATCTCCCACTCCTCCAAATGAAGCCTGCTAGGTGACTTTGGGCTAGTTAAAATCTCTCAAAACTGCCCAAGCAATAGCAAATCATCTCCTTACATCTCTTGCCGTGAAAACTCTACGGGGTCACTATAAATCAGTTGGGACTTGATGGCATTTTCCACCCCTGTAAGTAATCAGGTGCTATTACTCAAAATAGGCAGTCTCCACTTTGGAGATGGAGAGCAAGAGGGGGTTATTGGGATCGATAACCTAGGTATACCAGGATAGTCTTGAATGAAACCTCTCGACCACCCAGGTAAACCCGAATAGTGGGGTTCCTGGGTGAAACCCCTCAAAACGAGTAGGCGCTTGTATAATTAAAATATGGTTTTATTAACATTTACGCACATACACGTGCACACACACATACATGGGTGTGTGTGTGTGTGTGTGTGTGTGTGTGTGTGTGTGTGTGTGTGTGTGTGTGTGTGTGTGTAGGTAGGTAGGTAGGTAGGTAGGTAGGTAGGTAGGTAGGTAGGTAGGTAGGTAGGTAGGTAGGTATCTCTCTCTCTCTCGGAACAAATGCATATAAAGCATACAAGACCTGACTAAGAGAACAGGGATAGTGATAATAACTGCCAGTCTTGAAGGGACATTCAGGGAAAGCAGCATACCAATTGCTTTTTCAAGGATAATACAGGAGAGGCTGGATGAGTTGTAAGGATCTAAGAGAATTCTTGGACTGCTCTCTTGAACACTGAGTGAAGAAGAAGAGGCAGAGGAAGAAGAAGAAGAAGAAGAAGAAGAAGAAGAAGAAGAAGAAGAAGAAGAAGAAGAAGAAGAAGAAGAAGAAGAAGAAGAAGAAGAAGAAGAAGAAGAAAGTAGTGATTGCTGTGATGGGTGCAGAAAGGGTACATAATGGTCTGCTTGGAGCACTGGTTAAATCACCCTAGTGACATCATAGAGATTATCGAGCCCCATTGTCCAGCCAGCCACACCTCTGGGGAGAAGTTCAGCTGCCAATCTCCTTCTTGCCCAAGCTTGATGCACAAGAAGAAGAAGAGTTTGGATTCATACCCCACCTTTCCATCCTGTAAGAAGACTCAAGGTGGCTTACAAGCTCCTTTCCCTTCCTGTTGCCACAACAGACACCTTGTGAGGGCTGAGATATCCAAAGAACTGTGATTGGCCCAAGGTCACCCAGCAGAAATGCAGGAGTGCCGAAACACATCTGGTTCACCAGATAAGCCACTGCCACCCAGGTGGAGGAGTGGGGAATCAAATCCGGTTCTCCAGATTAGAATCCACCTGTTCTTACTTAACCACTCACCATGCTGGCTCTCTGAGAGGGTGAATGTCTGAGAGGCATCTATTTTGAGCAGTATCTTGCTCTTATGCCAATCCTTGGTCTCTGTGCCTTAGTGGGAGGAGAGGTCTGACTGTTTACAGTGATGCTATCTAGCCCCATGCCAGGAATGCTTCAAATGTTCATTTCCCCATAGAAAACCTCTCCTCAAGAGATAGGTCTTATTTCTCCACTGGCCAGCAAGTAACCCTCATCCTAATAAACCTTGCTTAGAGAAAACTGGCTAACAATCCCAATCCTGATTTGAAAACCAGGTCCGGCACCAATGGACAACCTCAAGTTTGTTGAACAACCTGTATTTGGATGTGATCAATAGCCAGAGTTTGCTCAAACCATGGTGTATTGGGATGCCTGAACACAGAGGCTCATTTTTAATCTAGAGTTTTCAAAGGGAGAGAGAAAGAAAATATATTTACTCCTTTGTGGCCCACTTTCTTAAAGTCTGTGGATCCCAAGTGAATTTGAAGCATTTCTCTTAAGAGCTGTCTCTCTTCCACTGGGATGTAAATGTGTTGTAAACAATTCTGCCCGTTCTTATATCAGTATAACAACTTGTCAAATAACTGGCTTTTTAACAGTTCTCCCCATCAGTGATTGGCACAGATTTATCATTGTTCAATCACACCTGTCAAATGTAAAACTACAGCCAAGTGGTAAAGTGTGATGGGGTACTTGTTATAGACTCCTTATGTTGACTTTTCTACATAGATTCATCTGGTGATATAAAGCAGAAATTGATCTTTTTGCCTGTTGTTTGTTTTAATGATTTTCTGTTCACCCATGCCGTTTGTCACAGACTCCATTTGACAATTCATTAACCACTATTTATTTGATCTGAACATTATTTCCTGCTACCATGTACCGTCTTCATGATTTAAAAAAAACTAATTATTTCATATATTTATGTTGCCTGCTTTTTCCTAATGCCATTCTTTTACTGGTTTTAAGATGTTTTGCTTCTTAAGATGTTTTGCTTCTTTTAAGATGTTTTGCTTCTTATGTTTTGCACCCACCTCACAGGGTGTTTGTTGTGAGGGGGGAAGGGCAAGGAGATTGTCAGCCCCTTTGAGTCTCCTGCAGGAGAGAAAGGGGGGATATAAATCCAAAACTCTCTTCTTCTTCTCTTCTACAATGCCGGATAGGTTCGTTTCAAACTTTTCAATCTTTTTTGTGCTCCTGCTTTTGCTAATTTTTAGGATTTGAGGGCTGGTTGATTTTTAAAGCTTTAATCTTGATTCAAAGCTTTTATCTTGATTTGCCGATTTTACTGTGAACTGGTTCATCAGCTGACATGCTGAGAATCCAAGGCAGGGGTCACCAGCCTCTTTGAGCCTGACTAACACAGCATGGTGGGCACAACAGCAAAATGTCTGTTATGACAGTGACTCCTTCAATATGCTAACCTTTACCAAAACTTTTGCCCTCATTAAAGAGAGGCTGTTAGCAATGGACTATCAACAACTGCAGAGCTTGGCAAATAAATCTTGTTCTCCAACGAATATGTCAATTCCTTTCACGCAGGGATACCCAGCCTATTATATTACAGCGCTCACAAATCCCATACACAGGAGAGCCTATATGCTGGCTAGATTTAACATCATGCCATCTCCGCTACATAGAGGAAGACTTAAAGGTCTTCCAAGCGATAAGAGGTTCTGTACCTGTAGCATAGGACAGCTGGATTCCATCCCACACATTCTCCTGAACTGCTTATTATACCAAGAACTCCGATCCAGTCTGTTATCCCAAGCCATAGACTCTATGATTGATTATACTGAATCAGATAAAGTAGTTACGCTTTTAAATTGTCAGGATTTTCATTGTTGCCTTATAGTGGCAAAGTTTTTGTCAGAAATTTGTAAACTGAATGTGTGACAAACGCGAAGTTTTTTACTATTCACTTTTTAACTGGAACTGTATTTTTATACATAAGCATAAGCATAAGCATTTTATTGTCATTGTGCACGCACAACGAAATTTACAGCAGCATTCCTCGATGCACACAATTTCAGACTCATATACTATCGTGTATATGCCAATAAAGGCTTATTGAATATTAATATATTAAGCAAAATGGCTACCTCAGGAGGAAGAACCAGCCATCAAATGATTGCCGTAGCTTCATTTCAGTAATAGAATGCAGATCCTTGTGCTGTGATGGCTGCTGCAACCAAAGCCTTTTTTTAAAAAAAAAACCTGCACAGCCAGTCAAATCTTCAACAGCCAACCAGAAGCCTTGACCCACCCACTTTATAAAAACACTTGGCAGGCACCAGAAAAGGTGGGTGCCGTGGTGCCCATGAATATCACATAGGAAACTCCTGCTCCAAAGCATAAGGCCCCTTTCGCACATGCAGAATAAATCACTTTCAGTGCACTCCCGCAATCATTTACCAGTTGATTTTGCTATTCTGCACAGTAAAATCCCATTGTGGAGTGCATTGAAAATGGATTGGAATGTGCATTATTCTGCATGTGCGGAAGGGGCCTTAGTAAGTCTCTGAAGGGCTGAACTACTGGATATATTGTTCTCAGATTTCATTCAGAGGCTCTGGGAATTTTCAAACAGATTTGCACTGGAAGTTCCTGGGTAAAGCTTGATTCCCAGGGATCTATTAAGATCCACATTGTAGTACATGGAGAGATGAGACTTAAATCTTCTCCCCTGCTCTGTTTTCCTGACCTGAAATGACTCCAGGAAGCCACAGTTTCCTTGTTCCAACATATGTACTGTCAGGTTGTAGCAAAGTTTCTCTAATAGCAAGAAATGACTCCCCAGGGCCATATCAGGTCAGGAAATCAGGGCAGAGGGAAGACTTAAGCCTCTTCTCCCCACACAGCATACTCTTGATGTGAACTGAGCCCCTGTGCCCTGGAAATCTAAGTTTCATAGGGAATTCCTGGCACACGACTGCTGGACTGGACCTCAGATGGACAGGGGATGACCCCAGAAACTGTGGGAGGTGTACCAGGTGGTGTCTGGATGGAGTTAATGGAAACTGGGAGCAGTTTTATGAGCTCCCCACTTGCTTCTTCTGCCTTCCTGCTCATCTGTATTTATATTCTGCCTGTATATTAAATATCCCAAAGACACGATAATGCAGCTATGTTCTCTCCTTCAAAGGAACACAAATACGCTGCTCTTGAGAATTCTGCGTTCTTGGGGAATTGGAGGAGCAGGCGAAACTGGCGTGACAAGTGGGGCTGTGTTTCCTCAAAGACTGTCTGTGAATCTGGGGTGCATCTCCTTGGTATTATGATGGGGGGAGGGCAGAGCAGCCATTTAGCAGGAGTGTCCCTGTGGCTCCTTCCGCACATGCAGAATAGTGCACTTTCAATCCACTTTTAATGCACTTTGCATCTGGATTTTACTGCGTTAAATAGCAAAATCCACTTGCAAACAATTGTGAAAGTGGATTGGAAGTGCATTGTTCTGCATGTGCGGAAGGGGCCACAGTGTCCCAGATTCTCTCATCCACAATGGGTTAGTGCTCAGGGAAGGAGCAAGCGTGTAACATCACACCAAAGTGGGCATTTCCGACTCAAGGCAGGGAAGGACATGGGGTATCCATCTGAAATGGATCTCTCACTAGGCAACGTAACACGTTTCTTTACCCATTCTGTTTTTGACAGGGGCTCCTTCTGTGTTTGCAGGCCCCAGAGGCCTTCTGTTTGGTGCCAAGGGTTGGTCTGTAGTTCAGAAGCCGGGGCGGCTTATGCCCTGGCACGGATGCTGTGGGGAAGCCCACTTTCCCACAACATTGTGGGGCACTCGTGCACTTTCCAGGTTTGGGAATGATCACACCAAAGCAGGGATGGCTGCTGCGTGGGCAAGAAAGTCCAGATTTTCTCAGTCCACATTTTGCCTGTACCGGTTGCTGTAAATAGCCACTCCCCTCTGGCCCACCTGGAGACTTTTTGACTGCTTTAACAAAACAGTAATTGATATATTGTTAGAGTGATCTATTGGTATATTGACACATCGACTTAGTTAGTTAGTTAGATCCTCCCAGGCTAAGTAGCATATCGGGCAACAATTGCTCTCCAGCAATTCCAGTCTTGAACAAGTGTTTCAGCCTCTTCCCAGGCAATATCCAGTGCCTTCAGGTCTTGCTCCAATGTTCTCCTCCAGGTGTTCTGGGGGCATCCTCGCTGTTATTTGGCATCAGGAGGTATCCACCTTGTTGCCGTCTTTGGGATCCGGCCGT
Organism: Sphaerodactylus townsendi; assembly: GCF_021028975.2. NCBI lineage: Eukaryota > Metazoa > Chordata > Lepidosauria > Squamata > Sphaerodactylidae > Sphaerodactylus > Sphaerodactylus townsendi. The sequence goes on along the minus strand of NC_059436.1, from coordinate 39,049,311 downwards.
TTTTCATGCGAAGGATGTGGCCAGCCAGGCGAAGACTTCTGTGTGCAACAATAGTATGGAGTTTGCACATGCCACTCCTTCGAAGCGCCTCTTCGTTAGTGACACATCGACTAAAAAGTAGTCAGTCCTCTGGGCAAGCACTGCGTCATTACTGAACCATGGAGTGATGTCACATCACAATGTTGACTAGGTAGACTATGTTTACGGAGTGGTTTCCCATTGCATTCCCCAGTCATCCACATTTAACTCCCAGCAAGCTGGGTTCTCATTTTACTGAGCTCAAAAGGATGGAAGGCTGAGTCAACCTTGAGTTGGTTACTTGAAATTGACTTCCATCAGGATTGAACTCAGGTCATGAGCAGAGTTTGGACTGCAGCACTGCTGCTTACCACTCTGCGCCACGAGGTTCCTGACACATCAGTTATGTTGCCATACTGACCTATGGTGGACCAAGGGACCCTGTTTTAATAGAGTGGCATTTCTACCACCTTATCCAATCCTTGGGATGCCCAGCAGCAGTGCCAAAATAGGGGGGCCTGTTCCGGGCATTGGCTCAGTATACCTATGAGGAAAAAGAATTTTGTCTGGACTTGTTGGCAGTCCGCAGCAACTTGCATAATGTTCTCTCACTTCCTTCCTGTCAGGATTCTACACAAAAGACCTTGCCCATGAGAGAAATCCCATCTCCAGTCCTGAACTATACAGCTGGGAGAAGACAATAAATGTGCTTATGCACCCAGTGTTGTGCTAATTGATATCTCTTCCTCTAAGTAATACCTGAATGACCACCTTACTTTGCATTGTCATTGTTTCACAGCTGTAATCTTTTCAGATAGTTTCCCCCATGGAGACACTCCCAAGCCTGCGCACATCAAGCTGATGTCTCAACCCATTAGACAGATGACCAATTATTAATGTCTCTCTCTTGATGTCTATCTCTTGTCCTTCCCAGGAAGGGTAGGAGACCCCTTTGTCTAGGGAGATTTAGGCTCTGCATAACCCTGAGGGTAACTTTTTCCCTATTTATTTATTTTATTTATTTCTTCAATTTATATACCGCCCGACCCCCGAAGGGCCATAAGAAGTCCACTCTCCCAACAGGCAGTTTTTAGTATCTCTGGACAGCTCTCTGTCTGTGATACTATTCCCCAATGTTTTTCTTCCAGAGCTAAGTGCAGGCTGCTCAGTTCTGTTCATCGGACCATTCTGCTCCAAGATCAGGTGACTTTTATAGCCCCTCCCCAATTAATCCTTATCTATTCCAGGCCTATCCTTCACAACTGTCTCTATCCTAGGACTGTGTGTGTGTGTGTTCTGTTGTTTTTATTGAGTATACACCCATTTTATCTCTTAATAAAAATTGTTAACTTTATTCACTCTCACACGAGTTTCTTCTGAGGAAAGCTGACTTTGTATACATAGGCAATCAAGATTTCACGTTAGTAAAATTGAGTATAAAGTATTAATAATCATATATATAACCGACATAAGGAATTCTGTAGGGGAAGTCCAAAGAGGGAATCGGTTAAAGGGGAGGGGGGAAAGGGTGAGGTGTTTTTAAAACCCTACAGTGATCTCTATTTCACTTTTATTATTGTTATTTGGTTGACTAGTTTAGTGGGTTAAGATATAAGACTATAGAATTACCAGAATCTATACATTACTATAACATAATCACCACTGGATAACCTGAACCGAGATATTAATGTAAAAACAATATAAGTTTGTCTTCTAAGCTATATCAACCAAGCTGTAATGAGATAAGAGTATCACTCCTTAAAATCAGTATTGTATTATTTCTTTTTCCCCCTTTGTATTCTTTCCCTTTTTTCTTCTTTCTTTCCTTTCCATTTAAAATGTACATGTGTTTTGTCTTTTTATAAAATTAATATTATTATAAAATTATTATATTATTAAAATAATATTATTATAAAATTAATAATTTAATGCCCGGCCCTTTGTAAAGCCAAGAGTCTGCTCCTTCACAGTAACAGGGAGAGACTTCCCACCTCTTTGGGTAACAATTACCAGCGTTAAAAACTCCCTTCCACTTCCTGCAGTGGAAGGGAGAATACTGCTGTGAGGAATGATGTACAGAGAATGCTGGAACACTTGCTATGGGAAGACCTCGCTTGTTGCTCCTGCTCTTTATCGGCAGCTGCAAGGACAAAGAGGAAAACCACAGAAAATGGGCCATGTGCAGAAAGGGCCGAAGTCGTAAAAAGTTAAAGAGTCGGGTTTGCTCCTCTGATACCACTGTGCCGGTGTTGCTTAATGCAATTGCATTGCTTCCTTGTGAACAGAATGATCAACTGCTGGGAAATGCTCTCCTTTTAGACAGGAATGGCCTCATCCTGTCTACATAATGTTACATAACAATAACAAGGACATTGTGAAGCCGTTTGAATCTGAAAAACATTTTTCAGTCTTGTTTATTTACACCTTGTATTGTTATCCTATATGAAAGAAAGAAAGAAAGAAAGAAAGAAAGAAAGAAAGAAAGAAAGAAAGAAAGAAAGAAAGAAAGAAAGAAAGAAAGAAAGGGGGAGAGAAAGAGGGAGGGAGGCTCACATCACTTTAAAAGTGTACCTCAGGCAGATTCCCCATGGGCCAAAAACAGCAGTGTGGAAACAGTGTGGAAACGGTCTAAAAGGGTTTAAACTGGTGTAAAACGGTTTACACCATTTTCACACTGCTGTTTTTGGCCCATGTGGAATTTGCCTCAGCTGGGCCAGGATCTACGCACAATGAGCAGTGGTGCCAAGTCTGGAGAAAACCGTCCTGTCCCTTTAACAGAGGCTTAACGTGTGGAAATGGGCAGGCGAAGCTTTTCATGGCATGGAGGTAAATAACATCACCTGATAAATAACACCTCTATTAACGGGACAGGACATTTTTATTCTCTGAGCAGTTGGTAACTCTAATGATGAACTGTGCCTGCCTTCTTCCTTTCCTTTCCTCCAATTGACATCCACTTTAGCAGCTGGTAGCTAGGACAGTAATAGTCTTCACATTGTCGGAGCTTTGTTTTCTGCCCATCGACCTTTGAATCTTAGCGCACACGGGAATTCATTTTGTGGAAACTGTTCAATCAATGGCTATTAGGGATCTCTCTCTCTCTCTCTCTCTCTCTCTCTCTCTCTCTCTCTCTCTCTCTCTTTACCAGCCCCTGTCCCTGTGCCTTCAACTGCACTTGATGTGCAGACAATCAAGCCGTTGTTAGGCGCAAGAGCACACTGGACTGAGATTTGCCCAGACAATTGGCAGCCATAAGAACCTACTCCTTTTGGATTTTGCTGCCACCATTTTGCAGTTTCAGTTTTGGAAAAAAAACAAAAAACAGGTCCCACAGCACCTGAAATATTAACATACGTAATGGACACATAAAACCTAAGTAGACAAAGATTCTGTTTCATCATCAGGATGACGTGGATGGTGAATGGATGCAAACAATATCTCAGCAAAACGATGCAACCGAAGTAGGAGGGCACCACACCCTCCGGCAGCTGATGAGCTGGCAAAACAAGACGAATTCTCCAAAGAGAAACAATCAGGAGTGAGCTGGCTTCTCCCGGTTTCTATTGAGCCCAAGCTGGAGAAGGCCAGACCTGCTTTAAATCACCCAAAACGTTTCTAGCCATCCCGGATCTTGTGGGAAGGTGTAATAGAACTCTGAGCTGGGGAACTGTCACATGCTTCTCTTTCCCCAAAGAAGGTTTGCAGGTGCCAATGCAAGAGGAGAAGGAGGCGGAGGAGAGGAGGGTTTGGATGCACAACTTCCTCTTCAGCTGAAAGGAAGGCAGCCAGCCAGAAGTAACTGTGCATTTGGCTCAGGGTGGCCGTTCTGTTTGAAAAGGAACTTCTGAACCCGTTCCGGGACGTGACCAACCGGCTGCTCTTTTTTATTCATGTTTCACAGTTGGTCTGCAGTAGAACAACTAGATATGGGACAGGTAGCATCTTAGAGAGCGACAAGATCTTGGGGGCACAAGCTTTCAAGAGCCAAAGCCTCCTTTGCCTCAGTCTGATGAAGGTAGCTTTGATTCTGGGAAGCTTTTACCCTGAAAATGTTGTTGGTCTCCAAAGTGCTGCTGGATGCCAATCTAACTCTTTTGTGTGTGGCTGCTGCCCTCTAATGTCTTTACAGGGAACTGCGCTGACCCAGTTTCCACCCTGCAAATAGGCAGGCGGTCCCAAATCTCTATCTGCCATCTCCTGCATTTTGAGGTAGACAGTTTCGGAGAGCTGAAAGTGAGCATCTGTCACGTCCCGCTCTATATATACACTATTATATTATTTATTCACCAGCTTTTAGCCTGCCTTTTGACAAATTATCTATTGCCACCTGACTGAAGAAGTCATAGTCAATTAAGAGTGTGTTATTTGATCAATCATCTATATACACATTTGCATATGAGTAAACATTTCATATTTTGTATGATGCACACACGTGTTGTAACAAGCTGTGTCTTGGGGAGGGGCCATGGCTTAATTGTAGAGCATCCATTTTGCGTGAGGAAGGCCCCAGGTTTGATCCCTAGCCAGGGCTGTATTAACCCATGACCAGGCCCCTAGGCTTGTTTGTACTTTAGGCCCCCTCCGGCACTTCAGTCTTTTACCCCATTACAGCTGACGGCTGGACCCTGGTACGGTTGATACTAGACCACAGTACATAGCCCTATATCAGTGGTGGCGAACCTATGACAGGGGTGCCAGAGCTGGCACTCAGAGCCCTCTCTGTGGGCACGCACAAACAGAGTTGCCCCCACCCCGCCACACACATCTAGGCTGGCCTGGGCTGCTGGGCTCAATTATTAGCATTAAACCTAAGACCTAGTTTTGGGGAAGCAGTGTAGGTAACCCTGTTAAGGGCTGTTAAACCCCACTGATTTTCATGCGAAGAACTAAAGCGCGATCCTTTACCTGGGAGTAAGCTCAGTTGCTGGCAATGGGGTTTGCTTCTGAGTAAACCCTTCTAGGGTCGTGATTCACCTGTTGGAAGAGTTGACCCGTTTCTTCAAAGCAAAGCCACCGACTACCCCCAAGCTTACTCCCAAGTAACGCACGCCTCGGAGCCAACCGTTTTTTCTAAATGTGTTGGCACTTTGCGATAAGTAAGTGTGTTTTGGGTTGCAATTTGGGAACTCTGTCTTGAAAAGGTTCTTTATCACTGCCCTATATCCATTTTGAGCATCTCCTGAAGAATTTAATTCACAATTTTATTAACTCACAGGCGATCAAGGTCAGGACTAGACTGTATTGCTCATGGAGGTGTAATATGGGAGGAGGTGGCATGATGTCACAACCCTGATGCTCGTGCGCTATTGGCCCACTGTCTCCCTCCTCCCCCGCCCATTGACTCAAAATAAATGTCAGCTGACTACGACTGTGCCTGGCGACTTGCTCTCAACCGCCTCACCCCCTTGCTCAGTCAATATCTGTCAGAAAGACCAAAGTTTCAGGGTGCTGGTAACAGTGCCTCAGCAATGGGGGAGTGGTATGGTGCCAGAGAATGGTCGCCCTGACAGCTGGCCTCAACAACATTTTCAAAAGCCTCAATCCTCACCAAAAGCCTCAATCCTCACCAAAAGGTACAGGATTTTACCCAGGAACTTTGGCCAGAAAAGTAGGGCTGGGTCCTTGGACAGTCATGACCCCTAATACGGTAGTCTCCATCAGTCCCCACAGCAACCTCCCCACCTCACCTGCCCAAGATCAAAGAAACCACTCCTGCAAATATGCATTTCAGGGCCTTGGCGTTTGTTTGTTGAACATTCTGTAGATAAGGAAGAAGGTAAGTTTGTACTACATAACTGTGAAATATGTCAAGGGCAAACTATTGGTTTCCAAGAGCTGTAGAAAGTATGTTACAGACAAGCACCAGGAGGTGAGGGGCCAGTTGCAAAAACTTCATTGCAACCTTGCCTTTTTCCGGGGGTTGCATTGTATACTCCCCAATTTTGTGGACACTTTTCTTCCCTCTGTGGGCCTTAGATGCCCTATTCCCATATGTGTGGGGCATTGGCTTTGTCTCTGATTCTGTGTAGACCAAATGGCTAGGGCTACCAGTTCTGGGTTGGGAAACCCCTGGAAATTTTGGGAGTGGCGCCTGAGGAGGCTAGGGTTTGGGGAGGAGAGTGACTTCAATGGGGCATAATGCTATAGAGACTACCTTCCAAAAGGACCATTTTCTCCAGGTCAGATTATCTCTGTCACTCGAGATCAAAGGTAATCCCAGGAGATCTTCAGCAACTACTGGGAGGATGACAACCCAATAAACAGCTCTCATTTGGCTGACCAAGGAGAGTCTTTCAGCAAGGGCAAAGGAGTACCAGCAGTTTCAGGAACATGAAGTATCCCCCCTTTTCCGATTAAGCTCTCTGTTGCCCCCATGTACTAGTTTTCACCAGAGGCATAGCTCCAAGGGGCCAGGGGGGTGCGACGCACCGGGTGCTCACCCCTGTGGGGGTGTGGTGGGGTGTTCCGGGGTTGTTCTGGAACAGGACAGGAGTGGAGGACGCACCGGTGCACCAAGCGCTTTCCCCCCTTGCTACGTCTCTGGTTTTCACAAATGATATGCATAAGCAGGAGGAGAGGGGTGTTACTGGACCCACTGCATCCAGTCGGCTCCTCACCTTTTCTCAAGTATACCGGGTTATTCAACTGTCTTTCTGGCTCTCACCGTCCTTTCTGAAATGCTTGCTGCTTCTCATCAAGAGAGTATTTCTGAGACAGTACTGTGTCTACCCATCCTCAACATCTTGGGGCTCTGGGCTTGGTGGACGAGGGGCGTGCCCATAAACCTACTGACCTCAGACTGGTGTTTCCAGCTCTAGTAGATATTCCACATAAAGGCTTGATGCAAGGACCCCACTCGTGTTGAACTATTGGACGCTTCTGGATTTTTCAGACCAGGAAGTGGATGCCAAATGACTGCCCTGAGGGCTGGGTCCAGGCACAAAACACCAGGAGGTTAAACAAAATGTTTCGAAGGCCAGTATCCTCCTAGAACAGAGGCAGCTGTTGCTGAATGGGTACTCCCCCACAGAAGCAAAAATGATGTCTCCTGGGGTCTTCTGAAGTACCATCAACAGTGAAGTGGAGAAAAGCTAGGAGCAGCTCTGTGTTATGGGGAAGAAGCAGCAAGCGGGTGTCAAAAAACATGCCGGCAGGCACCCTGACACCCACAGGCACTACATAGGATACCACTTGCTAAATGACCTTCTAGAAAAGCAGGCATGGGATCTGGAACACTCTCTCTTCTGTGTGTTTAAAGTGGGTCGGAATTTGGGAAGGCATGATAACAGCAAACTGGAAGCTCTAACACTGGCCTCAGGCCTAGTTGTATTGGATGGTTTCCCTACTGACTGAGAACTGTTGATGTCATATGCGGAAAAGTGCCTGCATCAGACATTTCTTTTGGGTTTTGTTGAATAGGCAAGCATAAACACAATTGTTACCAGACCGACCCATGGTGAGTGCAGAGACATGTCTTCTACCCACCTTGCTAATCTTTGGGGTGCCTGGCATGCAGTGCCAATATGGGAATCTTATTCCTGCATGGCCTAAGTTACCCACAAGAACATAATACCTTGCCTGGTCTTCTCTTCCCTAGCTTCTGTCATGCAAATAGCCTATCTTTCCTTCCATAGGGATTAACATATAAACAATGCTTGCAGCTGTGAAACAGTATCCACACTGAGGAGGGTGCTTCATGGTGTTCCCCACAGCACAAAACCTAACCTGATTCCTTCCTCTGACTAACTCCTCGCTGACCACCTTAGTTTGCATTTGGCTTTGTTCTGAAGCTGTAATTCTGTCAGCTTCACCCTAAGTATTCAACACTTAAATCCTAGCAACCTCCTTTGTCTCCCCTCCGGAGAACAGGACATTTTCTTTGTCCTGGGAGATTAAGCTCTCGTGGCATGACTAGAGGGCCTGATCTCCTCTATAAAATGGGCCCTCTCCCAACACTCAGTGTTCAGTGTGTCTGGACTGCTGGTCTGGCCACACTGTTCCACCCAGTACTTTGGAGCCATTCTTCGTGTTCAATTGTGCTATCTGCCATCTGCTTTTTACCCCGCTTCCTTCGAATCCTGCGCAGGTTGCTGATCTCTGCTTCACAGACCCAAAGCCACTTCAAGATCTGGTACAGTATTACCCCTAATAATTCCCCTGGTTCCTTCACTATTCCAAACCTATCCCCTCAACATTGCTTATATCTTAAGACTGTGTTTGTGTCCTGCCGCTTTGCTTATTGTGTGCTTGTATGTTTATTATTTTCCTTTTAAGAAATCTGTAAAATTTATTTCGCTGTCCTGCGGATTTTCTTACAAAAGCTGATCTTGGTAGACACAATCAACAAAGATCTTGAGCTTGCCCAGCCTTTTGCTAAGCCAAGAGTCTGCTTTCACTAATTCCTCACTCTAAGACCCCTTCTGCACATGTACAATAATGCACTTTCAATCCACTTTCAATCCACTTATTTTGCGGAATAGCAAAATCCACCTGTAAACAATTGTGAAAGTGGATTGAAAGTGCATTATTCTGCATGTGCGAAAGGGGCCTGAAAGGGGCAGACTCCCACCATTTCCAGTAACACAATTTTATTATGGTATATGGCACACAATCAGCCTAGCTGATGATTCTATAATCCCCCCCCCTTTCTTAATGTATGTCGTTTTCACAGATGGCTCTCTAAACGTGTACATGTGAATGAAGCTTTAACTTGAATGCTAGGGCAAGGAGAGGCTATGGCTTAGAGCAGGGGTAGGGAACCTGCGGCTCTCCAGATGTTCAGGAACTACAATTCCCATCAGCCCCTACCAGCATGGCCAATTGGCCATGCTGGTAGGGGCTGATGGGAATTGTAGTTCCTGAACATCTGGAGAGCCGCAGGTTCCCTACCCCTGGCTTAGAGTGTTAGACCATGTGTTCTGACTGCAGAAAGTTTGAGGGTCAGCCTTTGGCACCCCCAATTAAAAAGGCCTCATCCAGGCCTGCTGAGAACTTCATGATGAACATGATGGTCAGGAGATGTTACCTTGTCTGAATTCCCTTTAGTGCATATGAGTCAAGCTCCTTATCAGAACACCTCCATAGTCCCTGGAAAAGTTTGTTTATTTCTTTGATTTATACATCACTCTTCCTCAACAAATGGGCTCTGGCTGGCTCAATACATATTACAATAATAAAAGGAACTGGAACTATAAAACCAGTATCTTTACACTCAAGAACTAATAGGTAGGAGACCATTCAGGAGGGAAGAAGAAGATTTATATCCTCCCTTTCTCTCCTGTAGGAGACTCAAAGGGGCTTACAATCTCCTTGCCTCCCCCCCCCCACACAACAAACACCCTGTGAGGTAGGTGGGGCTGAGAGAGCTCAGAGGAACTGTGACTAGCCCAAGGCCACCCAGCTGGCATGTGTGGGAGTGCACAGGCTAATCTGAATTCCCCAGATAAGCCTCTCGAGCTCAACCAGCAGAGTGAGGAATCAAACCTGGTTCCTCCAGATTAGAGTGCACCTGTTCTTAACCTCTACACCACTGCAGCAAGGGCAGTTAAGGAAGGGTATAGAACCCAAAAAGAAGAGATGGGAAAGAAAGGGGAAGGGAGACCAGTTGAGTAAAACATCATTGCAGCCCTCAATGATAGGACTGGCAGCTCCATTGTAGAAGCCCTGCGGAACTGAAGCAGATCTTTCAGGGCCTGGGTCTCACTTGAGAAAGCATTCCACCAGGCTGGGCCAGAGTCAAAAAGGCTCTGGCTCTGGGCCCTCCTGCACATGCAGAATAATGCACTTTCAATCCACTTTTACAATTGTTTGAAAGTGGATTTTGCTCTTCAGCACAGCTGCAAAGTGCATTGAAAGTGGATTGAAAGTGCATTATTCTGCATGTGCGGAAGGGGCCTCTGTTTGAGGACTCACAGACAGTTTGTAGGCCAGGGATCACCAGCAAGTTGCTTGTCTTGAGCTGAGCACCAGACCAGAGCAGCTTTCCTCTCCTACAGTAGTTGCCTGGGCCACAGAACCAAATTGTTGCAGCTTCTTTTGCCTAGTCTGAGAACTCAATAATTGTTTGATTTTTTTTTGGAGGGGAGGGGGGCAAAGGCAATGTCCTCCAAGATCATAGTCAGGCCATCAAACTGACCACTTTGCATTGTAAAACATGGACTCAATCAACATCCATCCCTTCTTTCCACCTGCATTCTAAATGACCAACACTGGATTGAAAACATTTCCTGCTAAGACAGGGGTAGGGAACCTTTAACACTCAAAGAGCCATTTGGACCCGTTTTCCACGGGAAAAGAAAACACTTGGAGCTGCAAATAATTTTTGACATTTAAAATAAAGATAACACTGTATATATTGGGCTTTTTTAAACCTTTTACTCCGCTTATTCTGAGAAGCACATGGATGCGTCCACCCTGCTGCCTGCAGGGTGGGTAAGGATGGCGCCAGCAGCTCAGCCTCGCCGACCGCTGGGAAAGCGCCCGCCCCATTCAAACGGGGCGGGCAAGAGGGGAAGCCGGCGGCTCGGCCTTACCGGCTGCCAGGAAAGCGCCCACCCCGCTCCAACGGGGCGGGCGAGAGGGGAAGCCTGCGGCGCAGGCCAGCCGGCCTTGGGCAGTTGGTGCGCCTGCCCTGCTGCCTGCAGGGCGGGTAAGGATGGGGCCAGCGGCTCGGCTCGTGGAGCCGCAGTGCAAGGGCAGAAGAGCCGCAGGTTCCCTACCCCTGTGCTAAGAGATCAATCTAAGGAATGGTAGATGAAATAGGATGGGTTAAGGAAAGGGATTTAGAATAATTGCAAATGTTGAAACAATCTGAAAATGGTTTGATAGATTATAGAGATACACAATTGTTAGAAAGGAAAAAATGATGTAGAAGTGGTTAAAACATATATAAAAAGCTGGTATAAAAATAAAGGGGATTAATTTTTTTTAGAAATGACATTCACAGGGTGAAAGTGAGATAGGGAGTCAATTAGATTTTTAAAATTTCCATTTAGTGTTTTGTGTATTTCGTTCTTTTCCCCCTTCTCTTTCCTTTTTATTCTGACTATCTTTCTATCCACTGTCACCAGATGGATTATTAATTGTGTTTTGGGAGATAAAAGGTGACTCTGTGTATTTTATTATTTTTCCCCTCTATATGTAGGGGTGTCAGGTCCACCATTCTTGTAGTAATGTACATTACATTTTTTTTAAAAAAAATTAAAAATATTTTAAAAGGAAACATCTTCTCCTTTGGGTCCTGTGCAGTCTAAAGAATCTACTCAATAAGTGATTGTAAGAACTGATTGTGAGATTAGCGAAGTTCATAATTGGACCCCGAAGATGCACAGATGGAGGGTCAGCCTCTGGCACTTATATTCAAAAGTACTGATCTTACTCCCAGGAAAACACCCTTAGGATTGCAGCAAGAGACATCTAAGTAGCAAGCCTCATCTAATAACATCTCAACCCTATTTTCTGTTTACAGCCTTTCAAAAATCAGAGAAGGTGGCAGCAACGGTAGGGAAGCAATTTAGTCTGTAATGTCTACTGTGGTTAGAATGTTGGGCTAGGACTAGGGAGAACAGACTGGCCAATTGTTCCCTTTCAGCCTAATCTACCTCACAAACTTATTGTGAATTGGGATGCTGAGAATGTCTTGCCAAAGATGTTCAGCAGGCAAACATACCATTTTCCACAGTCACAATGGGATTTATGCTAAGCCTCAGATCTTCTCATTTCACCATTATCTGATTTGAAAAGCTGCAGCTGCTCAGTTCCTGCGCCTGCTATCTTTAGTTTCTTTATAATTTGATCACATGGTAGATTTTGTCTCCTGGTCAGGTGCACTTACTTTCAAATTGTAATTGTCCTTGTTTCTATAGCATTCACCATGCAATCAATTTTTAAGTTTTTAATAAACTGCAGACTTGAAGGGGAAAAAAATGAAAGGCACTATTCCTATTGGACTAAACGCGTATGTGTCAAATGCTTCCTACCCAAAAAGATCAACAGCCATTAATATTGCTATATACAGACTTAAATGAATTGCTATATACAGACTTAAATGGTGAGATTAGAAAACCCTCATACATTTCTGACTTGGGGATGATTGCTTTGCTCAATTTTTAGTGAAGCAGTCATCTGTGAAGTAATGCACTGTCCAAAGAAGTTTCACATAGTTCTTAGAGGTATACTGCCTCTAAACATGGAAGTTCTGTTTAACAGTTATAGCAAACAGCCATTGATTGACTACTTTTTTGTTTTTCCCTCTAGCACTATCTGAAAGACATCTAACCTAGTGTTCACCATGACACACATGGCAATGAATCATACAATCAAAGAAATATCAGAAGAGCCCTGGGATTAGATCAAAGGTCCTCCAAGGCCACTATTGTGTTTTCAAAACTGTCCAAGGAGGTGCTTCTGAGAAGAAAATAACAGCCTGTATTGCGCGCCAGCAGTTTACACTCAAAGGTATACTGGCTCTGACCCTGGAGGTTCCACTTAGCCATTTCGGGGTAAAAGCCATTGATAGATTTCTCCAGGATAACTTTGTCTAGCCTCCTTTCAAAGCCATATAAGTGAGAAGCCATCAGTGAATTCCATAAAAGGACATAATCCTGTAAGAGAAGGAACATCGGTTCAGAACATAAGATCAGAGCTGGTGGTTAGATCCCAATTCCCATCTGTTCAACAGTTCCGTTTCTATGGTGCAGCAGCCTGCAGAGTTGGTTTATCCATTCAAACCTTGCCCCCCAAGCCGCAGTTAGTGCCTATCCTGTGATTTCCAAATCTGGTTTCTCGGGCAATCGCAGGAACGGGGCTGCATGCCCCAACCCATGTGCTGAGATGGTCACCCAAAGCCCTGTTATGGAGCCCTTTAACCTTCTGAAGGTGGATGGGGAGAAGCCACAGACAGATCCTTCTTTGGGGTGACCCCTCATCACCCAACATCTTCCCCAACACAGCCCTTTTGGCCCTCCTGGTTCTTGAAACCATGATTTCAGAGAAGAGGGATAGCCCTATTACTTTTATTCTTGATATTAGGGGCATCGTGGCAGGGTTCTAAGCTGGTTTCAGCAGCTATTTTTGTTCGTTCTGAGAAAAGAATACTGCCATTACATTCAGAGACAGGCTGGGAAGTTGACATGCCCCCGGAGGGCATTGCACCCCACTACCATTGCACCCCACTGAGCTCCCTCTCCAGACACCCCCCCCCCCATTTTTTTCCAGAAGAGTTGGCAACCAACAATATGAACAAGAAAGTTCCCAGAAAGCTGGAACAGAGATCTCAAATCCAAAACACTGGTCTGGCACTTCAGGCGTCCTGGCCGCTCTCTTCCTGACCCGGCTGTGAAGGGACGGCAGTCTGGAGGCAGAGGGTCTCTGACCATGAGCAGAGGGCCCTGGCCTCCCATCTGGACCAGGGTTCGAGGCTTCCAGGAGGACGTTCCGAGCCGGCTGCCGCTCCAGGTAGGGGACGGGCCAGGGGGAGGGGGGGTTGCGCATTTCGGTCCCTCCTCCTGCTGCTGCTCCTCTGCCGGGCGCCCCTCGCCAAAGCTGGGCGGATCCAGCCGGGGGGAGGCAGGTCTCGGGCGGCCGGACAGCCAGCCCGCCTCGGTGGCCCCCGACCATCCCCAGCGCGGGGCTTGGCTGCGCTTTGGGACCATGGCTTTGGAGGCGGCCCCCTTATCCCGCTTGAGGAGTCGCCGCGCCGCCCTGCTTCGGAAGGGAGTCAGCTTTGAGAGCGAGTCCGAGAACGGCGAGTAAGCTTCCCGGGGGCTGGCTTGAAGGGCATGGGAGGGGGCCAGGGGGTTGGGTGTGGGGGGGACCGGGAGGCGCAGATCGGTTGGGATCCCGGAGAGCCAGGTAGGGGCTGTCTCTCCCGCCTGGATCCCGCCCTTCTCACCTGCAGGTTTTACTCAAGGGGGGGGGGGGGTCTCCTTGTCTGTCTCCTCTCCTTTGCAGCAGCCTGGGGGCTCCTGCCACTCTCCCTCGCTCTCTTCAAACGAGCCAGGGACCCGGATGTGATTGACATCCGAGGAGACCCTGCCCGGGTGTGATGGAGGGGGGGGGGGGAGTGCAGATGATTTCCAGCTGGCCTCGGGCTTTGGCAGCTGTTCCGCACCATTCAGCCTCCCCTGCTATGCAAGCGGGCGCTGGCAAAAGAGAAGAGGTCCCCAGTCCCGCTATAGGGTGGACCCTGTGGGGTTACCTGGTCCGCTCTGGCCCCTCCGCCCCTTTTAGGACCCCCTTCCGAGCAAAGTGGCTGACTGTCCGGGATTCCTGTGGACGCGGAGGACGCGTTGCTGGATCCGAACCAAGGGCCACGGAGGCATCTTGGCAAGGATCCTGGTCCAACTCGGAATTGCCCAGCGAGCCACCACCTGCCTCCCTCCTGCCTAAAATATAAACACCCGAAGCTGCCTGATACCAACCGGGACCAGGGTTCGTCCTGCTCAGCATTATTTATTTGGACCGGCTCTCCAGGGCGGGTTTTGAATGTGCTCTCCCTTACCTTTTCACGGGAGATGCTGGGGGGATTAAAATCTGGGACTTTCTGCCTGCAAAACAGCTGCGAGAGAGAGCTGAGCCATAGCTCTGCCCCGCTGCTTCACACAGGAGAGAGGATAGCAGAGCCAGCGTGGCGTAGCGGCTAAGAGCGGTGGACTCTAATCTGGAAAACTGGGTTTGATTCCCTGCTCCTGCACATGAGCTGTGGACTCTCATCCGGTGAACCAGGTTTGTTTCCCCACTTCTATACATGAAACCAGCTGGGTGACCTTGGGCTAGTCACAGTTCCCTCAGAGGTTTCTCAGCCCCACCTGCCTCACAAGGTGTCTGTTGTAGGGAGAGGAAGGGAAAGTTGCTTTTGAGAAAAGTGGGTATAAATCCAACCGCTGCTGCTGCTGCCGCCGCCGCCGCCACCTCCTCCTCCTCCTCCTCCTCCTCCTCCTCTTCTTCTTCTTCTTCTTCTGGAATAAAGTGCCATGTCCCAGCTTTGATTTTGGAGATATGGAGATATGCTCTGAACACGCTCTATGCCCATTTGCCTAAAAGCTCAATTCAGTTATTAAACCAGACTGAAAGTATCAAATAGGGTCAGGACCTGCCCCTGCCGTTGGTGGGATTCAAAATAATTTAACAACTGGGTGTGTACAAGCATCATTTTAACAACTGGTTCTGCCGAAGTGGTGCGAACCTGCTGAATCCCACCACTGCTGCAGCCCCTGTAAAACCAAGAAAGAAAATGACAGTGCACAAAAACCAGTGGGAGGAGGAGGTTATTTTCTTGAGAGACAGACAGGTGAAATGGCTTGGGTGATGAACACCACACCAGCTTGAAAGAAAAGCTGGGGCAAATACATGGTCTCCCAACAATTGTTAGCTCTGATAGTTTACTGGGACTAACATGAATGGAAGACCTGCCTCTGAGTCACAGACAGTGGGAGCAAACCACAGAGGGTGGTTATCACTTTGACACCCTGCTGGTAAGGATTTGTTGCTGTTGGCTGTTGGTGGAGAAAAGATGTTTTGTGAGTGAACCTTTGCTCTAATTCAGCAAAGGACTTTTTATAATCTGCCATGAAATTGAAAAAACATCCAGTTAACCTGGAGGAAGTCCGGTGCCATAGCTGCATTTCAGAAGCTATAAGATTGCCTCTGAGCACATGCAGAATACCTTCCCCTCTCCCCGAGGAACTTCAGCCTGCAAAAAGTTCCGGGATTGTAGAGTCTCAGCAGATCATGAGATCACAAGGAAGGCATCACTGAATAACCACTGTCAGGCTGATTCCGCACGGGCCCAAAACAGCAGTGTGAAAACGGTGTGAAAACGGTGCAAAAGGGTTTAAAACAGTGTAAAAGGGTTTATACTGTTTTCACACCATTTTCACATTGCTGTTTTTGGCCCGTGCGGAATTAGCCTCAGTCTCCCTAGAGTGGGGTCATGTTCAATCATCGTGCAACCGCTTTGTGTGCAGAAGATCCCAGGTTCAATCCTTGGGATCTGCAATTTTAAAAATCTCCAGGAGGAGTTGCAAGCAAAGACCTTTCTCTTGATTCTGTAGAAAGTTGTTGAGATTCTGTAGAAAGTTGCTGCCAGTCAGAGTTGGCAGTGTTAAGCTAGAGATGTACCAATGGTCTGACTCGATAGAAGGCAATATCGTATGAGACCATGCTTAGATGCAGTAGTGGTTAAGAGCAGGTGTACTCTACTCTGGAGGAACCAGGTTTGATTCCCTGCCCTTCTGCCTGAGCTGTGGAGGCTTATCTGGGGAATTCACCAGCTGGGTGACCTTGGGCTAGTCACAGTTCTTCTGAGCTCTCTCAGCCCCACCTACCTCACAGGGTGTTTGTTGTGAGGGAGGAAGGGAAAGGAGTTTGTAAGCCCTTTGAGCCTCCTATAGGAGAGAAAGTGGGGATATAAATCCAACTCTTGTTCTTCTACTAGATGAAGCATCGTGGCTCAGTGGTTCACACACTGGCGTAATGCCCATTGGGCAAGGTGGGCAGCTGCCCAGGGCATCACCTTGTGGGGGGCATCAAAATGCTGGGTTCGTTTTTGGGTATTTTAGTGGTTTTCCATTTTTGGCCTGCAGGGTGCGCAGTTTTTAGGCTAGCAGCACCAAACTTTCGGCGTATCATCAGGAAACTGTCCTTATGCTACCCCCCAAGTTTGGTGAGGTTTGGTTCAGGGAGTCCAAAGTTATGGACCCCCAAAGGGGGTGCCCCTATCCCCCATTGTTTCCAATGGGAGCTAATAGGAGATGGGGGCTACAGTTTGAGGGTCCATAACTTTGGCCCCCCTGAACCAAACTGCACCAAACCTGGGGGGTATCATTAGGGCAGTCTACTGATGAGACCCTGAAAGTTTTGAGACTGTGCCTTCTGAAATGTGCCCCCCAGCCTGCATCCCCCATTGACAGCAATGCAGAAAACTCAATGCAGAACAAAGATTCTTGGGCAAATTTCTAGGATGTTCCTGCAGGGGATGCATTTTTGGATGTATCGGCACCAAAATTTCAGGGTATCATCTGGAGATGATGGCACCCCCCAAGTTTGGTGCATTTTGGTTCAGGGGGGCCAAAGTTATGGACCCTCAAAACTGTAGGCCCCATCTCCTATTAGCTCCCATTGGAAACAATGGGGGATGGGGCACCCCCTTTGGGAGTCCATAACTTTGGACTCCTTGAACCAAACCTCACCAAACTTGGGGAGTAGCATAAGGACAGTCTCCTGATGATATGCTGAAATTGTGGTGCTGATATGTTTAAAAATGCACCCCCTGCAGGCACCAATGTCCTGGTGCCAAAAAAAATTGGTCATGGTGGAGTGGCCGTCCGGGGGTGGGGGGTGGGGCATCCAACTCAGGTTTTGCCCAGGGCTACAGTTTTCCCAGGGCTGCCTCGTTACACCCCTGGGTTCACATACAGAAGGGCCCCGTTTCAATTGCCGGTATAGTGGTGAGGAAGACACAATGAGCCAGTCAAAGCAGGCAATACTGAGCTAGATGGACTGATGATCTGATCCAGGGTAAAGTTTCTTTGTAAGTTTGTGTACATGGGTAGGATATTTAAGCCAACTTCCTTTTATATTTAGGAAACTCTGCTTCTGATGCCCTGATGTGATGAAGGCTTGGTGGGTATTACCTGGTGGTGTGGTAACTGCACTCTGTGCTTGCTCAGAGGTGATCTTCTGTAATTTTGTGGTCCAGTGCTCATCCCTACCTGGCATTAAAAACCCATTCCAAGGCTGAGAAACTGTGGGAAACTGTGGCTGAAATCAGTTCTTCCCTTAAGCAGATTGAAAACCTTATCTGGAAGTCAGGTTTCTTGGACACAGGATGTCCAGCAAGAGCTGATGAGGATGGCTGATAATTATAGCAGAGCAGTGCCAAGAGAAGGCAGTTGTGGGAGACTTATGCTGTTCACTAGAGAGACTGATTGAAAGGAGACCACAGCGGGCAATCATGCAGAGATACGGCAGGCAGCCTCTTCTGTGAATGCGTTCTTTGAGCATACTGTATATTCTCTTGCTGTCATCCACATATCAACCTAGCCTTCCATCTGTGTTATTTATTTATCTATTATATTTATATACCGCCCTCCCCAAAGGCTCAGGGCGGTGTCCATCAATGATAAAACAATTTAAAACATCATAGTGCATAATTTACATAAAATAATACCTAAAATACCAAGACTATAGATGGCTTCAACCCCTCCCTCCCCCTTTATATACCCACGGGAGGCCAGATGTTCTTATGGCGGAGTTGACATCATCCCAGCTGGCCAAACACCTGGCGGAACAGGTCCGTTTTGCAGGCCCTGTGGAAACTTTGTAAGTCCCGCAGGGCCCTGATTTCACCTGGAAGCTTGTTCCACCAGGTAGGGGCCAGAGCTGTGAAGGCCCTGGCCCTTGTAGAGGCCAGCCGGATCACCTTGGGGCCAGGGATCACCAGTAGGTCCACCTCCGATGAACGGAGGGGCCTAGAAGGGTGATATAGGGAGAGACGGTCCCTCAGATAAGCAGGGGAAGGGATCAACGGATCACCTTGACTGGTGGTTTTCCACTTCACTTGGTATTGTCTTCTCTGCCTAGACCAGGGGTCCACAACCTGCGGCTCTCCAGATGTTCATGAACTACAATTGGCCATGCTGACAGGGGCTGATGGGAATTGTAGTTCATGAACATCTGAAGAGCCGCAGGTTGCAGACCCCTGGCCTAGATGGACCAATGTTCTGAATAAAGGCAGTTTTATATATCTGCAGTTTGGCTTGCAAACCGTGGCTTATTTCCTTTAAGCGCAGTTATAGGTGACATTTGAAAGTGCCATATTTTAAAATTCTAGGTTTAAATGTCAAATGCAGTGTTTTTGCTTGGGGTGAGCTTGCTCTGGTAATTCCTAAGCAAGGGGATGGGAAGTTGCTAGACATATCGGGCTTGATGATCTTCAAACTGGTAGGACTTGGCAACCCTCTGGCCCCTTCCGCACACGCAAAATAATGCGTTTTCAAACCACTTTCACAACTGTTTGCAAGTGGATTTTGCTATTCCGCACAGCTTCAAAGAGCACTGAAAGCAGTTTGAAAGTGCATTATTCTGCATGTGCGGAATGAGCCTCTGTTTAAAACCTCCTCTGCTGCTGTGCCAGCTGTGTTGGCAGGCTTTTGAGCTCCGAGGGAATCTTGTGGCCAACATTTTTTGAAAATATGTTGGCAAGGAAGGTTAGGTACATGGGGCTAAAGGACGCATAGGAAGGGTTTTAGCAGTTATCAGAAGTGGAAATCCCATGGGCTGGAACTGTATGAAAGTGACTGAATTAAATTGGCTTTATTTTTAAAGGGAATTCCTTAGGGGTTCCAAACGATATGGGGGAAAATCCTGTCCCTTTACTAGATGCTTAACAGGCAGAAATGGTCAGATGACGCTTTTCATGGTATGTAGGTAAGTAACACCATCTAATAAATAACAACCTGTTAAGATACTCTTAAACGGACAGGAGACTTTTATTTAGGCCTGTTGGCAATCCTGATTAAAAGGGGTATGTGTGTGTGTGTATCTGTGCTAATTTCAGACTTGCTAACATTCAGTTCATCCCTGAAGAGATCCCTGTGGCTCTGTCATGGAAGTCCATCACATTGCAAAGAACTCTGGTAGAGACAGAGAAAATAGAATGCAGATGAGCCCGATCAAAACGATCCAGTTGCAGACATGGAAGAATTGCGTGCCCAGTCATAAGAACATAAGAACTAGCCTGCTGGATCAGACCAGAGTCCATCTAGTCCAGCATTTTGCTACTCGCAATGGCCCACCAGGTGCCTTTGGGAGCTCACATGCAGGTTGTGAAAGCAATGGCCTTCTGCTGCTGCTGCTGCAATCTGAGATCAAGCAGGATCAAGATTGGTAGCCATAGATCGACTTCTCCTCCATAAATCTGTCCAAGCCCTTTTTAAAGCTATCCAGATTAGTGGCCATCACCACCTCCTGTGGCAGCATATTCCAAACACCAATCACACATTGTGTGAAGAAGTGTTTCCTTTTATTAGTCCTTATTCTTCCCCCCAGCATTTTCAATGAATGCCCCCTGGTTCTAGTATTGTGAGAAAGAGAGAAAAATTTCTCTGTCAACATTTTCTACCCCATGCATAATTTTATAGACTTCAATCATATCCCCCCTCAGATGTCTCCTCTCCAAACTAAAGAGTCCCAAACGCTGCAGCCTCTCCTCATAAGGAAGGTGCTCCAATCCTTCAATCATCCTCGTTGCCCTTCTCTGCACTTTTTCTATCTCTTCAACATCCTTTTTGAGATGTGGCGACCAGAACTGGACACAGTACTCCAAGTGCGGTCGCACCACGGCTTTATATAAGGGCATGACAATCCTTGCAGTTTTATTATCAACTCCTTTCCTAATTATCCCCAGCATAGAGTTTGCCTTTTTCACAGCTGCCATGCATTTTATTTATTTATTTTTATTTATTTTTTGGATTTTTATTGAGTTGACATTCCCATGGAACTATCAACTAAGACGCTCAAATCCCTTTCCTGGTCTGTGACTGATAGCATTGACCCCTGTAGCGTGTATGTGAAGTTTGGATTTTTTGCCCCTATGGGCATCACTTTACATTTTGCTACATTGACCTGCATTTGCCATTTCTTAGCCCACTCACCTAATTTATCAAGGTCCACTTGGAGCTCTTCGCAATCCTTTGTGGTTCTCACCACCCTACATAATTTGGTATCATCTGCAAACTTGGCCACCACACTACCCACCTCTACTTCCAGGTCATTTATGAATAAGTTAAAGAGCACTGGTCCCAATACGGATCCTTGGGGGACACCACTCCCTACATCTCTCCATTGTGAGAACTTCCCATTTATACCCACCCTTTGTTTCCTGTTCCTCAACCAGTTTTTAATCCATAGGAGGACTTCCCCTCTTATTCCTTCATTGCTGAGTTTTCTCAACAGTCTCAGTCAGCGGAGAATGGTTGGAAAGAAACCAGTGAATCATTTGAAAAATGAATCATACAGAGACACACCAAACAGCCTCTTCTATGGGTTCTATATCTTATAGCCCACTGACCATTCTTTTCCAGCACCCTGGTGTGTCCTGCATGCAAATCCCAGCACGCAAATCAGTATTATGGCAGATGCAGCTTTTCCTAGCACAGTGATGGAAAAACTTTGCTTGTTCAATTTTAATTTGTCACATAGTTATGATAGTTACCAGGAATCCTGCCAGAAAGAAAAAGAAGCTGTGTGGCATTTCCCTGTATTCCTGATCTGCTAACAATTTGCAGGATATAGACTTATATAGCTCTGTCATTTCCCTATGCTGCATTTTTCCTCCTCATTTGTTTAATGAGCTGTTTTTCAGAAGACAAAATGGAAAGATCTCCCCTTTGGTTCCCTCCCCTTCTTTTATGTTTTTGGCATCTACATATTTGAAGTCCTTGGAAATTACGATCTTAACTCTGGCAGCAGATTTCTTTGTTGTATGGCGTTGAGGTCTTTTAAACCAGCCAGTAACAAAAATAGATGGTCACATTTCACCTGTGCCAAAAACAGAATCTGCTGGGTTGATGGGCTCATGCGTGCCTTGTTAGTAGGACAATCTTGGCTTGATAACTTGGCTTTGACTTTGCCTCCTCCTGCCAGGAGGAGGATATTTCTGCTCTTCCTCTGTATGGAATGTGGTATGAGCAAGCATTGAATCCAAGGACTCCGCGGAATTGCTCACTTTCCAAGAGGCAGCTTGTTGTGTCTCTGCATGAGCCACTGCTCTAGGCAGCCCTCTTTTCTGGTGCATTCCAGAAAACTTTGCTATCAGCCCACTGAATGAGAGAGAAAATCAAAGGGGAGTTGATTTTATTCATAGCATGAACATTGGTGGCAGTGTGGGGGCCAAAACCCTGGCCAGCAAGTAATTTTCTGGAAATGCCATATTGGAAATGGAGAAAAGAGTCAAGGTCCAGTTTCCAAATTAGCCACATGAGAGATATTAAAAGAAGAAGAGTTGGATTTATATCCCCCCTTTCTCTCCTGTAGGAGAATCAAAGGGGCTTACAAACTCCTTGCCCTTCCCCCCTCACAACAAACACCCGGTGAGGTAGGTGGGGCTGAGAGAGCTCAGAAGAACTGTCCCAAGGTCACTTAGCTGGTGTGTGTTGGAGTACACAGGCTAATCTGAATTCCCCAGATAAGCCTCCACAGCTCAAGTGGCAGAGTGGGAAATCAAACCCGGTTCCTCCAGATTAGAGTCCACCTGCTCTTAACCACTATGCCACTGTAGCTCCTATAAATATACAATAAATATATAGCAATGAATGAAACTGTACAGTTTACATAACATGATCTGAGTCATGTTACAGCATTTCTGGTGGTGGCCTGCTGGAGACACCTTTTAGCATCCATCAAGTGGTTGCATTTGATCCAGGAACTTTCAGTTGCTAACTCTTAAACAAGATTTACCAGATCTGGCTGGGCTTCCATGATGATAAAGCTTGGTAATCCAGAAAACAGCACCTTTTCCTGCCAGCATCCTCATAATGAGACCCAGCATAGTTTACAAGTTAAACCAGGAAGTTCTTGATCCAAGTTTCACCCAAGCTGTGGAGCTTGCTGGATGATGTGTCTAGTTCTGAGTGTTCAGGACAAAAGAAGACAAAAACAAATGGCAATAGTGGAGCGAGAGAGCGAAAATGTATTGATGTAACTGGGGCTTTTCTAGTGCTCCATCAATACATTCTACTATCCCACTGTGCGACTGGAATTTGTCGTTGCCTTTGTCTTGGTGACTGATGCAGCCCTCCTGTTGTGCTAGTTCTCAGTGGTCACAACAGATGGTTATTGGACAGGGGATGAATAATTTAACAATCTAGT
Source organism: Sphaerodactylus townsendi (assembly GCF_021028975.2). Lineage (NCBI taxonomy): Eukaryota > Metazoa > Chordata > Lepidosauria > Squamata > Sphaerodactylidae > Sphaerodactylus > Sphaerodactylus townsendi. The sequence continues at coordinate 39,026,424 of NC_059436.1, read as the reverse complement.
CACATGTCAAGCACTCAACGTGTTTTCAGCTTTTTGAGTTCCTCAGAAGTTCCTTGGGAGTTTCCTGATGAAAAGCTTGATAACGGGACAGCTGACTTCCCTGAAATATAATCTGTAGTAGATCCAACCATGCTGACTAACCATGGTGCATAAAGCGAACCTCCGTATTCAGAGGCAGTAAACCTCTGAATACCAGTGCTAGGAGGCAACATGGGGAGAAGGCCTCAGCCTCTATGCCCTATTGTTGATCTTCTGGAGTAACTGGTTGGCCAGTGTGTGATTCAGGATGCTGGACTGGCCACTGCTGGATACTGGCCACTGGTGGTCTGATCCAGCAGTGCTCTTCTTATTTCTTTTCACTTTCATATGCCCTATGTTCTCATGTCCTTTGTAGCCATCTACATCCCCAGGAAAATGTTGAGGGTGTTAGATCACAGGTGTCAAACTCGCGGCCCTCCAGCAGGATGTTGGCAGGGGATGATGGGAACTGTAGTCCATAACATCTGGAGGGCCGCGAGTTTGACACCTATGTGTTAGATTATGATTACATTGATGTCCAACAAGGCCTGACTAGGCTCTGTGTGAATACTCACCAGGATGCTTTACAGATACTCAACATCTCTAGAGAGGCTGGTGGCTGTACAGAGTGTTCTCTGGAGGTTCCAAACTTTGAAAGTCAGCAACAGGAGGAAAAAACGATATATAACTTGCATATAGCTAATGCAAAATGCCCTGCATGCTGAGTAGAACCATGGCTTGCACATGTTCAGTCCCTGGTTAAAGGGTTTCTGGTTCATAGGATACTAACTTGCACCAGGTAAGTTCATTACTCCATCTAGTTCAGTGTTTTCGACCTGGATAGGCAGTGGCTGTCCAGGGTCCTGGGCAGAATATTTCTCCCAAACACCTTCTACCTGGGCAGAATATTTCTCCCAAACATCTATACTTTCACTGGAGAGGACCTTGGAGGACCTTCTCTTGGAGAGACCTTCTCCTCCTTGTTGAGCAAGTATCAGAAATTGGGAAAGACCTTTCTTTGCTCAGAGAGTCGCTGCTGCCAGTAGACAATGCCAAGCTAAATGGACCAATGACCTGTCTCAGAAGAAAGCTGCTTCATTTATAGGAAGGAAGATAGTCTGGTGGCATAATATCTGCCTTGCATACTAACAGTCCAATCCAGGGTTGGAGGGGGGCTTACTTATGGAGCCGGCACAGGGTGCCTCCTACCCTGAGTTTGCAGTTAGTTGCTCCACAACCATGACTTTGGACTCATGCCACCCTTTTGGTTGGCATAAGTCCATTGGCCCCAGCAAAGAGCTTTCTGGAGGTGGGGAGGAGTTTTCCTGTTTTCTCCCTCCCTGTGCCTCCAGAAAGCCTTCTGGAGGGGGCAGGATGATGCGGTGGCTGCATTGTCCCGACCACCTCCGCTGTGTAGATTAGGCTGTGGAGGTTCTAGGAAGTGATAGGATTCAAATAATTTAACAACCGGTTCTGGTGGTGGGATTAAAATAATTTAATAACTGGTTGTTTACAAGCACCATTTTAACAACCGGTTTTGCCGAAGTGGTGCGAATCGGCTGAATCCCACCACTGGTTCTAGGGTAATTTCCTGGTATTTCCTGTTGAACTATCTCTGGTAGCTGCCCTGGGGAAAGGCTTTCTCAGCCTAGTGAGATGCTGCCAGTCGGAGCAGACAATGCTAAGAAAGGTGTGTGTTTTTTTAATTACTATAGCTGTTTTAGAATGTTCAAGTAATTGGACTTGGCTGTAAAGGTGTGTGCGTGTTCTATCATTTTGAACCCTCAACCACCAGGTTTTTGTGCTCAAGACCTTTTACCATCAACCAGGGCTGCTTTACATTTCAGTGAAGCTTGTTTAGGAAACCTTCTCGAATTGTTCCTTTTGGCTCCTGACTTTGCTATTTTTTTTCTTCAGTATCATGACTTGCGACCTTAAATGGGCAGAAACAGATATAAACAAACCCAATGGCAGCCCAGACAGCTTGCTGTAGATTCTAGATATGTTCAGCAATAAAGCAACCCCAGATCTGCCATTCTTGAGTGCCCTCATTCCTCTTGACATTATTATTCAAATGACTGCTCTGTTTAAAAAAAAAAACAGGCTTTGCTATTTCTGTTGCTCCCAACTGTTCTTTTTATTTTTTCACTTCAAATTCTGTTCACTGTGTAATAGTTAGAACATAAGAACAAGCCAGCTGGATCAGACCAGAGTCCATCTAGTCCAGCTCTCTGCTACTCACAGTGGCCCACCAGGTGCCTTTGGGAGCTCACATGCAGGATGTGAACGCAATGGCATTCTGCGGCTGTTGCTCCCAATCACCTGGTCTGCTAAGGCATTTGCAATCTCAGATCAAGGAGGATCAAGATTGGTAGCCATAGATCGACTTCTTCTCCATAAATCTGTCCAAGCCCCTTTTAAAGCTATCCAGGTTAGTGGCCATAAGAACAAAGTTAGTGGCCATAAGTTTTTACACTGCACAAAATCTTGTGTTGTTTGAGATTTCCTGAGCTCTTGATTCTTTGTGGTTTTTTATAATGTTAGTGTACTTGTTTGCATGCTCAACTGGGATCTGGGTGACCTTGGTTGGAGTCTACACTGTGCCATGGAAGCTTATGGGGTGACCTTAGACCCGCCACACTCAGTTTAACCTGCCTTACAGAGTTGTTGTGAGGACAAAAGGGAGGAGAGGAAAAGAATGGAAGCCGTGAAGGGAAAAAGAGGGATATAAATAAAGTAAATAAATATTTTAGAAGTACAATGCACAAAGCATGAATGAAGCGTGAAATTAAGCAAGCAAGCAATATTCAGTGACAGGGCAATCCTGGGCAGAGTTACATTCTTCTAAACCCGTGGTGGCGAACCTTTGGCACTCCAGATGTTATGGACTACAATTCCCATCAGCCCCTGCCAGGATGGCCAATTGGCCATGCTGGCAGGGGCTGATGGGAATTGTAGTCCATAACATCTGGAGTGCCAAAGGTTCGCCACCACTGTTCTAAACCCTTTGGTTTCAATCGACTTAAAAGAGTGTCACCTTGCATAGAATTGCACTGTTATTCATTCAAGCGAGGGCAGCCTAACCGGGTGTGTGTGTGTGTGTGTGTGTGGGGGGGGTTCCCATCTAGAGGTGGCTCTGGCTTATGCCAGCAGATTTGCCCTCCCTGGGGCACTTACCCTGGCAGCCCCAGCCACGGTGGGGCCCTGGGATGCCCAGCCATAGTGCCCAGCTCTGCATTGGTGCTCGTGGGCCATGACAGCATGACGGGGACGGGGGGGGGGGGTCCTGGGGGAAGAGTTGATCTTAGTTGGCTTCCACTCCTGTTTAGATCCTTTTTGCAGGCAAACGGGGATATTTCACGAGTTTTAAGGCATATCTCTGCTTTCCCCTTTAAGGGACTTTTGAGGGTTTTTTTTTTTAAAAAAAAAACTTTTTGGGCTTCCCATGCCATGGGAAAGTCATTTGGAGGGGGTGGGGTGCCACTGAACTAGAACCATCCCTGCTTCCCTGACAGCTCTGCGTTGGGCTGCTAACCAGTCATTCATTCAGTTCTTTATTTAAACTGTTTTTAGTTATCTGTCCAGAAAAGTGCTAATTGGAAGCTTTTTAAAATAAGCTAAAATGATAAAAAGGAGCCAATCAACACCTTGTTAGTATAACAGCATTGCTCCTGGTGTTAAATAATGGAAACAACTAAAACATTAAAAAGGAGGAAAACATAATGTTGATAAAACAGCAAAAATACTCTCTCTCTCTCTCTCTCACACACACCAATCAATAAGGCAAAACTAAAAATCAGTGTAAGATAAGATCCATAAAACAGGATCTAACTAAAACAGTGACTGTTTAAAAGGAGAGCTAAGTAGCTGTGAACATCTGGAGGGGGGCATTCCACAGCTGGGGTGCCATCATTGAAAAAGTACTGTCTTAGGTTGTTAGCCACCTGTCTTTCATAAGAAGGGGCACACAGAAACTAACAGTACAGAAGTCATGATTGGTAAATATATTATTGTCCTAAGAATGCAGTCCAAAACAATGACGAGGTGTATAACTCTGCTTAGCATTTTAAAAGTAAGAATCCATACCCAGTTCTCAGTTTATTTATTTACGGTTAACAACCAGCAAAGAATCCATACCCTGAATTGTGTATGGAAACAAAAAGGCAGCCAAATGCAGGTCTTTCATCATGGGGGTGATATAGTCTGTAAAAGCACCCACCCAGTAACAATGGCTACAGCATTTTATATGAGTTTGAGCTTCTAAACAGTCTTCAAGGGTAGCCCAATGCAATTTGCACCTCTCTGCTTCTCTAGTAGGCATCTTCACAAACTCCCATTTGAATGGCTCTGGAAGCTCAAACTCCCATGTGAAGGGCTCTGGGATCATTGTCGCCTTTCGCAAGACAAGCATATCTCAGAGGTGGTATGCCCATGTTTGTTCTGCTGGAGTGTTTGAGGCTTGCAATCCCTTCTGGTTGAGTAGGCTCTGCAGATGCTCCATGAGTGCTGTCCATGGTACTGCCATCCTCAGGTGCTTCAAGATCACTGTCCATGACATTCAGATAGACTGAGTCTAGCTGCTGCACTTGATTTTGCTGTCCTGAAGTGAAATCACTGGAACCTGCTTTCTTCCTTCCATCAACGTAAACTTCATCATAGATCCTCAATTCACCAGTCTTAGGGTTAAGGATTCTTTTTTAAAAAAAAATTTATTGTATAGAATATTATTATATTTGTTACATTCAATATGTTTGTTGGGGTTAAGGATTCTGTATACTTTGCAACCCTGAGCTTATCCCTCTGAAAATACCTTCTTCAGTTCCGAGATTCATCTTAGAACGCTTTCCCTTAGGAATATAAGCATGTGTTTTTGATCCAAAAACTCTCAAATGGTTCACACTGGGTTTCTGTCCAAACTAAAGTTTTTAAGGAACCTTATCAGCTCGCTTACTTGAAGTCTGTTTTGCAAGTAAGTTACTGTATTGATGACCTTTGTCCAATATTTATCTGGTAGTTTGGCCTCAAACAACAGCTGGCCATTTCAGTAAGGGATCTATTTTTTCTTTCAGTCTGGGAGTTCATTTCTGGGCAAAATGGAATAGTCAATTGATGTTCAGTCCCATAGTCAGTCAACAATGCTTTCTTTTAATTCAAGGAATATTCTCCCCCATTGACACAGCATAAGGCCGCTGGGGTCCCTTGGAATCTGTTTTTGACTAATGCAAGGTAAAGTTTAAATTTACTCCGAACTTCCATTTAATGGTTGAGGAAATACATCATAGTATATTTTGAAAAATCATCTACAAAACTGAGGAAATATTTAGTTCCTGATAGTATCTCTGTTTTAAAAGATCAGCACATATCAGTGTGAATAAGTTCCAGAAGGTATTTTTCTCTCACTCTGCTGGATTGCTTTGCAAAGCTTGGTTGCACTCCCTTTGCTTAAGGCAAGTATCACACGTCTCTTCAGGCTGAGAGCAGTTAGCAATCTTTGTTAGATTCTGGCTCTCAAGGTGTTTTATTGCTTCAGATGATCTATGGCCCAAGCATCTGTGCCACAAATTTAAACCCTGTCTGTGAATACACTTTCAGAACGTGGTTAATTTTTTTCTGTATATAAATCCAGAAAATATAAACCATTTTGCTTAGTTCCTCGGGCCGCTAATTCCGAGTCATCAAAAATTAAACATGCATCATCAAAGGAAACGGAAAAGCCTTTCTCTGTTAAAGCTAGAGATCAGATTATTTGCAAGTGCAGGAACATAAAGGCAGTCTGTAATAGTGATTTCTCTCACAGATCTCCCTGGAAAAAACACGTTTTATGATCAGCCTTCTGATCCCCTCAACTTTGATCATCTCATCATTTGCATTGAAGAGTGACTCTGTCTCACTCTCATCCAAAAATTCAGACAGGCTTTTATCTCCACAAAGGTGCCTCCACTGTCTAAAATCAAAGTGTTTGTTTTATTTCTCCAGATTTCATCACAAAAAAACCTTCTTAGATAAAGTCTGTTTGTCTGCACTCTCAGTGCTGCTGGTGTGAGAGAGACCATGCTGACTGCTTTTATTGCTCATTGTTGTAAAATACAGATGATGCCCTCGTTGGAGACCTTCAGTGCTGTCTGGGCACTGACTAGCAAAATGACCCATTTTATTATATGCATGGCATCATAAAGATTTCTTGTTGTGCTTTGAATAAATTTCCTGCAGATACATTCATCTCTCAGTTCATTAATAACCTGTGCCAAAGGTAAATTTTCTTTACTCTTAATTAGGGTCACAAGTTCTCATAGCTCTTTGGCAGTGAAATCAACAAATACAGAATGAAGTCATCTTCCAAAACCTTCCCAGCTAACTTTAGCTGATCAATTAACTTCAGCATTTCATGGATATGCTGATTTAAATCACGTCCCTCTGGCAAACGCTGCGGAAACATCATTGTTGTTCGAGATTTCCTTCCCAAAAGTTTTCCAACTCTCCCCAAATATCAGCTGCTGTTTCAAGAGTGTCCACCTCAGTCAATAATTGATCTGATAAAGTCAAAACGATAATACATCTGGCTTTTAAGTTCTGTTTGTTCCAGTTTTCATCTGGCTGGTCTGGTTTCGGTATAGAGAGAAAACTCCATAAATTTTCCTGCTCTGGGATTGTTTTTATATATAATCTCCGTGTTGAGAAATTTGCATCTGTTAGGGGCTGTATCCAAGTGCCGTACCTCTCTCCACAGGAGGTGGCTATTTTAACACCTTGTTCCCTTGCTTTCTGAGCTAGGGCAAAAGTTCCCTTTTTCCTTTAATCAGTGCAATTAAATCCTGGTGCCCATAAGCAAAATGTTGGAGTTTACTGCACAGAGAAGCATGCTGCTATCTTGCTCGCTAAGAAGAGTCTCTGCAACTAACTTCTGAGAAGCAGGACATTAGACCTGAGAGTATCAGTTTAAGGATAGACAAGAGGTGACTCAAAAGGACAGAGGGGTCAGTAATGTTACAGCTCTTTAGCTGTCTGCTTGCCTGCCCCCTGCTGGGTCTTTATCTCAGTTCCTTTGCGCATTAGACATTGCTACATTCCACAACTGCAGCACGAATTCCTATGGCTAACTCTTGCTTTGCAAAGTAATATATATATTTCCATATAGTTGTATCAGTGGAGCAGTTAGTTTAATAAAGAGTATGGTCGTTAAAAACTATTCTAACCCAAGGACACCCAATAAGCTTCTCTGTGAGCAGAAGGAATTTGTACTTGGCTTTCCCAGATCCTACTCGAACACTCTAACCACTATACAACACTGCCTTTCAAGCAGAAATTACAAGAAAGATGTAGGGAAGCTAATACAGAGTGGGGAGGAGAGACCTCTGATTTTCCTGTTATGTTTAGTTCCCCCCTAATAATCCAGCATGTGATTTCTGAGACAAATAATTACAACTCGAGAATCACATGTATCTTGTTGGTTGCTCCCATTTCATTCATTGGGTCAGTCAATGCATGCCCTTCCATATATTTCTGAACGTGGTTCAGTGGCGTAGTGGTTAAGAGCAGGTGCATTCTAATCTGGAGGAACCGGGTTTGATTCCCTGCTCTTCTGCTTGAGCTGTGGAGGCTTATCTGGGGAATTCAGATTAGCCTGTGCACTCCCACACAAGTCAGCTGGGTGACCTTGGGCTAGTCACAGCTTTTCGGAGCTCTCTTAGCCCCACCCACCTCACAGGGTGTTTATTCTGAGAGGGGAAGGGCAAGGAGATTGTAAGCCCCCCTTCTTCTTCTTCTTCTTCTTCTTCTTCTTCTTCTTCTTCTTCTTCTTCTTCTTCTTCTTCTTCTTCTTCTTCTTCTTCTTCTTCTTCTTCTTCTTCTTCTTCTTCTTCTTCTTCTTCTTCTTCTTCTTCTTCTTCTTCTTCTTCTTCTTCTTCTTCTTCTTCTTGTGATACATAGAGAACAATCCTAAGCAGGTCTACTCCAAATCTTACTCTGGTCCGTTCAATGTGGTTTACTCCCAGGGAAGTATTCTTGGGTGCCAAGTGCCATCAAGTTGCAACCAACTTACAGCAGCCCTGTAGGACTTTCGAGGCAAAGTATAACAGAGGTGGTTTGCCATTGACTACCTCTGTGTACCAACCCTGGACTACCCTGGTAGTCTCCCATGCAAGTATTAACCAGGGCTGACCCTCTTCAGCTTCTGAGATCAGTCGAGATCAGGCTAGCCTGGACTGTCCAGGCCAGGGCAAAGTATTCTGCGGATTGCAGTAATAGTGTCAGAGGCAGTGTTGGTGCAGTGGTTAAAGGGGCAGATATGGAACTGGGATATGCAGCATCTCTGCTCTATCACGAAGTTCATGAGGCTGAGTCAGTCACCTATTTCAGTCGGATCTACCTCACAGGGTTGTCGTAAGTAGAAAATGAGGAAAGTGCAACTACGTACACTGTTCTGAGCTCCTTGTGTTGCAAATAGCTCTTCTAAGGAGGCACAAACTGCCAGAATTATAGCATTTGGTTTAACCTTACAGGTCAACTTTAATCCGTTGCACTTGGAGAGAGGGATTAAAAAATATACTTCCTAGAGATAGTTTATTTATTGTTATCCCTCCCTCCCTGACTAACGCTGGGTTCAGGGCAGCTAACAGTAGAAGATTATTGTAATTAAAACCATAACACTTATAGAATCAAAGCATTGATTTATTAATAAATAGTTGCTCCCTGATCACAGATCCCAGATGATATTATGATTTCTGAGTCATACCCAGCGTGGGGAGCCACAAGATATTCATGGATAGGCATAAGATAGAGTTAGGAAAAATAAGTGGGGAGAAGGGAAAACAGGAAGGGGAAAGAAGAGGAGGGAGGGAGGGAGGGGCAGGAGAGGGGATGGGATGGATGGGAAGAAACGGGGAGGGATTAAGTTAAGGCTGTCACAGCACAAACCCAAGAAGTGTCCCAAGGCACCTAGAAGACAATCACACATATTGGAATTCCAACGGGGGAACCATTTGAATGTCTTGCAGTATAAGTAAAGCAGGAGTCTGGTGGCATGTATTTATTGCACCATCTCTGGCTATCCGCGGCCTCTTCATCGGATTCAGCAGCTCTCCAATGTCTCAGGCACAACATAAGGTCTGTGAGCCTTCAACTGGAGCTGCCGGGAATTCAGCCTATGACCCAATCACAAACCGGGCACTTCGCCATTGAGCTGTGTCTATATGGCTAAGCCAGCCGAAGAACAGCTTTTGTGGGCTAGAAGCTTCAGTGGACTTAACGGGCGAAGCTGAATTAAGCGCTCCTCTCGGCTTGCTGCCAGCCTTGCTCTCGGAGAATAACTGCGATTCTCCCTGGGCTGTGCCAGCCCTGTGGTGCCACTGCCCTCTCTGCTGCATTGTGTGCTGCCCTCTTGCTAACTGGGGGTGGGGGTGAGACCCTTTAATTCCTGCAAAGAGCAAGATTGAAATACTGAGTTTAAACTAGCTGGCATCTTGCTGACCAATGTGCATCATTCGTGCCAACCCTTCACTGTTTCTTCTTCTTCCTTTACCATTTTAAAAATTAGCCTGCCTTCTCCCCCTCCCCCCCCCTCCCCTTTGCTTGCTTGTTGTTCGTGCTAAATGGATAAGAAATGCTGACAGGATGAGGTAAGAGAAGAAGCCGTTAGCAGCGCTGTGAATTGAAGCGCTTTTTTGCCCCTGATGCATTTCAGATTTTTTTTCCTTTTGCAGTCTTGCAGGTAGCTATGTTTCTCCCTGTCATTGGTGCTGAATTTTTTTTAAAGGTTTACTGTACAGTTTACCACCTCGACTCGGTCATAGCTACACTGCACATTTCAGACCCAAATATGGGAACATTCCTACTAAAACCTTTCCAAGGGGCGGCTTCCATGTTTTACTCACTTGATTAGATTGGTGGAGGGAAGGGGAAGTGGTAATATATATATATGCACTGAAGAAACTCTGCTGAGGCTGCACTTTCAAACGTATATAATCCATAGCTCAGAGAAATCAGGGAGAATCCTCGGCTGCATGAAGGGATCGGGGTGTGCCTGAGTCTCTGCCTTTCTCACGGCAAACCACAAGAGGGCACGAAAGAGTAACTGATGCTAGCGATAAGATTATATTAATTCCTGGCTGTGGAAGGGCGAGGAAAAATCCCTGTCTTGTGGCTCAGAATAAAAACTTCAGGAGATAGAAAGAGAGATCTGCGCCAAGGGTATTGGGGGTGAACTGGCTTCTTTCAAATTATATTTTTACTTGTTGGCGTAAGATGTCTAAAGGCCGTTAAACGTTTGGCGTGCGAGAGAAGCTTCGTTCCAGGAAAAAATGCTGAATTCTATGACCACTCAACCTCTTGAAGGGCTGCACATGTAGGTTGCATAAAACAAAGACTTGAATAGTGGCTTTTGTGGGGGGGGGGGGATACAATGGAGGGGATACAAATACTAGAGCCCTTTGGATTAGGCGGTCTATAAAATCTAAATAATAATAATAATAATAATAATATGGCACAAACCAGCTGAGGTTGTCCCAGTGGTAATCGGCACACTGGGCGCCATCCCGAAAACACTAGGGCAGCACTTGAAACATCTTCGAATTGACAAAATTAACATCTGTCAAATTCAGAAGGCAGCCCTGCTGGGATCCGCACAAATACTACGCCGATACATTACAACTTCCTAGGCCTCTGGGTGAGGCTCAAATTGCAATGAAGGCCAACAACCAGCTAAAGATCTGGCAGCTGTGAAATCTACAACAACAACAACAATAATAAATATGCTGCTAGTGGAATTTTTGTATATGAAAGCTGGATTTCCCCTCCTTAATTAGCTGTTAGAATCAGTTTTAATTCGGGTACTCAGGCCTCTTCTGCACATCCAGAATAATGCACTTTCAATCCACTTTCACAATTGTTTGCAAATGGATTTTGCTATTTTGCACAGTAAAATCCAGCTGCAAAAAGGGAATCCCACCTCCTTTGAAACTAGCAGGTTACTCACCATACTATCTTTTAGATGTCACAAAACCGTTCTTTGTGCCTAAGCTTTCAACTAAAGGGTTCCATTGTTCTGAGCTTGTTTGGAGTCTGCTTCTAGACTGAACATTTTGGACTTCTTATTGTTCTTACATCCTGATTTTATGTCTTAGTTTGACTTTATGCTAGGTGTTTGGATAGCTTGTTTTTATGATTTTATTGTGCTGTTTTACTTACAAACAACCTCAAACGGTTCTTTGTGGAGTTGGCACGTACATTTTCTGAATGAATGAATGCTGAGCTTTGAATGTGGAAGAAGATACGGTTCTAGTTCTCAAGAGGACAGAGAGGCAAACAGATTGCTTGTGTGGTTTCTGCAGGCCAGAGAAGAGCGCTCGGGGGAGTAATATTGTGCAGACAGTCAAGCAGTCAATATTTTATTCTGTCAGCAGGTTGGTCTGTTATTAGACTATTGCATGGACCAGGGCATCTGGTAGAAAACCAAGCACAGTGGGTGGTGGGTGGTTCAGAGAAAAAGTTGAGCCCTCTGGTAGAAAGGATTGAGAACACTGGGGAGAAAGAGAAAAAAAGCATTTCAGAAAATATTTCTCGCAGCCTAGTTTGCCAGAAAAGATGGGTGTGTAGCCTGGCCCAAACTCTTGGTTGCAGGAGTCAAAGAGGCACATCATCAACGAGATCTCACAAGCCAGAGTTCAAGGATGCTTGCAAGATGCTTCCCTGCTTAAGATAAACCAGCAGTATATATGCAGTATCAAAAACTTTCTCCTGCGCATACCCATCTGCCATAATGACATATGTCATACTGATCACAAGTCTAAAAACTACTTCTCTATATTCTGTGGGGCTTTAGAATAACCAAGACCTCCAACTGTTTATACCTGTTGCTGTTTCTAACCCCCCCCCCCTTGATTTGCTGGGGTGGGGAAACCTTGTCAGTTTCACTGGTCCTTTGTCAGGTATAGATGCTCTTATATCCACAGGTGCTATATAACAAGCCCCTTTGAAGGGCTTGAAAAAAAGGTGATGAAACTGGCGAGGCTTTGACAATTGACACTGTCAGCTTCAGAGGAAGAACCTGGACCAGTGAGGTTTGCGTGTGGGTGTGGCCAAAAAGATACTTCTGTAAAGGGAGGAACAGCTACAAATATGCAAAAAGCCCTTATGAGATATTCACAACTTTATGGGAAAATGGAGGATGATGACTGATCACAGAGATTGGCATGTGCAGGGCGATGGTCAATTTGCCCTCCTGTATTTATTACAGTACTCTTTTCTATGCCAGTCACTTGACTTTAAAACCTCACACCAATGTATAGAAAACTTTCTGCCTTTCACGTGTGTGCACCAGTGGTGGACGAGAAGCGCTTTAAGTGCCAACGTGCCACCCTGCTCAGCAGCTTAGTTGAGTGTGGACCAAATGGTCCGAGGATGGACCCCAGCAGACATCAGTCTTCCCTTTTAGAAGGCAAAGTCTGGCGTCCTATTTTCAGGGCTTTTTCAGCCCTGGCTCCAGCCTGGTCTGTTGACAGCAGGGTCCTTCAGGATCTTACTCAGTCCCGCAGAGTAAAAACAGAGATGTTCCACTGGACTTTGGGTTGAGGCCATCCATTAGTGCGGTTCTATTTTATAGCCGATCTTCTGACCATTTACCACCAACTATAAGTGGATTGCTGAGTTTAAATATCAGCCAGCATGTGTGTCAAATTGTGGCTCATTCTGCACATGCAGAATAATGCACTTTCAAACTGCTTTCAGTGCTCTTTGAAGCTGTGCGGAATGGCAAAATCCACTTGCAAACAGTTGTGAAAGTGGTTTAAAAACACATTATTTTGCATGTGCGGAAGGGGCCTGTGTCAGACTGTGCACCTCCCTCTTCCTCCTCCTCCTCCTCCTCCTCCTCCTCCTCTTCTTCTTCTTCTTCTTCTTCTTCTTCTTCTTCTTCTTCTTCTTCTTCTTCTTCTTCTTCTTCTTCTTCTTCTTCTTCTTCTTCTTCTTCTTCTTCTTCTTCTTCTTTTTTTTCTTTCTTCTTCTTCTTCTTCTTCTTCTTCTTCTTCTTCTTCTTCTTCTTCTTCTTCTTCTTCTGCTGCTGCTGCTGCTGCTGCTGCTGCTGCTGATGATGATGATGATTGGGAACTTTATAGACTTTATTAACATGATATTTATTGCCATCTGGGACGAATACTGTAATTGTATTTTAATGTCATCATCTTCTGCTTCTATGTTGTATTTTATTGTTGTAAACCATCACAAGCCTGGCCATGGCCAGGGTATAATGCAATGAAATAATAAATGAATGAATGAATAAATAGAAGTCCTAAGGAAATCAATTGATTTATACTTTAAAGGAAACATGATTGGGATCTTCCTGCAGTTATAGCCAAAACATCCAGATAGCTGGCTGCAGGAGGAAGGGGGTGGTTGCCAGAAATGGGCTGTGCTGCCCTGCAGCCTCCCACCCGCACACCCACCCCGCCCCAAGCTGATAGTGATCCAGCTGAGACTTAGGCCTGCAGCCAGCTATAAACATCCTGGCAACAGAATGGAAAAGGACAGTGAGAAGGGACTTGATCTCTGTGGTGTTGTCTGGGCCACTGGCCGACCTAGTTGCCAACCAGGGCAGCTGCTTGGCACAGAATTCAGATGATTGAGACTCTGTGTGTTTCAGAGTCTGTTTGAAGGGAAATTATAAGTCCGGTTGGAGGTCAGTTGACACAGCAGCCTTGCTGAAAGCAGCGCTGTACAAGGGTTAGAGTGTTCTAGGTTAGTGAATAAATGCAACTCCCGGGAGTGTTTCTGAAGTGGACCTCATAGCAGGAGATACAAGAAAAACTGTTTGTGTATTTATGAATAGGTGTTGTGTGCTGTCATGTGCACCTGATCTCAAATCAGTTGCTACAGAGCTGGAAAAGGGGCAGAACAAGGCAGTTACATTGATTATGCCATAATTATTATTTGAAAAAGTTATCTCCTGCCTTTCTGTTCGTACAAATTGATCCAGGACTTGGAGCACCTTCTTTATGAGGAACAACTAACCAATGTGGAGTTCCTTGTGGCAGGGAAGGGTTCCATGATAGCTACTGGCTTTGATTTCACAGGGGATTTCACAAATTCCATGAATTTAGCCTCATGAATGGCTATTAGCCATGATCGCTGAATGGCTTCTCTGTTTTCATAGACAAGATATAACTGAATACCAATCATTGGGATTGATGAAGGTCTTTTTTACGTTCTTATGTGGTAGCTGCATAAGCCTACATGATCTAAACTCATCTTGAGTGTTAACTGAATTTCATATTTAAATCATTGGGAGAATGGAGATGGATTATGGAGTATTTTGTTTTTTTCCCTGCCTCCGTCTTTAAGATCTTGCACATGGAAACACTTGTGTGCCTCTTGAGCATTTCCACGGTGCACTTTGGGCCTCTTCTCCTTCCCATCTTCTGTGTTTAAGAAACTAGATGAGCTATTTTGGGAGCCAGACCCATAAATTACCGGATGATGACACTCCTGGTATTATTCTCTAATCGAATTTAGCTCCTTGTTGTCTCTTGTTTCCCTGAATGTTTCATGATTAAAAGAAGAGCTCTGCTAGATCAGTTCAAAAGACCTTCTAGTTAAGAATTTTATTTCCAACAGAAGTCTACCAGATGTCCCTGGAATCTCTGAAGTAGGGTGCAAAGGCAACCATCAGCCTTGTTGTTTGTCTCCAGCATCTGTTATTTGCCGGAAAACTGCCTCTGGACACAGAGGTTCTACTTCACTGTGTGAACCTCCATTGATCTCTTTTTTAAAAGCCTGCTGAGGTACTGTGGTAGTCAGTAATGTCAGGTAGTGAGTTAGATGGGAGGTTTTACAGGTTAACTCCTTGATATTTACCTTCTAAATGGAGCCTGGCCCCCATATATACTGTTGGCTGATGAAGACTCTGTGAAACATGTATATAAGCTGTAGAACACATCCTGTTGATCCAGTTGCCAATTAGGCGGGAGTTTTGATTGGGAGAGATCCCAAGTAATTAATCTTATCCCAGGACAGTTGGAAGTCATCACATAGACATTGGCTGGCAAGAAAAGAGACTGCTTTGAGGAATTTTTAAACTTGGACTGTGATCTTACCTTGTTTATCCTCTGTCTTGATGTTTGGAACTTAAAATGGACAATATACAACAAGTAACATTAGGTATTGTTCATAGGAATAGAAGATTGTCTCTCAAGTGTTTGTTTTGTTCTGTTCTCTGTGTTGTTTTTCTATGTTTGCACTTTTATATGTTAACATCACCTGTATTGGTTACTTAATTGTTTTGGATTTTGGCCAGTGGAAATAGCGCAATAGTTGTTGCTTAGCTTTTTCACATGGCCCGCATCGTTGTGCTTGGATCTAGTAGTCAGTCCCTGGACTGCAATTCATGAACAGGTTTAGCACTATCTATCTCCTATTAAGGAGCCCTACAGTACTACAGTCCTAGCTCTGCTGATGACTTGAGTTTGAGTCTGATTGAAGTCAGTCAAGTAGCCTGCTCAAAGTTAACTCATCCTTCCAAGGTCGATGAAATGTACCCAGTTTGCTGTAGGTAAAGTGTAGATGACTGGGGAAGGCCATGGTAAACCATCTGCTCTGGTTCAGTCTGCCTGAGTCACATTTGTTTTCCCACTCCTACATTCCTGCTGGGTGATCTTGGGTTAGTCACAGTTCGTTCAGAAATCTCTCTGCCCCACCTACCTCACAGGGTATCTGTTGAGGGGAGAGGAAGGGAAGGAATTTAGAAGCTGTCTTGAGTCTCCTTACAGAAGAGAAAGGCGAGTATAAATCCAAACTCTTCCTCCTCCTCTTCCTCTTCTTCTTCTATACTCTATTCCACAGAAAGATGATGGTTTGGTCAGTTGAGTTGCAGAAGTTGAGAAAATTGTGTGCTTCTGCATTAGAATATAGTCCCGATTGAATATTAGCATTATCATTCATTTATTTGCGCTGCCTTTATCAGAACAATTATTCTGTGCTTTATTGAATATGGTACTTTGACACAAGAGCATTTATGCCGAAAGGTATTTTTTACTTTCGAACTTTCATAATGAATGGAGGGAAGCAAGGCTAGGTAGGCACTACCACCCAGGCAGAGCAATTTAAAACAAAGAAGGTCAGGCATGCTTTGTTCTGTGCCGGAGGAATATGCAACCTTATAGTAAATTACATGATGTAACTTCACCCTGTGGGTCAGTAATTTTACCTCCTTCTGAGGTTGAATGGGGATTTGGAATTTTTATTGCACAAACAGTGCAATCCTAAGCAAAGTTATACTGTTATAAACCCATTGAAGTTAATTAGCAGAGTTCAACTCTGCCTAGGATGGCACTGTATAAGCATTAATTGCTTTTGCAAAACCAGAGATTCCCCATCCATTACAAAGCTAACTTGTTTAGTATAACTGGTGAGTTGCCTGTGTTTTTTTCTTAATTAGAGTTGAATTTGACATAATTTCATACTGACCTTCCTGAATTTCATGGCCCCTTGACGCGACTGTTTGTTTCCTTCACATCACATAATATATATATTAACTGACATATGTTACTTAATTATATGTTAATTAGGAAAGAGTTTCCAGCATCCAGGTAAGGACTCGTGTTTCTCCAGAATTTCAGAAGATAAATTCCCCTGGAGAAAATGACTGCTTTGAAAGATGGACTGAATGCCATTATAGCTTGCTGATAGGAGGAGGAGTTTGGATTTATATCCCCCTTTCTCTCCTGTAGGAGACTCAAAGGGGCTTACAATCTCCTTGCCCTTCCCCCCTCACAACAAACACCCTGTGAGGTAGGTGGGGCTGTGAGAACTCCAGAAAGCTGTGACTAGCCCAAAGTCACCCAACTGGCATGTGTGGGAGTGCACAGGCTAATCTGAATTCCCCAGATAAGCCTCCACAACTCAGGTGGCAGAGCGGGGAATCAAACCCGGCTCCTCCAGATTAGAATGCACCTGCTCTTAACCCCTACGCCACTGCTGCTCTCTTAGGGATGCCAGCTGCTCTCTTAGGGATGCCAGCCTCCAGGGGCTGCTCTCTTAGGGATGCCAGCTGCTCTCTTAGGGATGCCAGCCTCCAGGTGCTGCTCTCTTAGGGATGCCAGCTGCTCTCTTAGGGATGCCAGCCTCCAAGTGCGGTTCTCTTAGGGATGCCAGCCTCCTGGTGGGACCTGGGGAATCTGATGGAATTACAGCTCATCTTCAGACGACTGAGATCAGTTTCCCTGGAGAAAATTGATGCTCTGGTGAATGGACTCTCTGGCATTGGCCCAGCTGTGGTCCCTGTCCTCCCCAAGCTCCAGAGGTTTCTCAGCCTGGAGAGAGCAATCTCCCCCCACTTCCAGTGGCCAGCGGGAACCTGGCAACTACACCTGCTGCTCCCCAATCCTTGCCCGCCCCAGGCTCCATCCCCAAATCTCCAGAAATGTCATAACCCAGAGCTGGTAACCCTAGAAGACATACACACATTTAATACAGACATTTATATCAAAAGCTGGTGTGGTGCGGGGTTAGTATTTTGAACTGTGATCTGGGAGTTCAGACCCACATTCTTCCATGGATTCCCCCTGGGTGACTTTAGCCTAGTCACACACGGTCAGCCTAACCTAACAGAGCTGTTGGGAGGATATTATGAGCTGTGTTGGTCTCCCATTTCTTGGGTAGCCCCATTGAGGCGAACAGCTGGGGATAAATGAAGCAAGTCAATAAATAAAAATATTAAAACAACCAAGGGCATGTGAGTGTGTGCACCTATATGCTTTTGCTTGCTCCCTTTCTGTTCTGTAGGCACAATCCTGCAAATAGTGGGAGCTGCGCGCCTGTGAAATGTGCCTTGAGAAAGAGGTGGCCCAAGAAATTATTGTAGTCCCTATTTCCTTAAAAACCACAAATCCCAGCATTCTCTCTGGCCACAGCAGCGAAGTTATTGGCTGAGAGCCACGCGAGAGGCGGATGTTTTGGTCGCAGACATGATTGTAATTGGCTTTTGGAAACCTGACCGTCCCAAGTGTCCGTTATACTTGAGCAGACTTCTGATTGGTTAGAGTTACACGGGCGAAGGACTGTGATTGGTTGGGACGAGCAGGGGGGCGGGTATCAGTGGCTCCGTGAGGGGAATGCTGGCCGATGTATCTACCGGAGCCTCGGCGCCAAACCCGAGCAGCAGCCCGTCTTTGGGTCGGAGGAATGAGCCTCCAGGCGCGCCGCCAACATGGAGCCAAGTGGCGCCGAGGCGGTCTGTCCCCGGCTCTTCAGCATCACTCAACGGTAGCTAACACTCGGCATCATTGGGGGGCGGGGCCTGATGGGGGCGGACCCCAGTAAGGTCGAAATGGCTCCACCCAGGGGCGGGGCATAGGAGTCTTTTCTGCGGGCTGAATTCTTGTGTTTTATTGAAAGATATTTCACGTTGTGAAAAAATGACTGTTCCTCGCTATGCAAGAGCCTTCTCACGTGATGCTGGCTGCTGGGCAAAGAGGATGAAGTGGTGGTTGTTTTAGGTGGTTTTAAGAGAGGGTTGGGAAACCTATGGGGGAAAGGTCTGCCGACAGGTGTTAAATAGCATGGCTGAACAGAAACTCCATGTTCAGAGGCAGTATACCTGTTGAGTAGCACAAGCTGGAAACAAACAGTTAGGAATGGCTTCTTCTGTGCCTGTCTTTTGACCATCCAGAGGGATCTGACTGGTCTTTGTTCAAATACTTTGCTGGAACAGGTGAGCCTTTGATCTGATCCAGTACAGCAGGGATGTTGAACATATTTGTCATGACATCACAAAAATGTGACTTGGTTGGGCCCAGCCCTGGCAGTGGACTCACCAGCCCAGAAGAGAACTGGGAGAGTTGGTCAACACTGCAGGTGGGTTTCCTCCTCTAGTGAGCCCACAGTGGGCTTGGCAGCCCAGGTTGGCATGGGAGGTGTGGTTTGCCAGTTCAGATTTGGTGTAAGGGAGGTAGTTGGCACTGTCGGGGTAGCTCTTGCAGCTGGCAAGCTGGCAGCAGTTATGCCAGCTGAAATCAGCACTGGGGAAGGTGGTCAGCGCTGGGAGGGCTGACTACCTCACCTGCCCAGATTGGCAGAGGGGAGGTGGCTCAGCAGGCAAGATCAGGAACAAGGAAGGGGGTGCTGCCTGGACTGCCTGCCAGCAGAGGACTCACCAGGCCAGATCGGTGGTAGAGGTGGGAGGTGCCTAGATTGGCGAGTGACTCTCCTCCCTCTCCAGAAGTTATTTCTAAAACTTTTGCCATTGGTCTGTTTATCGTGAAAATATAACAAACTTCCCAGATCCTGCTGAAAGATAATTTTTGGTGTCCAGTTTAGGTACTGTATACACAGAGAAGCTCCAGTTGGCTGTTCTCCAGGCTGTCAGTTCTTTTATTTTTCTTGTTCAACAATGCTGAAATAAGGTCAATTTGAGCAAAGTTGCAAAATTGAATAGGGGCGGAACTGCAGGCTTGTTTAGATACTGAGGTGGGTTTGAAGGTTGTGTGTTTGTGGTACGATTTAGGGAGCAGCAGGTCAAGAATAAAAGTCACATAAAATATGCTGCCTTGGGATGCTTCTCTCTCTAGATCCAGCAGCCTCCTGCATGTTAGTTTTCCAGATGTCTGGGCCAGCCTAGAAGAAATGCTCTAAGAAGCCTGTCTGCTGACTGGGCGCCATCTTTTTTGCGCCATCTTGAATGCAGTTCTCTGGGAGGGGGCTGATCAGGAGGCAGAAAGAGGAACAGAACTATTGGGAGAGAGAGCAGTGGGAAGACATAAGATAGCCCCAATCATTCCATAGCTCCCCTGAACTAAACTTAACATGCTGGGAAGTTGCAGAAAATGCAAATAATGCTTATTTAAAAGCAGTGTGTGAGTGCACCGCTGGGATGTGAATGCACAGCTCTTTCTCAAGATGTGAAACCAGGCAGGGCGACCAGGGGCAGAGGAAGAAGAAACTGGACCCGGGGCATTCACGTGCCCTGCACCCCTGCTGCCCACAAACGCCCCCTCCACGCCTCGGCCACGCCCCCGTCCTGGCACGTGCCCAGGGCAGAGCTCCCCCCCCCCCGTCCACTGGGGCGACCTAGCAAGAGGATCAAATGCAAACTTTGACCATGTATTCTTGTTGCTGTTGACCGGCCTTCCTTATACAGGCACAGGCTATGGGTTTGACAAGGAGCCCAGTTGGTAGACATTAAAGGACAAAACCTTATCAGAATGCAGGAAAATCAGGGCCAAAGAGCCTTCAAATAAGGGACACAATGACAGACATGTTGTCTCAGTGGTGAAGAGAGCTGTAGCTTGGTGATGGGGTGCTAGCTTTGCATGGGTGCTGTGGCTGGGAAAGATCTGAGAACTAGGGAGTGCTGCTGTCTTTTGGTGAAGAGGATGAACCCACAGTCTGATTATGGATAGATGCAGCTACCTTTCTTGGCATACGTAGAATAGCTTAAGATCACAACTCATTAAAATCAGTATGTTAATAGGAGAAAGATCAATATGGAAAGCAAGCAGAGAGCTGCACATGGGAAGGCCCTGCAGCCTGGACTGATGATGTGCTTTGACTCCAGAAAGTTGTGGGCTCAGCCCCCGGCATCTGCAATTACAGGAAAGCAGGTCATGGGCAACATCTTTCGCTGCTCTGGAGAGTTAATACCTATTTGGGTAGATTATTGGCTTTCAGCTTTTTTAGGCATGGGACTCCTCTTTAACATCTAGACAGGACCCACCACAATGCAGGGACAGGACAGGATATCAACATCAGATTCCCATGACAGGAAAAGGAGGAACTAGAGAAGGGGTCTTCAACCTGTGGCTCTCCAGTTGTTCATGGACTACAAATCCCATCAGCCCCTGCCAGCAGCGATGCTGGCGGGGCTGATGAATTATAATAGAGCATCTGACAAACCTGAGTTGCAGATCCCTGAACTAGAGTTATGGCCTCACTGGTGGCAAATAGAGTTCCTTGCTGCAAGCAGATGCAGAGCATTAGTGTACCAAGCAAAGCTGCCTTTGACTGAGCCAGAACATCTGTCAGTCAAGATCAGTTCTGCCTACTCCGACAGGCAGTGGCTCTCTAGGGTCTCGGCCAGAAGGATTTTGCATCGCCTTCTTCCTGATCCTTTTGAGCTGGAGATGGCAGGGGCTGAACTTGGGACCTTCTGCATTCCAAGCAGAGGCTCTTCCAGTGAGTCATGGGCCCCTCCAGAAGCCGTAGGTTTGGAGAAGGGAGATTGATGAAGACAAGATAGGGAGGAGAGAGAGAGCAAAAGGGAGCGTTTATCAGAGGGGGTGTCGTGGTCTCTGAGCCTGCTTTTGCTAAAAAGAAGGCTCTCCATTGCTGAAGACCCTTCCTTCTCTGACCTGCTTATCCTCTTAGCACAGGGGTCTGCAACCTGTGGCTCTTCAGATGTTCATGGACTATAATTCCCACCAGCCCCTGCCAGCATGGCCAATTGGCCATGCTAGCTTGAGGCTGATGTGATAGTCCCATGGTTATCTGGAAAGATGGAGTTGCAGACTATCTGATGTGCAGGCAGGCAGCAGGAGATTCGGCACCGTTGCTTTCTACACATGAGCAGCAGGTCTCCTCAGAAGGTGGCCACAACTGACAGCTCTGCAGGGGCTTGTGGCCCATGGATTGAAGACTGCTGGGGTAGACCACTGAGATAGTTGGCCTGACCTGGAAGAAGGCCACTTTGTATGGCCCATCAAGTGAGTATGTAGCGTGCTGGAGAGTCCACACCCAGAGTTGCTGACCCCTGTGTTGGGACCCAAGTTCAACCATGATTGCAGCTTGCCCTGGAGAAACCAGACACAAGCTCTTTTAGCAAAGCCAGCATAATACGTTTCCCAGGTGCCGTTGCTTTCTGCCTTTAATTGTGTCCTCCTTGTCGAAGCTGGAAAACACATCTTGGAGTCTGCCTGCTCTTGACGCTAGACAGGAAAAGGACCCTCCCCCTTTCCCCTCAAACAGCCAGCTGTAGAGTTTTCTGTTGGAGCGAACAATAATATTTTTCCATACCTCTCCCAAAGCCTCCGTTTCTATAAATCAGTTTCTTTACTGGAGACTCTTTGGAGAGCTTTTCTCTACAAAGCTGCACTGTGGAGCACAGCTGGATTGCGTCCAGTTTTCACTACTTCTTGCATGGGAGAAAACCTCAAGTGGGGCTTAATGCTGGTTCACACAAGAGTCTGACCCCCGCATCTCCTTTGAGGAACGCCATAGGGGAAGGAGAGGTAGCCTATTTAAACAGAGGAGGGTTTTGCAGAAATTGCTTGCACATTTTCATGTGTATCACTGCCACAACCACAAGGGCTAGAATCCTGCTTTCAAGAACACTAAAAGTAGAGTTCTGTGGAAACTCTCCCAGATGCCATCTTCTGCAAGGAGTTCAGTGAATGCACACAACTTGCAGATCAAGCAGATTGAACTAGCTAGGACCAGGTTTTTGCTGAGAGACTTCATATCTGGTCTTGAAGTCATAACCCTTCTTGGTGCACTCATCCTGTGATTCCTGATCATGCTCAAGTCAGGGTCTTTCCTTGAAACCTGTGCTAGGAAGTTCCCATGCCCTCTGCAATCTAGTATTGGCTTTCTGGAATCCTGGGGCAGATCCCAATAGCTTCTGTATTAGGAAATGAACCAAAACATGTGGAAATGGTGTTGGTCTAGATCTCAGGATTCCACTGGCCATCTTTTAAGCAGGCATCCTGGAGTCCTGCTCAGAGTGTGTTGACTCCTGGACCCAGCGTGCGATGGGGTGATCTGTCTTGCTGAGGCTCCAGAACACACATTAGGACAGTGATGGCAAACCTTTTTGAGATCGTGTGCCCAAACTGCAACCCGAGACCCACTTATTTATTGCAAAGTGCCAACACAGCAGTTTAACCTGAATACTGAAGTTTTAGTTTAGAAAAAATAGCAACCGTGCAACTCTTCCAACTGGTGAATCACGACCCTAGGAGGGTTTACTCAGAAGCAAGCCCCATTACCCAGCAACTGGAGCTTACTCCCCAGGTAAAAAGGATCGGCAGTTCTTACAGCATGAGAAATCAGTGCCAAGGGTTTAACAGCTTAACAGGGTTTACCTACACTGCTTCCCCAAAGCCTAGGTCTTAAGTTTGCAATGCCTAATAATATAATCGAGCCCAGCGGCCCAGGCCAGCCTAGATGTGTGTGTGTGTGGCGAGTGACTCTGTTTACGCATGCCCACAGAGAGGGCTCTGAGTACCAACTCTGGCACCCGTGCCATTGGTTCGCCACCACTGCATTAGGATGTGGGGATTTTGATGACTTCTGCCTGAGACTTCAGGAGGTTGCGGAAATGTATTTGTTTCTATTTAAAATATGTATATGCCCCCAAAGCATTCTTTAAAATACGTGCAAGGAATATCAAATATATAATAAGACATCTTCAGGGTCAACTTGGACAGGAGCCCATTAACCCACCAAGTGAAATGGTCAAACAAGTTGCCTGTTAATAGGAGATGCTTACATAGAAAGGAAGGTTTCTCTTGGAGGCGAAAGGCATCTTGTTGGGGTGGAAAGCACCCAACAAGATGCCTTTCTGCCTTCCAAGAGAAGGCCTCTTCACGGTAAGTGAACCAATGGACCGTTTACCAGCCTCCTAAACACTGGAAGAAAAGAAGCTGTGGGAAGGGGGAAGGGAAGGACATTCTATCAGTGCCACCACTGAAAAGGCCCTGTTTGCCACCAATTGGCCATGGTGGCAGGGGCTGATGGGAATTGTAGTCCATGAACATCTGGAGAGCCGCAGGTTGCAGACCCCTGCGTTAAAACAAAATGAGTGTAATGCCATGGTGCATTAGGAGTGAAATACTATTGTACCCCCTGTGGCTACCCAGGTGTAGGAGTATGCTGCTGGCGTGGTGGGAGCAAGTGTCTTGGGAAGGCTTACATCTGCCATCACTGGGTGAACTCCTACTAAGTCCCTGTGCAGCCTTTAAGGCCTGACTTCATGGAGCTATTATAGCAGTGAATATTGAGAAGAGTGGGAGGGATTTTCCCATTGCCTTACTTAACATCTATCATTTTCTTTAAATTTCCACGGACCTTCTCAAGAGTCTTGCGCTTTAATGTCTTTCCATTGGCTCTGTTCAGATGGAGATTTCAGTGTTTACCTGCACCGCAGGGTCCAATTTTTGTCGTCGCATAATTCAGGAACAATTGAAAGCGGTTGGCTCACATTTTACTGCACCTGTGAATCTTGTCATGATATTGAGAGAAGCAGTTTGATTTTTTTCCTTTGCTGACTAGAGTTTTTTGGACTTTCAGATGAATTGAAGGGTCAAAGTGTTTTACTTGAGGATAAAGACAATATTATTTCTTGCACCGCAGTGACTAAGTTTTGTTATTTAGCTAGTAGGCGCCAGAGATCTCTGGTTGATGTCACCCAAAAGCATAATCTTGTTGATGGTGGATTGATTAATGTTTAGTTGACTTTTATTTTTTAAATAAACAAGAACTGATCTTTCCAAGAAACATGGTTTTGAGAACAATTTTTTCTAGGAATCTAAATTCTTCATTAGTACAGGCTCCTCCCTCATTTACCGTGTATAACTTGAGGTTGTCTTCTATGTATTGAGCTCTGTGGCGTGGGGCTCATAGAAAACCTCTTTTCATGTTAGTGGGGAGGAATGACCACTTGAAAGGATGCCAAAATTAACCAAAACAAGATACATGAACAGATTACATGAAACATGTTCTCGGTTCCTCAAAATGTTCCTTGTTAATGAGCACCTGCAATTTCATCACATCTTTCAAAGAAAAGCAGATTTCTTCAGGAGAGCTGTAGCTGGCCCTTTTAAATGGCCCCCCCAACCACTGTGCCAGCTGTTTGCTTAAATTCTACTCCAACCTTGTCCAGAATAAAAGTCCATCCAAACAGAATTATTTCTACCATGCTGGTTTCTGTGGCAACCCACATACTCAGCCACAGAATTAGATGTTCAGGGGAAGAAAGCAGTTCAAAAAAAAATCAGCAACTAGTTTTTGTAGGATTTACTAAAAAAAGACGTTCACCACTGCAATTGTTCCTTATATTAAGCTTACATACCCGGAGGGAGATTCAGGGATGGGTAATGGAAAACTCTTCCATGTGCACAATTAATTCCACCTAGAGTTCTGCAAAGGGTTCTGCCTTCTTCCAAGCAAGCAAGCTTTTATAACTGTCCAAAGACTAGAAACACCAGTTTCCATAAAGCCGGGGATTACTGAGTTTTGCTTAAGCTCTGTGCAGCCAGAACAGGAAATGAGACAGTCTTAGTCCCAAACAACACATTTAACAAGAGGAAGGAGGGAACTGGAACTGGAACTCTACTGCAAGAGACCAAAGGGTGCCATCCTACAAAAGGTGAGTTAGGACCTTATTTCTCTTTTTTCAAATATTTATGTGCTGCCTCTTCAGAGTCCTGCTGAAGGTGGCGTAAAAAATTAAAATAAGATAAAATCATTAAACTTAAAATTATTTGAAACCAGCAGCTATTTAAAACCCTGCCTTAACAACAACAAAAATACACAACAGCCTAGAGAGCACCAAAATGTTTACTTGTCCCTAAATGATCCTCATGGCAGCCCTTTGGCATTAGAAGCAGCTTGTAAAATAATTGTAAAACATCAAATCCCCTTGTTAAAGGGAAATGTTTAGACCCTGACACCTAAAAGAGAGAGAGTTGGGCAGGCATAAGGCAAGCTTCAAGGTGAAGGACATTCCTCCGGCAAGGTGCCACCTACTGAAAAAGCTCTGTCCTCTGCTTGCCCACCTACGCCTTACCACTGCAGACAGGGGAGCACATAGATCCAGATCTTGTAGGAAGGAACTTCTGCACTAATGGGCTAGAACCAGACATCAGAGAGCTTGGAAGGGTGTAACTGTATGCTAAGGATGGATCTGCGGACGCAAAATACATGTGGGAGGGCATGTGGATGTGTGTGGAAGTAACCTGGAAATTCTATTATTTATTCTGAAGGGGAATAGCCCAAATGCATTTGGTCCAGCCCTGCTATAGCCACTGCTTAGTGAAAACACTTTGATCTTACAAAGGATCTTCCAAGTCCTAGGAATAGAGAAAGGTTGATAAAGGCTGATCCTCTTGCTAAGGTGACTGTTGGTCACCCTAAGCTCAACAGAAGAAGAAAGCGTGTTGGCCTTGACTGACTGAGTCTTTCTTAGCCCAGAGGCACTAAGCCTGCTTAAATGTGGTTTTCATACTTAATAGCTTGGAAATGATGTGTTTCACTAACTAAAAGGAGTATAGTGGTTGAGTGTTTCCTCTTCTGGTCTGTGGCACCCTACTGTTAGCCTTCCCCAACTGGTTGTCCCTGCACAAATAGAGAGGGGTATGTGACAGGCACCCCCCCACTTCTCGGCCAGCTCCCCGCTCACCATAAGCAGCGGGGGTCACCTCTTGATGAACTGACAGCGGGGATCCTGGGCGTTCCCCACATCACCAGCGACACACTGCGCACTTGGCTGCCCTGAGATTGCCCGGCTCTCCCACACCTCCTTGAGTGCTTGGCGTCAAATTAGGTCCCTCTTCAAAGAAACAACGGTATTTTCCAAAACTCCCGCGGTTGCAGCGGGTGGTGGTAGAGATTTCTCGGCGCTGTTCTGGCGTGGTTGATTGGCTGTGATGCACAGCTTTCCCGTAATCAGGAAAAAAGGATCCTCCACTTTGTTTAGGGAGGGTGTCCCGATCAAGAAAGTGCGACTTGTTATGAAGCTACATGATGATGGCGTAGACATGAAGAGCCAACATCCTCTTGCCTTTTACAATGCCTTCCTTGAGCGGAGGTAGAGCGAGGTGCCTACAACCTTTGACGTGCCATGACATTGCTCCCCTTTGCTTGGAGCTGTGCGCGGCTTTGCAGCTTGGCAGCGCCCATTCAACAAGATGCCACTGAGGCACCGGGTTGTGGGTGGGTGGAAACAACGTGTGAGCCTATCAAAAAACAACTTCTCGCGACCGGCCCAATCCAAAATGTGGAGGCCGTATGCCTTAGGCTGGCCACCCACTTCCACATGTTCATGGCGCGCATGCGTGCCAGCCAATCAGAACGCATCGATTGCCGCCCGGAACTCCTGCTCTTGCTCCCCAGCGTTTTTTCCCCTGAATAGCGGAAATGGGTGGGGAGACAAATGTCTCGTGGTCAAAAAACCCGCGGAGGCTTTCTCTCACGTAGAAGGTTAAGCTGCGGACATTACGCCCCTTAGAAGGGTGAGAAGTGGGGAGTGGCCCCTCGTCTCCAGAATTCCTTCCTGCTGTTATAGGCAGCTGTCTTAGCTCACTTCCTGTTCACCTTCATCTTCTTACTTAGGTCTGACCACATGGTGTAGTGGCTAAGAGCAGGTGGACTCTAATCTGGAGAACCAGGTTTGATTCCCAACTCCTCCACATGAGTGGTGGATTCTTATCTGGTGAACTAGATTTGTTTTCTCACTCCTACATTCCTGCTGGGTGACCTTGGGTCAGTCACAGTTCTCTTAGAACTCTCTCATCCCCACTTACCTCACAAGGTGTCTGATGTGCAGAGAGGGAAAGGAGTTTGTAAGACACCTTGAGCCTTGCAGGAGAGAAAGGTGGGGTATATATCCAAACTCCTCCTCTTTCTTCTTCTTCCTCTTCTTCCTCTTCCTCTTCTTCTTTCTTCTTCTTCTTCCTCTTCCTCCTCCTCCTCCTCCTCCTCCTCCTCCTCCTCCTCCTTCCTTTCCCATGTTGGTCGGGGCCTTCCAAAGGGTGGAACTACATTACCTCCTCATGTCAGCCTTGGCTTTATTTTCAGGGTTAGTTCAGAGCCAGCTGGGAGACACAGCAGCAAGGAAAGTTACCGCTTCCTTTCCCAGCTGGATCTGGAATAACCTGCTGACAGCCAGCCAGCGGCCAACAGGTCTGGAATCCTGGCCAAATGGGGCAGACAGTGGGGGTGATCTCAAGCACAACTTGAGAACCAAGAGTTGGATTGGGAGCAACTCAAGAATGCCAGGAACTAAAATCCTGGACCAAGGTAGGATTGGGAGAGCAGGCCAGCCTGAAGCAGACTCCAGGGCAGGACTTTCTCAACATGGGTTGCTGGCAAATATTCTGCAGTTTGATTGAAGGCACACTTCTTAGACCCTAATATCTGGGTTTTTAAAAAAGAAGTTGAAAGAATTACCTTTCCTTCAACTGGGCTACCCTGAGTATCTGTGTAGGGTCCCTTTGCTCAGGGAAATTCCTGTCTGTAAGGCTAGTCATACAGAACCACAACAGACAACCTCCTTCTTGCTGCATAGCTACACTGGTAGCCATCCCAATAGTACCATCCTAAGCAGTTGCAAATGACTGGATTTAGAAGGGTATGCTGCTTTTCAGGACTGTGAAGGACCCAGTTGTACTCCAGGCAAATTTAGGAGAGTGGATGACAGTTGGAAGAAACTCAGGCCAAAACAATGAATTGTTTAGAGATCCAGAAGGCAGCCTTCTATGTGGATAGATGTGTTTGCCTCCAAAGGACTCTTTTTTTAAAAAAAAGAACATATTTAACTTAATTTCTCTTAGCGCACAGTTTGGGGTTCTGAGTGTGTTGTGAGCAGGTGCTGTGTTAGTGAAGATTCCATGGTTTTGTTCAATTTCTGGCTTGTTTAGAGGAGGGAAAAGTGACAGATATTGTCAGACCTGGCTCATGGTGACCCCTCATGGGGCTTTCAGGGCAAGAGACATTGAGAGGGGTCTTGCCAGTTGCCTGCCTCTGCGTAGTGACCCTGGACTTCCTTTGCGGTGTGTGTGTGTGTGTGTGGGGGGGGGAGTTTCTCCTGTTTAAGTACAAATCAGAGCCACTCTTGCTTAGCTTCCAAGATCTGGTATATTTTATTGTGGACGTTCTATTTTAAAACTTTTACTGTGTTGTTCTCTTTTATTAAGTTCAGTGCCTAACAAAGCAATCCGAAGCAGAGTTTTACCATTCTAGGACTGTTGACCTCAGTGGGCTTATAGGTTTTAATTCTACTTTGGGGGGCACTGTAAGTTTCCCCAAACCTTCTGAGGATTTATTTGTGGTAATTATGGCAAGGGGGGGGGGGGGTAAAGGTTGCCAAGGGGGTCCTGTCCTCACTCCTGTGCCAATTCCTCTGAGAAATGGTTCTGTATCCCAGAATATGCCACAGAGTGGGTTGTTGCAAAGTACAAGGATGGTCTTTGTGGCTCGCTCTCCTCCCCACCCACCCCCCTGTCTAGTTTTTTATATTTTTGTGAGCTAAGCCAAGTGCTGTTCTGGTAGAAGAGCAGGCAGGTTAAAAATGTTTAAAATAAATAAAGGTTTTGAAAGATTCCAATGTCTGAAAATTGAGTATGTGTGGTTGGGTTCCTTTTTTCTTTTAAGATAAACTTTTGTGGCTTGCCCCTTGGAAATAAAGGTTTGGCCTCCCACCACCTCATCAACAGCCAAAATCACGACAACAGTGCCCTGCCAAAGAATGAAATTGGAAGGTCGATATCTGGGGACTGTTGGAGACGCCTGGTAATTGCGCCTCTGCTTTAAAAGACTATTTAGGCCGGCGGCTCCCTTCATTTATATGTACTGTACAAGTTCCCGTAATTTGTCCTTTAGTTCTGGAGAGGGGCGCTGTTGCAAGTCAGCGGTCTGATTACTTTGGAAGGGTCTGTCTCTGTCGTTTTACCTGAAGTGGCACCTGATGGGCATAGAAGGGGGAGGAGTTCCCCGAGTAGCTCTGCTTCGAGTAAGATGCCTATCACAGCGTGACAAAATACATAGGTAGCTGTGTGGCAAAAATCTCCAAACAAAAGCTTGTGTAGACGATGTTGCACAGCATTTGCCGCTGGAGCCTAAAGTGGTGAGAACCGGTGTGGTGCAGTGGTTTTGAGTGGTGGATTCTAATCTGGAGATTAGTGGTGGATTCTAATCTGGGTTTGATTCCCCACTCCTGCACACAAGCAGCAGACTCTTATCTGGTGAACAGGATTTGTTTCCTCGCTCCTCTACTTGAAGCCTGCTGGGTGATCTTGGGCTAGTCACCGTTCTCTCTGAACTGTCTCAGCCCCACCTACCTCACAAGGTGTCTGTTGTGGGGAGGGGGAGGAAAGGAGTTTGTAAGACACTTAAAGACTACTTACGGTTGAGAAAGGTGGGGTATACATCCGAACTCCTCCTCCTCCTCTCCTCCTCCTCCTCCTTGTATGTGCCTGTGTGAAGTACCAGCAGTTTGGAAGAGAAAAAAAAGAGAAAATTGGAGAATTGTGGTAGTTTGAAGCACATTGGGGTGTCTCCCTGAGCATGCCAATTTGATAATAGTTTGCTCTGTTGGGGTGCCTCTTTACCTCTGCCGGTGTGCGCTAATTACATATGTGTACTGCAGAGCAATCAAATATTCAAAAGTATCATAAATCTCTCATGCTCTTATGCCAAGGCAGCTTTGCACAACATGTAGGGGGGAGTGGGCAACCTGTGACAACATCAGAGTTGTCAGGGGACAGGATGGATTGCCAGACGGACTGCTGCCAATCATGTTTTATGTCCCCTGCTTCCTTCAAGGGTCTCGGTGTGGCATAGGGTGTGTGTCTTCTTTCACCCTTACTGGTAATGTTTAAAGCATGAGGAGGAACTGGTTTGTGGTAACCAAATTTATTTTTGGAGGGGGAGGATTTTCCATGTGATTATTAAAAGGCCTGCTGTTGTTCCGATACAACAGTGAGCTGTGATTTGGCACTGCTTGAATCCGCCTGTGGCATGTTTCAGCTGGTGTACTTTATTGTGCCACCAGCCAGCCACTGGATTATTTTCACTCTGTGGCAACCCAGAGTTTATACCGAATCTGATAAACCAAGAACGTGTGCTTTCTCTTGCCAGCTGGAAACCTGGATCAAACTAGCAGTAATTTCTGTCAGCGGCATCACTTTTCTTTGCTGTATGAAGTCTCGGTTTGCAGGGGAAGCATCAGTTATGGTTTGCCGGCATTGAAGGGAAATGTGCTATGCCATTGGCTGATTTTACACAAGAGGAGGAAGGAGGATGCAAGCCCAACGACTGTTCGCCCTTCCCCCAGTTCACCCACACGATGGCAAATGTCTTGAAGAGGAACATCGGACTCCTGTTAGTTCCGTTGAGTTCCGCTTCCTGTTTCTTCCAGTGACCAACCAGGTTCCTCTGGGAGGCCTGCAAATAGGACAAGAGGGTCCTCCAGCCAGTATTCAGAAGTATTCCCCCTCTTTTCCTCTCAGCTGTGAATTGGATTAATCCCCTTTCTAAGCCATCTGAAGTCATGACTGGCCCCTCATCTCCTCTAAAACCCTGGAAATGTCAATGTAATTATGTCCTGATGCCTTCTGCTAACCCCAGCTGTGACAAGAATCCAAGTCCGCATGACTCCTCCTCATAATTAAAATTTATATAGACCCTTCTCTGGGGCAGAGACTCAGCAACTGGACAGATGCCTGGACGGGGATGCACTGGCAACAACATGCCGGGCCTCTCCATCTCTCACGATGGCTAGCGAGGCATCTTTCTGTGAGAACTTACTCTTTGCCACGGAGACCTGGCAAAGGTCATTAATATTGTGTTTGTGTGTGTGTGTGTATGTGTGTGTTTAATCCATAGGTAGGAAAATCCCCTTCAAGGTGTAGCCTCAGGAAATGCAAAATGTCCTAAAAAGAAAGTTTTTAATTGCAAGGCAGACAGAGCGTGAACTAATTTTGCAGAGGGAGGTGGCTGGTCTCTCCCCCCCCCCCCCACCCTTCTTTCTGCATTTAAGCCTGCTTCAGGGACACTCTTTGATCAGAGGGAGAGTCTTGCAAACGTCATCCCAGCCAGTATCTGCCCCTGCCCTGCTCTATCGATCATCATGCCGTAATTAAATATTTAATTGAATCGTAGCGTGGTGTGTGTGTGTGTGTGTGTGTGTGTTGGTCTTTCCAACTGAAGGCAGGGCAGGCGGCATCCTCCCCCCCCCCCCCCCCCCTTTCCCCTTCTTTTGGCGAGGCGGTCTCCGCAATGGCTGCGAGTGGTTGAGCATCTTCCGAGGGTCTCCCGCAGCGGTGAAGCCGAGCGCTGCAGACCTCCTTCGGCACAACCGGGGGAGGGAGCCTTTTTCTTTCTTTTTTTCCTTAAGCGCTTGAGGGGCCAGTTCGCTATGTCTACTGATGAAGCACTTCTATTCCAGCTCTGTCTCCGAGGACCTGGGCTGTAGACGGGGAGAATTCAGCCGGAAGCATTATGGATCGGTAGAGCTGGTAAGTTTTTTTAATATATATATATATATATATATATTTTAAAATACAACCCGTTCCATACACCTGAAAGGTTTCTGAAACGGTCTCGAGCGCCTCCTCCACCAGTTGTTGGCTGGCTGTTTTCCTTTCCCGGCTGAAGCGGTTACAATTCAGAAACACCAGAAGGAAGCCTGGATTTCTCTGGACCGAATTGAATATATGTCTGCTGTAGATTTATTTGCTAAAATCCCTCAGCTCTGGTTATCCCGCTGGATAAAAGACAGTTCTACATGGCTGCTCTGCAATTGCCCTTTTTAAAAATATGTATATATATATATATGCAATTGGATCTGGGTGCTCTTTTGTAAATCTTGAGATCTATATGAAGAACAGAAATGAAACACTCATTGTTTTGTTTACCAGGCTGGATAGAAATTGATGTGGGAAAGGGGGAGATAGGGAAAAACCTTGTATTTTTTTTAAAAAATCCAACTGCTCATATCCTGCTTAGAATCTCCACCCCACCCACACCTTACCCCCAAAGGGACACCACTTTGCATTCCGGGGACCAAATGAATATTTTGACTTCTGAATGGAGGCTTAAAAAAAAAAAATTGCAGAGTGCACGACGATTACCAAATCCGAGATGCCCTTACTCCAGTAATTTTGAACAGCATTGTACAAGCCGGCTATAGAAACAGCAGCGTGTGGAAGGGAGGGAAGCCCTTTCTTTGACTGTAGCGCAGTTGTGAGGGGCTCATGAATGGAATGCATGCTGGTGAATAGGCGTCCAGCACTTAAGCGCCTAATGAATGATTGATGTGTAGTGCTGTGGCATGGAGATCGAATCCGGGTGCATTTTCAACATCTGGTGCGATGAAGCAGCAATCTGATAAGAATCAAAGGGCAGATGTACTGTTTTCTGCGAAACAGGTTACTGGCTGCTTCTTTGTGAACTGAAGGTGTTTTGAAATGAAACTGGTATGATTTCTCTCTCATTCTGTTTGGCCCTCAGTCTGTTACTTACAGGCCAGTCGTATTTCCTTTGGCGCATAACTTCAGAAAAGGATTAAAAAAATCAATGTGGGGGGGGGGCACATGAACTTTGCAGATCCATGATGGGATTCCCTGCCCACCCCCTCCTCATGAACGCATGGAAAACAGAAAGCAGCTGGAGGGAGTCTGTTTCATTTGCAGAAAAGGCAGAGGGGCATGAAGGAGATTAAAAGAACTATGGCCTTAATTCATTTTTGGGGATATCCCCATAGCTACATTTTGAGGGTGAATTAAACATCTGGGAAACCACTCACAAAGCTCCCAATGTCGCATGTACTTTGGCCCGTACTCTTACCATTTTGCTGAATACAGCTTATATGGTGTCCAAAATAGGTTTGGTATCTATACCTGCCAGGCTGGTTTTCCGTGCCTAACTGATTGTGGGTGGAAGGGTTCCTCTATTCTAGTCCTTAGAATGCCCTTAATGCTTTCCTGCAAACCCTTTGCAGCATGTCTATGTCCTCCTGGAAACCGTGATTGCTAGAGCTGGACCTGGACAGAATACTTTTGTTAATTCAGACCTTAGTAATCATGGACTGTGTAGTGCTGTCCATTCATGTTCCTTTCTTTTTCCACTGTAATCCCGAGATTGGAAAGACTATTCTTTTGTACCTGAGAAGGGTGATGAAAATGTCAGCTATCCTGAGCTACCAGATAGATCTCCCTTCCTTTTACATGTGTTCATTTCTGGTATGCAGCATCTGCTAATTATTATTAAGATTCTTCCCGGTTAATTCCGTCCGTAGGCCAGAGCTGGGGGAACTCCCAACTGGGCAGCTCTGGTCTGTGCCAGGAGAAAAAAAATACCAGTCTTGTAGTGGATGAGAACTAAATTGAAATTATGAGGTTGGCTAAGGGACACAACCCATTCTTGAGTTGTCTGGGCTGTAAGATCACTGTTGTTGCGTAGCTTCTCTTTGCTTGCAGTACAGCGTGGTCTTGGTTGCATAAGCTGGCGTGTTTAACTTGGGTGGTTGGATGACTTAGTTAGGCTGTGTGGCGTTCCATTGTCTTGTAGCTTTACAATGCTTTGGATTATTTCAACAGTAGCATGTTAGGGGAGCCTGCGAGTACCAAGAGAGCAACAAAAATAGATAAATGTACAAGTTCACAAAATGCATGAAAAATAGAGTTGTGCCACTGCCACTAGTGATCTGACAAGCAAGAGTTTTATGACGTGGTATGCCATTCTCAGGAAGAGTTGCATTTTCGTGGGTACCAACATTAAGATCACTTAGTAAAGGACAAAACCAGCAGCGTGATATAGTGGTTAAGAGTGATGATCTGGGCTTGATTTCCCACTCCTCCACATGTGTGGCAGACTCTTATCTGGTGAACTGTATTTGTTTCCCAGTTCCTCCACATGAAGCCTGTTGGGTGATCTTGGGCTGGTCACAGTTCTCTCTGAACTCTCTCAGCTCCACCTACCTCACAATGTATCTGCCGTGGGGAGAAGAAGGGAAGGAGTTTGTAAGCTATGTTGAGGCTCCTTACAGCGGAGAAAGGCAGGGTATAAATCCAAACTCCTTCTCCTCCTCCTCCTTCTTCCTCTTCCTCCTCTCTTCTTCTGGATGCAGTGTCAAGACTTCTGGGTTGATGGCGCAGAATGGCTTTTCCTAAGCTTGTTCTGGGAAACAAAGTTCCAGCTTGAAGTTCTATAGGGAGCCTCATGTCTCTCCGAACAAGGAGAGAGCCAGCAAAATGCCATACTTGTTCCTGGGATGATCTCCCCTGGAAGGAAACATGCAGTAACTCAAACCAATGTGACTAGCCGGGATGGGGGAAGTCGGAGCCAGTGGTGTTGCTATCATTTCCCAACTGGAGCCCATGCCCTCCCCCTTTTTAGGGAGGATTGCATCTCAGCCAAATAGCAAACCTCTCACCGAAGAAGAAGAAAAGAGAAGCCCAAACCTTGCTGCTGAGAAATCTGAAAAGAGTTAGAAAAGGTTTGGAAACGTATAATTTTAAAGAGAGAGAGACTAAATTAAGGGCTAATCTCTGAACTGAAGGCATTGGAGGGTGATTGCTGCTTAATGGCTATGTAATAAAACTGACCTGTCCATTTCTCAAGCTGGCGGCATGCCAAACCAAGATCGGAAAAGAAAGGCTAGAGCAGATCCGAAGACAGACTACTGTCAATTGTGGACGACTTTTGCACAGTTCCATCTAGTGGCCATTAGTGAGAATGGCTTAAACAAGGAAAGGGTTGACTGCCTCTTCAGTGATCATGGAGATTGCCAGTAATGTGAAGGCTATGTTTGCCAATATACAGAATCTTCAGTCTGAAATAGACTCTGTTAAAATTGTATTAGAAAGATCCCAACAATGATGACTGAATTATTGAAGGAGTTTAAAGAAATAAAGACTGATATTAAAAAATTGTACAGGTGGAAGCAGACTTACAGGTAACAAAGATCACAGATGTGAAAAAAGTGCTAACTGTGTACAACTGGAACAAGGTACATGAGCAAGCCTTGAATACCAAGAGAAGACCTTAAAACTGAGAAAGGTAGCAGAAGAACAGAATCCTTCAAAAGAAAATCTTAAAAAGAAAATATCTTCACCACTGGCCAAATTCTTGAAGATGGAGGAGGAAGATATGACTGCAAAGACTGAAAAAAAATCTATGGAGTGAATTCTAAAAATCTCATGGACTGGGCAGAGGTATTGTCATCTTTGTCCATTTGAGGCCCTTTGAAAATCACCATTCAAAATGGAAGATAAAGAGATTATCATAATGAGAGAAATATCTATGAGAGTCTTGCAAAAGAGAAAAGGTCATGCTTTTTTGGCTGATGCTTTAAAGAAAAAATGATAAGATTTACATGGCTTCAATGGGAAGGTATTTTGTTTACGTACAAAAGACAGCAACAGAGAATCCCTGCTACAGCAAGTGCCAATGAATTCTACAAGAAATATCTAGCTGTTGAATTTGTGAAATGAAAGAGAAAATAGATTAAATAGATTAAATAGGTTAAAATGTTAGATTGTTTAAGATGTTAGTAATGGAGGAACAGTTAGATGTGAGTTTCAATCATATAATTAACTGGAGGAAATAACCTAGGAAGGAAGGAAACATATTCTCAGTTTTGAGAACTAAGTTAGGGAGATAAGGTTATATTATAGCTATGTCTGCACTTAAAAAAAATTGAACTGGGTTGAAATTATTCTTTAAGATTTTAAAGCTTTCTGGTTTTGATATTAATGAAAAGTTTACTGTATCAGGGATAATTTCAACAGCGGGATTTGGACAGGAAGTCAAATTAGTTTTTTGTGGTTTTTACTTATGTTGTCGTAGTAGCATAGAGTGATAGAATGTCTTTCTTCCCATGTTAGTTTTGTTGTAGATGTTATAAAATCAATAATAGTTATTAAAAAAAATAATGGATGCAGTGTCCAGAAAGGAGGAGTACATGTAGAGGGAAGCAACACAGAACTGGTTAGTGCTAATTGCACACTTATTATATTGAAAACTAATCTAGAAAGGCTTTGCATCATTTGTACCTTTTTATTCACTTGAAATGTGATGTTGGAGGAGAGTTTTGCGGATACCATGGACTGCTGAAAAGTGGGCTCTAGATCAAAGCAAACTGAATTCTCCCTACGAGCTAAAATGGCTAAACTGAGGCTGTTATCCTGTGTCATGAGAAGATGAGAAAAGACTATAATACTAGCAAAAGTTAAAGGAAGTAGGGAAAGAGGAAAACCCAGTCTGAGGTGGGTGACTCAATAAAAGAGGCCACGGCCCTCAGTTTGTAAGAACCTGAGCATGGTTGTCAATAACTGAGTGTTTTGGAAGTCATTAATTCATAGCCTGTCCATGTTGGAAGAGACTTCATGACATATAACATACATCTTTTTGTGATGACCATCCCCAGTTGGTTTAGGCATCTCTGGATTTCCAGGCTCAGCCTGAGACAGTCCACTGCTACATAGTCAAAGACTGACCGAAGACATTTTGGCACAACTTCCAAATGGTACTGTCCTTCTCACAAAATAATATGGGCCGCAGCACAACCACAAATTCTCCTGGGCATGCTTCTGTTTGTGTCCCACACTGTGGTTGCCTGGTTGCCTCGTGGTGTAGTGAAGGCTGGTGCATTGAAGGCCTTTAAAAGGGGGAGTCGAATTGATCTCTCGATGATTTTAACCATAAGAGCTAAATAGAATCTAGTGTTGCATTTGTGGGTTTTCATGGTTTTAGTTTACCAGATACAGATTTCAGCTGGCACTGTAATTTGCCTTGAGTCCATCAAAGAGAAAGAAAGATGACATATGCCAAAAATAACATGTCATAGCCAGTTGGCTTCCAAATTCCAGTTGCTGGTGGGCACAGAGATGGAGGAAGGGATTGATGTCATGCCTTGTTTGAGGGCATCCAAGAAACATCTGACTCACCACTGCTGTGAATAGAATGCTGGTCTGGATGGGTCGTTGGTATGATCCAGCCAGCCTCTTTATGTGTTGCTGTTTCCCAGGGACCAGATGTAACTGACAGTGTTGGTTTATTGTGGCCATAGACCTGTATGAAAACATACAATCAGGGGATTTCTGGAAATTCATCCAAAGACTGGTTCAGGGACCAGATGTGCATACCTTTCACACTTCTCACCTAAAGGGCATCCCAGGTCTTCTGCCTGCCTTCTCTGCACAGGAAGGCTGGACCTGGCTTGCTCCCTGAGGCGTCTGCTGCTCATGCATCCTATTAGGAATATGAAACCTGGCTTGGAAGGAAGCTGGGTGAATAGTGAGGATGAAAGTAACCAGAAGTGCATGCTGCAGTCTTATGAAATTGGTAATCCTTCATCCTCTGTGATGTCATTGAAATCTGTTTTTGATGCCTAGTTGCTCAGTCTTTGACTAAACCAGCACCTCAGATTTGTGGACCCCTAATAGGTTTGTTTGTGATGAAATTAGATTAATGATCCTGTTAGTTCAAATAACCAGCAGTTTGGGCAGCTAGCCGAATATGGGGGCTGCAAGAAAGAGCTGCGCCTTAGGTATCCCTGGTTCAAATTCCATCCTGGTCAGAAGCACACCTGTGAGCAAGTCACTCTTACTCTCACATTTGCACTGTGGGAAACAAAACATTGCTTTATCTTGTAGCACAGGGGTAAAAACAACTGCACTAATGTATATGAGGCACTTTCAACCCTGAAAGTGCTATACAAATGCTAATTAGGGGTATTATTGCAAGAGAAGTCTGGAGAGAGAGGCGACTGCGGTTATTCACTAAACAGCTTCTCTTGCTGGGCAATCTATTGCAGCAAGCAGCCGAGTGTGTATCAGACTATAAGACCCAGCCTATCTCTTGTTCCAGCTGTATTGGAAGGTCGGGGAGGGTGGGAGAGGCGACTCCCACTTTCTTATGTATAGCTGGAACGGACTGTGGCTCAGTGTTAGAGTATCTGCTTGGCATGCAAAAGGTTTCAGGTCCGATCCCCAGCAACCCCCGGTTAAAAGGAGCAGGCAGTAGGTGATGCGAAAGACATCTGTCAGAGAGATGCTGTCTGAGTAAACAGTACTGACTTTGATGGACAATGGATCTGATTCAGTATAAGATAGATCTCTCTGTCTCTGTCTCTCTCTCTCTTTCTTTCGCTCAACTTTCAAATAATTCAGTTCTGCATCCAGATAAACCTGTATAAATCCATCAAAATTTGCACATCTTTTGGCTTGGATGTTGTTGTATACTTCTGCTACGTCTGAGGATTGGCAGTAAATTATGCCCCCAGCCCCATCCTCTGGCAATCTGCCCAGTTCCTCTTCCTAGTTTTTGAGATTTTTTTAAACAATTGCCCTAGTGTTTCCTACACTTTTGAAGACTCTTCTATCTGTGATACACCTCTATCTGGCGCCTCTATCTTCAAAAATGCTTGCTTGGGAGGGACAAATGCTGTGGGCATCAGGTTCACCTTCAACTGGGTGCCCACAGCATTTGCCCCTCCCATGCAAACTTTAGCAAATTTGACTGGTTCATTTCAGGAGATTCCAGCAGCCCTGCAGGAAATAAGTGTCCCCACCCAGAGCAATACCCCTATCAGAGTGCCTCCCATTGAAACCTCTACTACAGAGCCAATTGGGCATAACAGCAAGCCCCATTGAAGTCTATCGTAGGAAAAGTAATTTTCCCGCCATAGAACTTGCTGAAGAGCCTGGCAGATTCTGGGGAATTTCTGAGTGTGTAAGCACTGGCTGCACATTTTTGAAGATAGAGGCGCCAGACTTTCAAGGTGGCTCCAAGAGGCCTCCTGGTAATTGCATCCAAGCTTGGTGAGCTTTGCTTCCGCGGGTGGGGGGTTGAGAGAGTTCTGAGAGAGCCAGCAGGCTTCATGTGCATGAGTGGAGAAACAAAATAAGCCTTTTTGGGCCCTGTAAAATGGAACCCCCAGAAGCAAAGTTCACCAAGCCTGGATACTATTACCAGGAGGGCCTCCTGGAGCCACCTTGAAAGTCTGGTGCCTCTATCTTCAAAAATGTGCAGCCTGCTTACACACTCAGAAATTCCCCATTGGCTACAATGGAGCCAAGGCACTGCAGAACAGAGAATCTTGGGGAAATTTCTTGGGGTGCCTGTCAGGGGTGCATTTTTAAAGCTAGTGACACCAACATTTCAGGGTATCACCCAGAGATGGTTCTGATGATACTACCCGAGTTTGGTGAAGTTAGGTTCAGGGGGGGGGGGCAAAGTTATGGACCCTCCAAAGGGTAGCTCCCATCTTCTGTTAGCTCCCATTGGAAACAATGGGGGATGGGGCACCCCCTTTGGGGGTCCATAACTTTGGCCCCCCTGAACCAAACTTCACCAAACTTGGGCGGTATCATCAGGACAGTCTCCAAACATACCCTGAAATTTTGGTACTACTAGTTTTAAAAGTGCATCCCCTGCAGGCCAAAACGCAAAAAACCAAAAAAAAAAAACCCAAAAAAGAGAGCCCAAATTCTTTGCATTCGGCTTTATTCATATTCGGGCAGGACATATTCGGTCAATTTTGCCCAAATATGCCCAAATTCGCCCAGTTTCAGGCCGAATCTGGCATTTGTTTCATCCGAATCTCTAAGCCTAGTTCAAACCACACAGGGATGGCTATCTTCTGTTCTCCCATGGGTCACTCTGTTCTCTGGGCACCGATTTGAAGGCTGGAACATTGCGCTTCCCATATGGATAATTAGACAGTACAATAAAGTCAGCATTGCCTAGCAGGCAGGCCTTCTGCTGTTTGGAGCCATGCATCTTGATAGGATGAGGTTGCTAGTTTGGGAGGAGAGGAATGAATGCGATTCCAGGTTGGCAAGACCTGTTTTCCTTTCTAAAATGTTATTCAAGAGGGCACTGCAGTTTTTGTGAAATGCCCAGAGTCTCTCCGTCTGCTTGCCATGGGGGGATGGGGGGTGTTCGGCTCTGGTGAGACAACCAGAGCTAGATGAATGGGAGGGTCCAGCCAAGCCAGGGGCCTCTGTTTAGCTTTACTAGTTCTAGATTGAGGTCTAGTTTTCAGCACAGCCCTGGTGGGCAAAAAGAACTTGCCTCTGTGATCTTGTACCCCCTGGGAGACTCATGCCCTCAGCCACTGCATGCACAGAGTTAGCATACTGGGGATCTAGAGCTCAGGCAAGTGTTTCCTGGCCTGCTAACATTTCACTCATAGTGGTGGAGAGTCCAGTTTAAATGAGATTTGGGGCATGTGAAACATGGCACGGGTAAGATGCCCCTGTCTGCATGTGGGACTAACGGACATTTTAAAATGTGGTTTCTTAAAGCAGAGGGCATCCGCCGACCAGTGAAAGCCAAGCTTTTTTTTAAAAAAAATGCCAGCCTTGTTAATTGAATTGTCTGAACTAAATAGGCTAAAATGTGATTGTATTTCTGATCCATCTTTGCTCGAGAGACTTGTAGGCTCTGGATGGGTCAGCTCCACCCAAAGGGTGCTCCGGGCCCAGCCATCACCGATGACAATCTTTTAGGAGCTAGACATTAATGAGTGGCTTTTTAGTCAAGATATGGAATTGCTTTTAAAGGTCCTGCAAAAGAGGACGACGGGATGACCTTGCTGTGGGGCGTGCGCCTGCAGGAGGCATGGGCGTCTTAAACTTTGCAAAGTCAATTTGCAGATTTGTTTTGTAGACTTCAGAGGGCAAAACAAAGAGACAGTGGAGAGTCGAATAAAAACCCACTCCGAATTAGAGCCCTAAAATAGGGAAGGGGTGCACTGATTATCTGCAATCTTATGTTTTAGAATAGGGGTTCTCAACCTTCCTAATGCCGCCACCCTTTAACACAGTTCCTCATGTTGTGGTGACCCCTAAC
This sequence comes from Sphaerodactylus townsendi, assembly GCF_021028975.2. Taxonomy (NCBI): domain Eukaryota; kingdom Metazoa; phylum Chordata; class Lepidosauria; order Squamata; family Sphaerodactylidae; genus Sphaerodactylus; species Sphaerodactylus townsendi. The sequence continues at coordinate 38,984,853 of NC_059436.1, read as the reverse complement.
CCTAACATTTATCCATTTTACAGATGGAGAACACTGATGCAGAGAGTCTTAGGCGACTCCTGTGAAAGGGTAGTGGGACCCCCCAAAGGGGTCCCAACTCCCAGGCCGAGAACCACTGTTTTAGAAAGTTAAAATTGGGTTTGCAGCTGCAAATAAGGGTGTGGACCTCCTACTGTTTTAAGCTTCTATAACTGCAGCTGTAGTTGGTGGGTTGGTGGTGTCTGGGTCAAGATACTGGGTATGAGCACAGACTTTTTAAACTCTCTCTCCCCCCCCCCCCCCGTTCCTTTTTTGATGTAAGACATACCCTTCATTGTACTATTTGTTCTGCTAGGGAAAGAAAATACACTTTAGGTCTGTGGAAGATCAGAACTTGCAAATCCAACCATCATCCCATAAGAGCATTCAGAAGGAATCTTGATTTTGAATAGGAGAAGCCAAGATGTATGTTTCTCTGCCACTACAGATGATTCCTCCCAGAGCCCTGTTTGCTTTTGAAAAAGTGGTGTATGTACGGAAGGGCCTGGAGCCATGGTCGCGGTCTGGATCCCACCCTCACCCTCACCCCCACCAGCCTCAGCTATTGTTTTTAGAATCTTGGAGTTGGGAGTTCTGGTCTTGAATAGCCAACATGTCTCCTGCACACTAACAGCAAAATTTTTATGCAGAGAATTACTCTGGTCTAAGACCATTAAAAGCAAATTAGTTTTGGCTGGGGTAACTGCGCACAGTGTGCTGTCCTGTCCTATATGCGCCTGCAAACTTTCAAATGGTTTTTGCAGAGCCACAGAGTCAGACAGACAGAGAGAGAGAGAGAGAGAGAGAGAGAGAAGCAGCCTATCAAAATATGACAGCTTGTGAGTGATATGTGTTTGATACGATCTGAAGCCAGCTATCACATGAAAACAAGGAATAAAGGCTACCTTTGACTCATGTTTTTCAAGAGCATGTCTTTGCCCCTCCCCCTTTGCTTGTAGAATGATCTCATGCATTGATTTTTAGCTGTGGGGACCAGATCCCACCTGTTGGTCCTTCCATGCCCTAGGGTTGCAAGAAGACTTTTCTCTATTTTTCTTTTATTGGGGGAGGGGGGGAAGGAGAATAGAAGAAAGGAGAATTGGGAGGAAGGAGGGACTGACAGTATTTGCAGAGTGCTGTAGGTTCATTTCCTGTAATAGGTGTGGCGGAGAGAATGTTAATGGGTGCAGCTTCTCACACCACGCTTGATAAGCTTGGGCTTGCCAAATTTTCCTCTTGGTTGGAAGTATTTTAAAAAAGAGTCTCAGCCTCTTATAAGTCTGGACATTCCAGCAAGAGGAGAAAAATAAGAACCTATATCTGGTAGAAAAGTTGCAAACCAGTTCCCATGCTTGAGAGATTGCCTTAGGTTTTGAAAATGTTGACAGAAGCTAATCTATTTAAGTATTCGGTAGCCTATGTAAGAGTGGTTATGTACCAAGTAATTTGGGGGCTTTACAAGATGGCGACGTCTGATGGTAATAGTTGCCATATAAGTGGACTTAAAAAACAAAGGTGCTGTTTAGCATTTCTTCCTTTGATCTTTGTCTTTGCTCTCCAAATTTGACCGTTCCCTCAGCTGTCCACAGGTCTTCCACTCTTTTAGCAATCATTTTTCGCATCTGTTTTCAGATGCCTTTCCCTGGAGCACACTGGTGGCAGCCAACAAAACCTCAATTGTGCCAGTTAGCTTCATCAAGTCAATACAATTCAATTTTAGAAGGACATGATTTGAGATTGGTGATGGTGTGATAAAGTTAAAGTTATTGAAGATTCTAATAATCATTGTGTTAGGCATACCATTCTGAGAATATGGGAGAACTTGTACTGCGTCAAAAAAGCACCGTGGTGGCTTTCACCACAAGAATCATCATATAGACGGGAGATGATATTTGAAAACAAATGGATATTATACTGTGACATTTTAGACTTTTCACAAGGAGAATGTAAAATGAAATCAAGAGAGCATCTGTTAGTTTTTAATGCACAGTTATTAGAGAGATTTAAAATAGATAAAAGAGCTCATGATGATTCCAAGACTGAATCTGAAGTGGAGCGATGTACAAATGATGGTTGTGTTATTGCTAAAATGAATCAACTCTTGTTGAGATTTGAAACAGAAGGAGAACAAATGAAAGAGTGCATGGTAAAATGGGCCAATAATTTTGGTCATAATATATGAATGGAACAATGGGAAATGTATGTGATCCGAGAGGCTTAAATTTACATTTAAGTTCCAGTCTGAAGGAGAATTTTTACAAGCTAATGTATTGTTGGTACCTGTCACTGGAGAAATTGGCAAAGATGTTTAAAAATGTTTCGAATGTGTGTTGGAAAAGTGGTCATTTATCTTTTTATCCTTTATAGTGGACTTATAATAAGAAAGTACCTAGTTGGCGTGATAGAGGTTAGTATAATTTTTGTGTGCTGTTTTATGGATTGTAATTGATAGTTGTTTTTAAAATGCTGTTAGCTGCCCTGAGCCTGTGAAGGGAAGGGTGTGGTACAAATTGAAAAATGAATAAATAAATAACCATTATGGTATTGTCGAAGGCCTGGACACAGTGTGTAACAGGCTTCCCTCTGTGGTACACCTCTGAAGATGCCAGCCACAGATGCAGGCAAAACGTTAGGAACAAGATCTACCAGACCATGGCCACACAGCCCGGAAAACCCACAACCATTGTGGTAGTTTTTTCTTTCTCCTGAGAAGTTGGAGTATTCAGAAATATCCCTTAAAGCCTCAGCAATGGATTCAGTGGTATGGGAGGTCTCATCCTTATGAAGCCAGAATTCTTTTAACCACCAGCTACAGAAGTTTTAAAGACTTCAGTCTGTGTTGAATTCAGGTCTTTCCTTTTGTTGCTTTTATTTTAATTGGAGGAGGGAAATGGACAGGAAAAAGAGGGATTTTTCCAGAGAGCGTGCTTTGGGGTAGAATTTGATCCCTCATTTTTCTTTCTGTGATAATCCAGAGCTGGCACTGATTTTGCAAAGAGCTGCAGGCCCTTTTATTCCATCCTTTAAAAAACATTTTGATATTATTTAATTTTTGCCATTCATTTCGCCATTCAGAGATGCTTTAAATTCCTCTCACAAGCAAGGGTAGTCAAATAACACCCCTTTTCTGAGTGGGTCACCGCATCACTTGAAATTCAGCGGTTACTTTTTTAGCACATTGTGTTCTTCCTCCCTTGTCCTTTCCTTCTCCTTTTAACTTTCATTACCCTTCAGGTTTTTAAGCTAATTTATTCACTGATGTGGCACTTCATTGTTCGGGTAGAACTGTTTTCTTTAATTTGTCATTTTGAGGTGTTAGTTTTAAATGAAGAAATCTGCGCAATTTTCCATTTTGTTACGGTGCCTAGGGCTGCAGCCCTCCGAACACAGTCACCGTGCAGTTCGGAGCAGACTTGCACTCTTCTAAGTCACTGACTTTGAGGGATTAACCTTGTTTAGGATTGCATTGTAATTCCCACTGATGTTGGTGGGGCTTGCTCTTGGGTGAACATGCATAATATTGAGCAGCAAATATGAAGAGTTACAGCCCAATCCAGAGGCCATGGTGGGCAGGGATAACACTGCTGCCAGGCTGCCACCAGAAGCAGAAAATACCCAGCTGCCTGAAATTCCTCCACCGGGCAAAATGGACTTGAAGTTGAAGGTTTGCCCGGGGGCGTTCCCAGGTCAAACGCCCAGTGTAAGCTGACTAAGATTGACTCCACCCCGTGGCTGTTCCTAGCCCCCCCCCCCAGCCAGCATAGCTCAGCAGGCTCTTCTGGGTTTGGCACTGCCCACCTGCCTCTGTGTTTGGCCCCCCCACTGGCATAGGTGCCACTGAGGCCAGCGGGGTGACAAATGTGCTGGTGTCACCCAACGCCAGTTTCCAGGAGCTGCCCCCCCCGATTGGCACTGCCCACCTGCCCCTGTGTTTGGCCCCCCCACTGGCATAGGTGCCACTGAGGCCAGCGGCGTGACAAATGTGCTGGTGTCACCCAACGCCAGTTTCCAGGAGCTGCCCCCGATTGGCTGCCCACCTGCCCTGTGTTTGGCCCCCCCACGCGCAGAGTGCCACTGAGGCCAGCGGTGACAAATGGCTGGGTGTCACCCAACGCCAGTTTCCAGGAGCTGCCCCCCCCGATTGGCACTGCCCACCTGCCCCTGTGTTTGGCCCCCCCACTGGCATAGGTGCCACTGAGGCCAGCGGCGTGACAAATGTGCTGGTGTCACCCAACGCCAGTTTCCAGGAGCTGCCCCCCCAATTGGCCTGCCTGTCTCTTTTACCTACTTACTTGAATGATCCATGAGCCTAGGCATCATTGTATTGATTTCAGTACAGCAGGGTATTGTGGGTTTTCCAGATAGTATGGCCATTGTTCCAGAGGATCCTCTGAAGATGCCAGCCACAGATGCAGGCAAAACATCAGGAGAAAATGCTACTGGAACAACGGCCATACAACCCAGAAAACCCACAATACCCTAGTGATTCCTGCCATGAAAGCCTTCGACAATACGATTTCAGTACAGCTAGTCAAATACTAGTGGTCATCGAATCTCCATCTGAGCCACGTGGTAATTTTGGAACAGGTTGCACATAGCAAGAAATAAGACCAGGTTGATACACTCAGGCGTAGTGAGATGGCAGAATGGAATGCATCTCTTAAGAATGCAGGTGGTAGATATCAGTGTGGAACGTTCCTTTGTGTAAAAGTGTTCCTGTAAATACTGGCACAGCAAGGGAAACATTCTGAATCCTGTCCCCTCCGGTTGCTGGCTGTTTTAGTTTTCTATTTGCAGGGAGTTTTGAACAAAGAAGAATGTTCCGACATGATTCTCCACCTATATTCCCAAATAGTACACTTTATTCCAACCTCTCGTTCTTTTGCATGTGGGAATCAGGCCTCCGTCTGAGACATGAGACTGTCAAGATTAGGCTGTAAAAGTTTTAATCTTGTTATGGGATATATTTTCTAGTAGCCCTGAAAGCACTGGATTTAATGGGAAGTTGTGCTTTAAATGTGTCCAGCAGAAGTTACTGCAGCAGTGCCCTGTAGACCATACTGAGAAGGGGGTCATTGCCAAAAGTCTCCCTCCATGTCTGCTGGAAGGCTGTAAGCACAGCTGTAGCTCTGAAGTGCTCTCTCCCAAGGGAAACCTGCCTGCCTGATTACCCATCACTGGCTGAAAACATGGGTGGCGGCGGTGCTATTTGGACAGGACAGTGGAACCTTGGTTTTCGTTGATAATCTGTCCGGGAAACCTTGGCGAAATCCAAAACTGACGAAAACCGAGGCAAACGCTGGAAAGCAATGGAACTGAATGGGTCGCCGTTTGTTGTTACAAAATTAGTGCTCGTGCACCAACGAAATCTGATGAAAACCTAGACAACATTTTGGGGGAAAAGTATCGACGAAAACCGAAACCGACGAAAACTGGCGACAACGAAAATCGAGATTCCACTGTACTAATGGATTGCCTTTCCAACTGGCTAATTTGCTTTCAAATGATTCAAATGGATTAAGAAATGACAGGTCGTCTTTTGGCTGGTGGCTGTTTTTAATGTCAGGTTGTTGTTTTTCTTTCTTTTAGTAACAAACTTCCCTCGTGAATTAGAATCAGGATTTATATAGAATGTACGAGCTTTCAATGAAAACGGCACGCACGTGTCCCGCTGCCTCTGCTCCGGAATCGTCTTCTGGGTGATCGCAAGCCAAAAAAATGCATAATTACCACTTTCTGTGGGGTTAAAAATATCTCTAGTTTGGAGACCTGATTTTGGCATTGCTTGCAGAATGTCAAATCATGTCTTCTACCTTGAATGTGCGAAAGGGGCAATATATAGACTCGTTACCATGGACTCCTGTTTTATTTATGAGGTGTTCATGACCCTCCTTGCTTGATATACCTTTTGGTCGGCGTCCTGTTAGTAGAAAAATAGTTGGCTTCAGTTGGCTTGAAAGAAAAGGAAAGAAAGAAACTCTGTTAGAATCCTGATGTAGTAAGTTGTAGGGCTTTGAGGGGAGCCGAGCAGAACACATTCCCCACAATCCCTCTGCAGCAAGGAACAGAAGTTTGTGTCGAGCTGTTTGCTTCAATGGATGACCAGCATCATGTGTTCCGGGTTAGGCAGAAAACAAGCCCCCCCCCCCCCCGGTCCCCAGCAACTAGCAAACCCAAATTGTATGTGAATGAAAATAAGCTGTTGCAGCTCATCTGGAAGGAGTTAAACCTCTTCTCCCCCACTTTCCTAAACTCAGGGATTGGAGAGCTCCAGAAATACAGTTGGCCCAGGGGCTTTTATTTATATTCTGCTTGCTTGTGGCAAATGTAGCTTGTGAGCTAAAACTGGCTGCCGGCTGCCTTTATTTTCCCCATTTATCCTGTAGATCAGTGATTCCCAACCAGGGCTCTGTGGTACCCTGGGATGCCGTGAGCAATGCTACCAGCCCCCCTCACTTTTGCAGTGTCTCCCACCGGCACCAGCAAGGACATGGAGCTGGCCCAGGGGGCAGGGCCTGCCGCAAGGTCAACAGCCACTTCGCCCCCCCCCCCAGTGCTTCCCTTCACTCTGGGAGGGGAAGGTGGGTGGGGTGGCAAGCAGGGGCACTGGGAGGGGAAGTTGGGGGGAAGGCAGGGGTACCGTGAGATATGAAGAGTGAGGTCAAGGGTACTGTGATGTCAAAAAGGTTGGGAAACACTGCTGTAGATGAAACCCCCAGCATTGCTTCTATTACATTTTTATTTTACTTTTTTTTTCCAGAGAGGTGTGCATGATTCCCACTGTGTCCTTGCAACAACTGTGTGAAGTGGGTTAGAAACACACACACACGTAGAAAGTGTGGGTGTTTCAAGGAAACTCAGGGAAGTTTCATTGAGTAGGGGTCTCCCCAGTTCTAGGCAAGCATTCTGACCACTAAAGTGTCATGAGGTTTCTTGTTCTGCATTTCCAAGGTCGTGTTCTCATAGTCCATATTATGCAGACATGAGATGTTGCAGGAGACTCAAGAATATTGCCAAACCAGCATCCCTGTGTCATGCCTTTGTTTTGCTTCTGATATGATTATCACACTGTGGGGTTCCTTTCCATCATTCCACATCTTGTCTGCCAGGCGCCAAAAATCCCACAACAGGATGATGCCACAGGAGGCAGTACTACCCATTAAAAGACATAATATGGGCGTGGGCTGCTGTTTTGGTCGGTATTGGGGTCTCTTGCAAAATGTGGTTCTGCTCTAACTTCGAGTGTTCTCTGACATGCTAATTTTGTACACGCAAGGAGTTTTGAAGTGGGCTGCTTAAATATACAGTACAGTTTGCGTTCTGGTGTAGTGCGGTCAGAGAAGTATCACGTGATTTTCCTGCATTCTGCCTTAATGAAGGGTGCTAATTTATTTTTTTTTCCAGATGAGAAGCCTGTAGCAGCACGAGCCACTCTTTGAGCAGGCCTTTCTTTAATCACGCTGACTTTATGACAGACCCACCCTTGCTAGATTGCAATGGCCTTAATTTTCTCTGTGTGGCTCGGCATCAAAAGGGACCGGATCTACCTACAGCTCAGGACTCACAGGCAACTTACTTTCATACAAGATAGTTTCCTTCTTAAAACCTTCTGAACACCCTGTTGTATGAACTGTCAGGACGGTTAAAGACGGGCAAGAGACGTGTTCTTGCAAGACAGGCACGTCTGTGAAGTCCAGATTCTAGTCCACATGAGGACCAGACTCTGCAGTGGAAAGTCCATTATCTTTCTTGTGGTTTACTGTTCCCACACTGACCTGTGCAGGGCCCGGTGACAAAGTTCCTTTCCACAATCTCTCCTCAGCCTCTGGGGACACTGATATTCTAATAGGAAAGAACTATGGTATTGGATTTGCCAGTATTCTTCGCTGAGGGATAGTTTACATCCGCTCTCCAGTCCTTACTAGTTTCCTGTGGGTGGAAAAGTTTTAGTATGAGGGAGCATTTAAATTAGCCATTCCCACCAATGGTACAGTCCCCAAAGGATCTCTTTTTTGTGATTTCTCCTGAACGCAGCGCTCAAGTCTTGGGGCCAAACTAGACTTGACTTCGTAATTAGTTGCATCCAGCCTTCCGAGGCACAACTTGCTTTCTTTGCAGCTGCGCAGAGAGATAGTTTAAAAACAGTGCAGGGGTTTGATTGCGATTGGGACCACAATGCAAGGGGAAGATGCGCTTCTGCTTACCTCCTCACTGTACTCCCGAGCCAAAGCAGCCCCAGGGGGGCTGTTGTTTGCTCTATTTTTGGACCTGCAGATGCACAAAATTCTTCACTTGTGACTCAAACTGGGGCAAATAACACTCCTGGGGCTGTTTCAAGTCAGGAAAATGCCACAGGGGGAAGGCTGGTGCCCTTTTTCCTTGGTGCTGCAGTGTAAATTGGGACCCTGCTGTGTTTTCAAAATTTGCTCCCAGCAGTTGCTGTGTAGGAAGCAAGTCCCGCACCCCACTCATTTAAACAATGCCACATCAAGTTTGGCCCTTAGAAGTGTGTGCACCCGTGTGTTTCACACAGAAAGGATACCCCAGTCATCTTCATTAGGTCTGTGAACCAAGGTTCACAGTGGGATATGTCAGTTTTTTAGTTGCTCATAACTTTTTCTTAGGCTGGATTAAAAAAAAAAAGCAAAGGAGAGATTGTCCTTGGAGTTTCCCTTCAATGGTCCAACAATTAATGCAGGGACGGAACAAAGGGGAAAAGCACCCTGTGCACTGGTGCGTCCTCCGCCCCTGCCACGCCCCCGTCTGCCCCTGCCCCGGAACTCCTCCGCCACACCCCTGGAATGCCTTTGTCACACACCCCAGGGGTGCGTGCCCGGTGTGTCATACACACCCAGTCCCCCTTGGAGCTGGGCCTCTGACCTAATGTTATCTACCCTTCAGCAAGGAGAATCTCCCCCTTTCCCTTGGAATCATGATATGGAGAATGCATCCATGTCGGCTCCTGCCATCACATGCTTGGGTCCTGTCATCACATGCCTGGGTCCAGTCATAACCCTCCCTACTCTAACCACTGCTAGGAACTTGGGAGCACCCTTCTTTGGAGCTGCGGATTTTCTCCTCTGCTGGTGTATTTGCCAAATAGACATAGCTTAGTGGCAGACATTAGGGGTAGGTTATGGTTACCAAAAGTGTCCGCGTGTGCATAAGACTACAGTGCGGTTGGCTCTGACCGTGAGAGGAGAGGGGGAAGTTGTGCCCAGGAAAGAGGGAAAGGCCAGGAGAGAAGAGGGGGGCTTGCAGAGTACTTGAGCATGTGGGGCTGTGGTTAGGAAATAGACACTGTATTTGCACCATGCCAAAGAGAAGCCCTTTCTAGAGGCCATCCATCTTCAAGGCCATCCTTCTGTTCCCTGCTCTTCTTTTTCAGACTGTGCCTGCCAGCAAGTGTTCCGGCTCCCGCTGCTCTCAATAGGCACTTCTGGAAGGCAGGCATCTTCTCTTAAGACATCTCTCGCCTGGTAATGGCAGCGAAGTAGCCAGCTTTTCTTTCATGAAGCATCTATTCAGGGCTGCGGGAGGGCTGACAGCTATGATTTGACAGGGGAGACATCTGGGCTGGTGCGGGGGAGAGTGATGGGGCGGGAGAAGGAGGGCAGTTAACCCTTCGCATCGTAGGGCTGCCGAGCTTGTGTATTGCACTTTTGAGATTAGTGCCGAGTACTTCATGCCCATGGTTTTATAGCAGTCCTTTGAAGGGCCGTGTGAAGTTGGTTACGATTTATTATACCCACATGGAAGCTGGGAGATCTATGACTGGCAGGAGAAAGAGAAGGGATAGTACCGCATGGGACTGCCGCTCATGAGGAGGGCTATGCAGTAGTTCTATGGCAGTGGTGATGAACCTTTGGCACTCCAGGTGTTATTGACTACAATTCCCATCAGCCCCTGCCAATTGGCCATGCTGGCAGGGGCTGATGGGAATTGTAGTCCATAACATCTGGAGTGCCAAAGGTTCGCCACCACGGTCCTATGGAGTGTTTATATGAGATTTTGAAGCACTGAGACTGAGACCGAATAGCTTGCTGACAGGCACCTGGTGAGTTTCTGGTGAGGTGATAACTAAAAGCTTTCTGGCTCCCAGGTCAATGTTTGTCACTTTGCAGCCCATTTATTAATTTTATTTATTTAGATGTTTATCCCCTTAGCAGTTTACTGTATTCTCCCCTTCCTTCATTTTAGCCTCACAACAACACTCCTAGAATAGGAATTTGAATCTGGGTCTCCCTGATTCCATGTATTTATTTATTTAAAGCGTGTATTTTAATACTTTTCTTCCTTAGATGGTAAACCCAAGGTGGCTTAAAATATAAATAAAGTACATAAATTAAAGTACCCACAAATTCTTACAAACATTTTTTTAAAGCGGTCGTAAGTATGAGAGTGATTTGACGGATAATGTCATCGTTAGCAGGACCTCGGGAGAATATAACATAAGCAAGGCAGGAAAATTTTAAATGCATTTTGTTTTTATTTGGAATGATGATTTTGAATGGTCTCAAAGATGTAGATGATAAACTATTTTATTTGTGCAGCAGGCAAGGGAGCGAACGTTAATAGATTTTGTCTCAGTTTTTCTGAATCTTGTTCAATAAATCATATCCTTTGAGTTTGGTCAAGGCAATGGCAGTGACTGTTTACCAATTGATTTCAAGTGGCCAGTGACATCCAAAAAAGTAATAATGGACCTTGGAATATTAATTTAAGACAAAGTGTGCCTAGACTAAGACCAATGTGGTCAGTCAAAAGAACTGGGGGCAAAAGCTCAGCAGATTGTGGGAAGTCATTATGCAAATCTGGAATAAATTTGAACTACTGAGTGTTGTAGCCCAGGAAAAGATGACTATGGGTTTTAAACAAAGAAAAATGGATGGTTGGACTCTGAACGTAAAAGGTAGGTTAGAAAGATAAGAAGGTTACATCGTTATTTAGGCTGGCCAACTCAAGAAGGATATTGGAGAAGCTCAAGATTTGTAAGAAATAATATGGATGGTGGATAGGATTATTTGTTAGGAAACGGTGGCAAAAGGCCCATCATTTTCAGGGAATAAACAAAGGAACCTTGACCTCCCATATCTGAGATGATATCCCATTACAGGAACCAGATATGTAGAAATGAGCTGGAGAGAGAAGATGAGATACCTGTAATACTCAGAAGTCCAGTTCGTGTTTTGTTATATCTGTTCCTAAGAGATATCCAACTTTAAAGTACAGTAAGATTTTTCATAGATGGTTTTCCATACCCCCATTTCATCTTAGCAACTGGTAGGCTGAAATAAAGGACCTTCCTAGCTCTTCATATCCATCGCTTACCCAGTGAACTACTTGGCAAAGTAGGGATTTAAACTGTGTTCTTCCAAGTCTAAATCCAGTGCTCTAACGACTCTGTATGTAAAGTTCTGTCAAGTCACAGCTGACGTATGGCAGCCCCAGAGGATTTTCAAAGCAAGGGACCACCAGAGGTAGTTTGCCGTTGCCTTCCTCTGCATGACGACCCTGGAATTCCTTGGTGATCTCTCATCCAATTACTAACCAGGTCTGACCCTGCTTGGTGTTGGAGATTTGACAAGATCAGGCTAGCCAGGACCATCCAGGTCAGTGTGTAACAAGTATACCCACTGAAAATGCTTTGGTCCCTTTATATTTAAACCATAAGTGTCAAGTGTTATGGACTACAGTTCCCATGATCCCCTGCCAGCATCATGCTGGCATGGGATGATGGTAACTATAGTCCATAACATCTGGAGGGCCGCAAGTTTGACACCTGTGATTTAAATGGTTGGATTTAACTTGTTCTTGAATTCAGATAGCTAGGGCTCTGTGTTTGGTTTATTTGTTTTATTTATTTATTGACAGTCCTAGACCAATAATAAAACATGTAATGGCTCTGTGTTTTAATTAAATGTGCCAAGGAAACCTGTTGATATCCCAGTTTTGACAGCATCTGTGCTGTCAGATACCTCCTGAGCCGTGGCAAGGACACGCATCTCCAGTTCTCTAGAGACCACAGGCAGGCAAGAAAGGTACATCCTTTGAAGCACTGCACTGTCCAGATGGGGCTTATTTGCACAACAGGACGTAGCAATTTGATCGGCCTTCAAAATGCTGTTTAGGATTCTTAGATTTTGCACGCTGCACATCTGCAGCTATTGTGGAGCAATCATTTTGTTGTGAATGGAAGTAGTAGTTTGTGATTTGAAACTTTTGCAACGGGACTTGCCATTGTGGGAGAGCCAGCGTGGCGTAGCGGTTAAGAGCAGGTGGACTAATCTGGAGAACTAGATTTGATTCTCCGCCCCTCCACCTGAATAGCGGAATTTTGTCTGGTGAACCAGATTTGAATACCTACTCCTACATTCCAGCTGGGTGACTTTGGGCTAGTTACAGTTCTCTGTGAACTCTCTCAGCCCCACTTACCTCACAGAGCATCTGTTGTGGGTTGAGGAAGGGAAAAGGAGCTTGTAAGCCCCTTTGAGTTTCCTTTTAGGAAAAAAAGGGGGATATAAATCCAAAGCTCTTCTCTTATCAGCCCCTTCTTTTCATATGGGAATCCAGTTAAGAAATTGGGGTGGTATAGTGCAGGGGTCTGCAACCTGCTGCTCTCCAGATGTTCATAGACTACAAATCCCATCAGCCCCTGCCAATTGGCCATGCTGGCAGGGGCTGATGGGATTTGTAGTCTATGAACATCTGGAGAGCCGCAGGTTGCAGACCCCTGGTATAGTGGATAGAGCACCAAACCTCGATCTAGGACAGTGGTGGCGAACCTTTGGCACTCCAGATGTTATGGACTACTATTCCCATCAGCCCCTTCCAGCATGGCCAATTGGCCATGCTGGCAGGGGCTGATGGGAATTGTAGTCCATAGCATCTGGAGTGCCAAACGTTTGCCACCACGGATCTAGGAGATCTGATTCTAGCTCACTGAGTGACTCCTTATGCTGGTCATTCTCCATTGGGCTAATCCTATCATGTAGGCAAGGGTGTCAAACTCGTGGCCCTCCAGATGCTTATGAACTACAATTCCCATCAGTCCCTCCCAACATGAGCATTGGCTGTACTGGCAAGGGCTGATGGGAATTGTAGTTCTTGAACATCTGTAGGGCTGCAAGTTTGACACCTGTGACATGGAGTTATTGTGAGAAGTGGGAAAATTGGTTAATTTCATCCCATGCATGTTCTTCTGAGTTCCTTGGCGGTAGGGTGAGAAAGAAACATGAGGTGTAAATAGTTTGAAGAAGGCAGTGGCTTGATCTTTATTTTGCCCTTTCACCAGCCTATATGATGGGAGTCTTCCCCCCCTCCATACAATACAATACAAAGACCTTTATAAGGCATATTTGTGCTACATAAAATTACAACCCCCTCCATACATCTTATTTTCACAACAACCCTTGTAGCTTTGACTCAGAGATCTAATGGCCCTAAAAGGTTTCTGGCTGAATGGATTTGAACCTCAGTCATTTCTATCCATAGAACCGCTCTGTTAGTGCTTCAAGGCCCTATTTTTCAGACTGTGTGTCTTCAGAGAAGCTCTGTGAACCTCTGCCAGCAAACTGGCTTGCTGCTGAGGATTCTGGGGGATGTTGCCAAATGCGCATTCCGGTTTGTGTGGGGCCTTGGCCAGGTTTCAAAGGGAGAATGTGGCCCAGGACTCAACCACAGTCCCCGGCAGCTGCACATTGCAAGGGAAGTTTGGATGTGGTGGCCAGTCATTGCTGTGCTTCTGTTGGGCGACCCCTTGATAACCATGGTAACAAATGACCAGTAGTTTGTTGTCTTTTCACATTGTTATATTACCTCTCTTTGAAGGAGCGCAGAGCATTTCATTCCTGCAGGTTTATCCTCCCAGTCAGCTTTTGTGAAGAGAATTAGGACAAGAAAAGTGGCTATCCACGGTCACCTACAGTGCAGTCCTTTACAGAGTTATATCCTTTGAAGTCCATTAAAGTCAGTTGTCTTAGAACAGTGTAACTCTGGTTGGGACTGTGAATGAGATTCATGGGAATTGGAACTCAAGTTTCCCCATTATTAATACTGTGTTCTAACCACTACACTGCACTGGCTTTCCTGACTCTGTTCCATCTTTGGAAGTCTAGTTAGGTCTGGACCTGTATGGGAGACCGTCTGGGAATCCCATGTTAAAAAGCAACAAACACCCATGAAAGCTTGTTGTAGGAACAATGAGAAACGTACACAAATAAATACATTGTACCAGTTCTGTTCAATTGGCTCAGGAAGTCTTGTCTTGTGTTATAGTAAATAAATAAAGTTGATTCCAGCATCCTAGTTGGCAACTGATTTTTTGTTGACTAGTTTTTTTGCTTTTGTTTACTGGGGCCGTACTTTGAATGGAACAAAGGAAGATTGGCCAGCATTACAGGGCCAGCAAACTGGCTTGCTGGTGCCAGATCCAAGAAACTGGCAAAGGGCTCTTGAACCCTTTGCAAAGCTGAGTGAACAGCAGAGGCTTTGGCAGAGTCCTTCCTTTGTTCTGTGCTTCAGTTCCTTTGCCTGTGCCTCAGAGGCAGGCCAAGGGACATAACACACACACACACACTCACCAGGCCAAAGGGGCATCACTCTCTCTCTCTCTCTCTCTCTCTCTCTCACTCACTCACACACACACACACACACACACACACACACACACACACACACACACACACACACACACACACACACACACACACACACACACACACACACACACACACACACACATCCTGCTACATTTCACATTGGAGGGAAAGGAGTTTCAGAGCCCTTTGTCAATTTCTCAGCGCTGGAGACAGCAACCGAAGAGATGCATGCAGTGACAGTATTTCAATGTATTGTGTTGTAACGTAGCTTACATTAGAACCCAGCTACATCAGACCAACTGTCCTTCTCATCTAGCATCCTCTCACAGTGGCCAACCAAATAATAATAATAAATTTGGATTTATACCCCCCTTCTGTCCTGCAGGGAAACTCAAAGGGGCTCACAAACCCCTTCCCTTCCTCTCCCCAGAAGTTCTGAAGAACTGTGACTAGCCAAGGTCACCCAGCAGGCTTCATTTGTAGGAATGGGGAAACAAATCCAGTTCACTGAAAAGAGTCCGCCACTCAAGCAGAGGAGTAGGGCGTCAAACCTGGTTCTCCAGATAAGAGTCCACCTGCTCTTAACCACTACATAATACTGGCTCCCTAGAAACCTATGGGTCCAAGGCTCCTACATGGCTGCACCCCAGCAATTGGCAGTCAGAGGTGTACTACCTTTGAACATGGAGGTTCCATTTTGCCATTGTGGCTGGCAGCCATAAAGCAGTAGTGACATAAAACTGGAAAATAAGTGAGCAACAAGGGAAGCGGTAATCTGGGATCTGAGACTATAGTGAGGATAGCAGGAAAAGCACCTGGGACCAAATTGAGCAAATGAGCCCTGTTTGGTAATACACAGCTAGTGTCAGGGGTCAGCACAGTTGGGCACTTGCAGATGACCACACTGTACAGTGGGCCCACTTCCAACTGGAGATGCCGAGACAGTGTTGTGCAGAGATCACTTTTGCTGTAATGGTGTGTTGGATTAGGATCCGGGAGACCCAGGTTCTAATCCCTGCTTTGCCGTGGAAACTTGCTGATGACTATGGGTCAGTCAAACACTCTCAGCTTCACCAGCCTCACAGTTGTGATGTTAAAATGAAGCAGGGCAGAACTGTGGATCCCCATGGGTGCAGGAAAGGCCAGGTGCAAATGAAGTTAAATAGTCTCCTGTTTCCCAACGGGGAAAGGGCCTAAAAGCAGCGGAGGAAGCAGAGCGCCAGAGATTTGTACTGGGCTACCTCCTCCAGATGAACCCTTCCACATTGACCCAGGAGGCCCTGCAACATTGTGGTGGTTCTCTCTTGCTGCTTTTTGACCTGCAGGCACTAGTGAGACTGGAAATGCCATAAGCAAGCCTCCTTCCACTCACTCCAAGGTTGCCCCAGCTGGGGAGGAAGATTGGAGCTGGTGGGGATGGAGGTGGCTGCAAATGGAAGGGGCAATGGAACCTCAACGTGGAGAGAAAGGAGGCATCAATTGTGCAGAGAAGTGATCTGCAATGGAGGGGCTGGATGCATAGATGTTCTGTGCTGAAGCATCCATTAAAAACCCACTGTTAGCCCCAATGCAGTAGGTTCTCTTTTTGTTTATTATTTTGGAAAAATCTACATAGACGCCATGCAGCAATAAAATGGACATCCCTGCCTGGAGGCTCAGGATCCAAACAAAACAGGCAAGTTTCCCTTCAAGTAGGAAGAGCTGGAAGGGAACGGAGGCAGGCTGCTCCATAATGCGGACAGCCTGAAAGGAAGCAGAAAGATTTAAAGTACAAGATAGCCAACAATTAATGTGCGGTCAGGAAAAGGATGAAAGAAATCAGAAAGAATACCAAGCAGGAAATACAGCAGAGATGATTCTTAATGATTTTTAAAGAAAGACAACGTGATGGCCATGTGTACCATGCATAGCGTGTTTTATACAGAACATTGTTTGGCTTTGTATGTTCCCCTTTTTTTCTCCCAAGGATCTGAGGGCAGTGTTTTTAGCCTCATCAACAACCCTGCGAGGTAGGGCGACCACAGGGATAATTAATCTGATTGGGGATTTGGGCTTGGGTGTCCAGAGCCCTGCTGTCTAGACAGCACGTTGCATCGGCTTTTGCTTTATTTTTGAGAGTACAAGGGCGATTTGGCTGTGCTGTAACTTACAGTCCCTGGCACAGCCCTGAGGTTCCCTCTGTCCCTTGTCAGTGGGTGCCTTGGCTTGATAAGGAGGCAGACTGCCAGGCTGTCACTGCTGGGCAGTAGACTGCATAGCTCATGTTTTGTTGTTGTGCTGTCTTAGGTTGAGTAACACAGCCTCTTTGATTCCAGCAGTGGCGTACTGGTTAAGAGCAGGTATGCTCTAATCTGGAGGAACCGGGTTTGATTCCCAGCTCTGCCGCCTGAGCTGTGGAGGCTTATCTGGAGAACTCAGATTAGCCTGTACATTCCAACACACGCCAGCTGGGTGACCTTGGGCTAGTCACAGTTCTTCTGAGCTCTCTCAGCCCCACCTATCTCACAGGGTGTTTGTTGTGAGGGGGGAAGGGAAAGGAGATTGTCAACCCCTTTGAGTCTCCTGCAGGAGAGAAAGGGGGGATATAAATCCAACTCTTCTTTTTCTTCCTGGGCACGTCTCTTACAAGGACTTCTCAAATGTTCCGTGGGCCTGCTCCTTCCATTCCCGCCCCCCATCTGCTCCTTCCATCCCCCCGGTCCCCAGTGGGATACAAAGTTCCTCACTATTTCTATAATTATCCCATTTTTATTCTGCCCTCCTTCCAAAGAGTTCAGAGCAACCCTGACAACAGTAATGTAAGGTCGGCTAAGCAATTTGGTTAAGGCGAGAAAGCGACTGGCCCAGTATTGCCCAGCTGGATTTGTGGGTGAAGGGCTGACCCGAGCATTGCTGGCATTGGGTGGATTTTTGAAGAATATCTTGCAGTCATCACTCAGGCGGCCCATTTGGACCAGGAAGGGGTTCCCCCACCCTCCATGTGACATCTTTGGGGTTTTGTCCTTTCCTCTAGAGACAAGATTGGAGATTTGGAAATGCACCCCTTTAGGATGACCCACAGAATGTGTGTTTTCGTTGTTGTTGTTGTTGTTGTTGTTGTTGTTGTTGTTCAAGGACTGAATAATTCTGGCAAGACTCATTGGTGGGTCACTGGGAAGGAAGAAGAAGAGTTTGGATTTATTATACCCCACCTTTCTCTCCTGTAAGGAGAGTCAAGGTGGCTTACAAACTCCTTTCCCTTCCTCTTTCCACAACAGACACCTTGTGAGGCAGGTGGGGCTGGCAGAGTTCTGAAGAACTGTAACTAGCCCAAGGTCACCCAGCAGGAATGTAGGAGTGCAGGATCACATCTGGTTCACCAGATAAGCCTCTGCCACTCAGGTGGAGAAGCGGGGAATCAAAACCAATTCTCCAGATTAGAATCCACCTGCTCTTAACCACGACACCACGCTGGCTCTCCCTGGTCAGGTGAAGCAGTGGCCACATTTTGTTTTCTTAATAATTTACTTTCTTGGCTGCGATGGGAGGAATCAGGCTGCAAGATGGGCAAAAGACACCCCAGGCAACTGGGCTGCTATCATCATTTTCTACAGGGGACCCAGGCAGTGCAAGAGAAGTCTCAGTCTGTATACCTTCCTCCTGAAAATTATGGGAGCTCTCTGAGTGTGCCTGACACTTGGGCCTATTTTGCCCAGGAGCTGACACAGTTCTTTCCCCCTAGGTGCTGTGCTATGGCCCATGTGCAAATAATCTGGCCTTTCTGTTCTGGAAGCACTTTGTGTAAAGTACCTGTCCTTGGCAATCTGGGCCATTACCCTCCAACCTTCTGCTTGGTGTGGCCGTTCACAAAATGAGACCACAGCTCTAAAATAGAGGCCAGAGAGCTCAAATCAGCAATTCCTGTGGGCATGCCGTTTTCTCCTCATTGGGTGAGATGCCTTAAAAGTGAGTTTTTCCTGTCTGTCGATCAGAAGCGTACCA
The DNA here is from genome assembly GCF_021028975.2 of Sphaerodactylus townsendi. NCBI lineage: Eukaryota > Metazoa > Chordata > Lepidosauria > Squamata > Sphaerodactylidae > Sphaerodactylus > Sphaerodactylus townsendi. The sequence continues at coordinate 38,966,254 of NC_059436.1, read as the reverse complement.
GGGGTAAATGGCGCCCGGAGACAATTTGTCTCCTGGACGCCCCCAGGCTCTGCCACCCCCCCTCTGCCCCCCACCCCCTAGCTCCGCCCCCTGATGCCCCAGACTTCACCCTTACTGTCCTAGACCCCGCCCATGTCATCGTGGACATGGTCAAGGTCTAGGGTGCCCACCTCCCTCCCAACAGACTTCCCCTGCTGGATGGTGTCGAGGCATGCGAAAACGATGAGACAGCAGGACTTCCTGGTCTCATGGGGGGCTGATTTTGCGCCCCCCCCGCATGACTAGAAGAGTGGCGCCCGGGGACAAGGGGTACCCCTTATCCCTAGGCAGATACGCCACTGCTGTCGATTGTCTTTTTCCCCACCCTTCCTCCAAGGAGGATGGAACAACAGAGGTGGTTCTTCCTTCTCCTGCTTTATCCTTCCAAACGCGAGAGGTGAGGCTATGTGGAAAATAGGTCCAGGGTCTCTGAGCGAGCTTCGTGCCAGATCGGAACCTGAGGATTGGAACCTGTGCCTCGACATTGTAGGTCAAAAACTCAATTGTCAAACATTAATTGCTTCCCCTCCCACCCTCTTCCCGGCCGAAATACAGATAGCAGCATCAGGAGCCCAATTTTGAGTACCAAATTGAATAAGCATTGAAGAGTATAGCCCTCTCTTTCCATCTCATGTGGCCCTGATCCGAATTGTGGCAGTGTGTGCAGTGTACCTTTTACAAATGAGTGGAGCTTGTCGTACTTGACCACCTGTCCTTGAAGTGCACTAGCCATGACTGAGGCTCTATATTGGACATTGAATGAGTTAGGTTGCGTGTGCCATTGGATACGATTGACCACCTGTGTTTGGGTCTCAAGTGCAAAACTAAACGTACCACGCTGGCATCTCTTTCTTAATTCAGACTCAGCGGTATTCCCTGGAGCTCCAGCTCTGGGAACGCCTGGCTGCCGTATTTCTTCCCCAAGTATAGGAGTATTGTTTGCTGTCCTGCCATCTTTGAATTTTGACGAGCCCGATTAAACAACTGTTGCTTCTCCCCCGCCTTTTTTGTAACCACTTCTCTAAATTCTCCAGAAGCCTTTGATTTATAACCCCGCTCGTCCAGCATCTCTGTTCTGCTCAATCTCCCCATCAGCCTCCAGTGGCAACATTCTCTTAATGCCTCCGCTAATGACGGCCTGTTTTGGACAGAGCAGAGATGATCAGGCATAAGATGTACCATCACAATTTGGCTTAAGTGGAAGCAGATGATGCTCTTTTTATGTGCAGGGCGTTTGGCAGTCGTCAAAAACTCTTTGCATGTCTTAGGAGTTTGGAAACAGTGAAATATAACACAATTTCCAGTTTGGAATTATACCAGCATGATAGAAACCAGACGCAGGAGCAAGATGGTCTTTTGAGTGTGTTGGTTTTTTCCCTGATGAATGACGTTGTCCACCCTCACATCCGGCATATGCTGTTGTGACAGAGAGATTGAATTCCATCATGATCCGTACATTTCCAAGTATGCCTGGACTATAAGTGTGCTGTGATGAAATGGGTGGTTCTTATTTGATTGTTTCTTCCTTCCCAAGTCCTTATATTGAGGGTAACAAGCTATGGGGGATTAGTAGAGAGATTCCAGTGGATTTGCTCGTAGGTCCCCCAGAACCAATCGAGGATCGTCCTTCATATACAAAGACAGTATACTGTTAAGGCTCTAATTTATTAATGTAGGACATTTTTATCCTGCCTTTCCGCTGCGGACCCTGGGGCAGCATACACGGTTCCTCCCTCGTCCATTTTCATCTTCACAACGTCCCTGTGGAGTTGGTTAGACTGAGATCGAGTGGCTGGTCTAAGGTCACGGACGCTCTCACCAGTGCCTGTCGTAGGGAGGAGAAGGGACTGTGATTATAAGATGCCTTGGGATTCCTTAAGGCAGCAGAAAGAGAGGTATAAAAAGCAACCCCCCCCCCCCAATTTCGTCACAGTTGAATCTTCCCAGGCTCAGTCCAACGCTCGGCCATATGGGATGGGGAAGTTACATGATTGGAACTGCAGCCAGCTGTGAGGATGGTGGGTGGAGTCTGCATTGGTGCTGAGGGGTTCTCTGATTAAAAAATAAGCCTTCCTGCAGATTAGGTTAAAAACGGTTCCAGCATCCCAAGCAGGGATGCTGTCTGATCTGGCCCTGTCGATGGACCGTTTGCTCAGTGTTAGAGCAATTGTCCTTGGAATCTAGAGACTGCACTGGCTTTGATAGACCAATGGATTGATTTGGTGTAAGGCAGAGTGAAGGCCCACCACACTGGGGATTTGTCTCCAGCACAGGGATGCCAGCTAATGGAATAGAAACAGTCACTCCCAGGGTGGACTGGGTCCATCAGAGCTGCATCCTGCCCCACCCAGCCACCCAAAGATAACTCCTATGGGCAGGATGGGGTTGGGGATATCCAGGCAGGGTGGCTGGCTTGTGGTGGGAGCTCAGTCAACACCCTGGGAATAAAGGAGGTCAGGGGAAAGAGGGATTTTTTTACCAGTGTGGAGAGGAGAACTTTCATCTGGTTAGGCCAGGTATCTCTGCTGAGGCAAGCCCTTACAGAAGTGATGCTGTAGATCAGGGGTCTGCAACCTGCGGCTCTCCAGATGTTCATGGACTGCAATTCCCATCACCCCGTGCCATCATGGCCAATTGGCCATGCTGGCAGGGGCTGATGGGATTTGTAGTCCATGAACATCTGGAGAGCCACAGGTTGCAGACTCCTGCTGTAGATACTTGGGTGAGAGGAGGTCTAGGAGCCTGAAAAGGGGTAGGTATAGGCAGCATGATGACCACTCTTCATGGCAAGGCACTCTTGTTGGCAAGGCATTCTTGTGGACAAGGCAGCTGTATCACCCATCTTTTTACCAGGAAAGCATTGACATTTTTGTAGCTGCTGCTGAGTGTGAGGAAACTCAGATATGCAAGAGGCAGATCGTCCCTGCACACATGCACACGAAGCACAGACTGCAGCTATCCCCTGGTTAATTTAATGTTTATGCTTTCCCAACATGGCCAAATGCAGCTTGAGAGTGAACAGGTCCAATTCTTAATTACTAACTGCTGGCTTTTTAAGTCAAATATGATGAATAACGGGGTTTATAGTCTCTCTGAGCACGTCGGGAACGTGGGAACACAAGTCTGGCCAAGCCGCGTCTGGGGAGGAGGATTGACAGGGAGACAGTTCAAAGACCAGCCAGCCGAAACATGCTGTGAATTCGCCTCCAAACATTACAGACGTGTACTGGCAAACGTTCTGTATTCTTCCCCCAGCATTTCCTGTAAAACAAAGGCAACTTCCCACAAGGGATAAACATCTCTGCAAGGGACAGGGAGGGTTGCCTGCTTTGCTCATGGAAGCAGGGCTGATGTCGTTGCCTGAACAACTGTTAAGCCCTCTGCAAATGGCCATCCCTGTATCAAGGCAAGGCCAGGACCTTAGGTGGCTGAATCCAGATCCACGCGTGAAGCGTGCATTGTCCATCTTGAGCTCTGTAGTCCAGGTAAGGGAAGATGGCTGGGCTCCAAGAATTTGGAACGCATCTGTCCAGTCCTTAGACTTCACAGCTGATGTTGCTCACCTCATCATCCTCATTTGTCCCAATAGCAAATGGTAGTCTTGTTCTCCTGGAGGCGGAGGACATCTTGCTGTGGGTGATTCCTCACCTCACTGTCAGGGAGGCAGAAATTGTTTTCTGTCACTTCCTGTCTTGAGACTCGACAGCCATCTTCCCTCAATATCTGACTGGCAAAGCAGTGGCCAACCATAACATCTTAACGATGGAACAGGAAGCAACATATAACATAGCGAAACAACCTAGGCACAAAAACAGTTATGAAATATATTGGAATCTAACATGAGAACATAAGAAAGAGCTTGCTGGATCAGACCAGAGTCTGTCTAGTCCAGTCCAGCACTCTGCTACTCGCAGTGGCCCACCAGATGCCTTTGGGAGCTCATATGCAGGATGTGAAAGCAATGGCCTTCGGCTGCTGCTGTTGCTCCCGAGCACCTGGTCTGCGAAGGCATTTGCAATCTCAGATCAAGGAAGATCAAGATTGGTAGCCGTAGATCGACTTCTCCTCCATAAATCTATCCAAGCCCCTTTTAAAGCTATCCAGGTAAGTGGCCATCCCCACCTCCTGTGGCAGCATATTCCATCATAATGATGATCAAGGGTGGGCCAAGATGTCCTCCTAGCCTACCAGGAGGAGGACCCTTCACAGTGAGTCCCCAATGGACCGTTCTAATCCGTGGGTAATGAAATGGGATCACCTAGTGGCAGGGTAGGATTTCCACATATTCCAGGGATTCTTTAGATATACAGGGAAAAATTAATTTAAAAAAGAAAATATTCATTCTCCCCAAAACAATGGTCTGATGAGGACTGAATATTTTAATTGTCCACAGAATGACGGCCATTGAGTATCCATTAAAGGGGAAGAAAAGGAAGCAGGAGGGAAAACCTGTTGGGATACTGGAATGGAGATTAGTGCTGAGAGATGTGCCCTGGCAGAGCACATTCCTGAACCCTGATTTTTCAACCCATCCCTTCTAGTTGTTTGCACTGATCTTTTAAGAGTTCCCCTCACTTTGAAACAAGAGCCAAGAACTCTTAAATTGCTTTGATTGGCTTTGAGGGTTTTCTTTAAAAAATCCTTTTTAAATTTGACCGGTGATCGCCGCTGTTTCTGTTGTAAGTATAAACAGCAAAAGGAGCGGGGCTTCTAAATTTATAACATTCTGGAACGAGGCAGTGGGGTGAATTTGGTGTTGCTCACTGCCTACACTCCCATGTGCACGAAGGGTTAGAAATGTCCACCTTCTACTTACCTTGAAGTCAGGGCAATTGCTCTACAGTTCTTGATTGCTGAGATTTTGTGAGCAAGAAGTTATTTACCACCTACCCATCCTTGTCAAATTGTGTCCCTGTGGGTAATTGGTTATTCTTCCCCTCTGTCACCCTTGCAGGTCCCCTGGCTTGTTCCCAGTAGTTCCTGAAGAGCCCCCAAGTGGTTGGCTGACTTTGGGATTTCTGGTTTCAAGCGCTTGGGCCCTTCCATTGAGTTGCCTACTACACGATTTCCCCCATATTTCTACCATCCCAAAAGGAACTTTTAAGATACTGAAAGGTTCTGCTGCCTGCGTCCCTGATGAATAATCAGCCTTGGACAATTCGATAGCCCTGAAACCGCATCTGATTTCATATACCTCATTAAGCTTTTATTGGAGTCATTAGTTGGCGACTGTCTGAAGAGAAAACAGTCCGACTGTCTTCGCTTTTGTTTATCGGGCTGACATACGTTTGATTATGAATTCTTTTCATTCATGTCCACTCAAGTCCCGTGTTGGTTTACGAAACCAGCTGTAGGTCTTTCTCCGGGGCTGCTGTCGGAAGTCCCGCCTTGGTTAGTAGTTAGGAACCGATGTCTTGTTTTGTAGCGTTTATTCGTAATTAGTGCTGTTGGCAGGGCAGGGATCATAACCCAAAACAGCCTTGCAGGGTTGGCGGGATGTTCTGCAGCTGCATGCAAGTCATTTACCACAAGGGTCGAATGAGAACGGCACCAGGAAAACATAAGATTTCCCAGGAAGCCATATTGATACTATTTAGTTCGCTATAAATAAATCCTAATTGCATGATATCCTTGAGGAAGTCTTTGCCCACTGGGTGTTCTCATCTCTTCCCCCCCCCCCCCCCCGGTCATATAATTAGTCTAGGAAATGTTTCTAATCCTGGAGGCATCATAAACGTTCCATTTCTAATTAGCGCTGCTTAGCACATACCCGGCACCTTCAGCTGTTGAGAGCAACTCCTGTGTCAGGCCTGAGACTTCTAAAAGCTGCCTTGGGCTCTGGTTTGAATAGCAAGGGGGATTCTAATGCTTTGTTGTTTGATTTCCTAGTTGGTATCACTGTGCATAAGCTATACCTTGAACCCTGCCTTGGTATGAGCTAGCTCAGGGGTCTGCAACCTGAGGCTCTCCAGGTGTTCATGGACTACAATTCCCATCAGCCCCTGCCATCGTGACCAATGCACACCCCTGAGCTAGCTCCATCCTTAGAGGATCTCAAGGGAACCAGTCTCTGCAAAATCTGGTGGCTGGAAGGGTATCCCTGAGGTGCATCTGTGCTGTGCTTTCAAGCCAGTTTGTACGGCTGTTTATCTGAAAGATTTCTGTTTGCTTTTTTCTACTGATCAAACAATACCCATGGCAGTTTTTAATTTCAAAAGCAACAGAAAGGTTCAAAATATCCGACTGAATCAAAATATTAACAAAGGAGCATTAACAGCAGCAGTAAAAGCAACAAGGAAGCATCCTGAGCAATTAAAAACAAGAAAACGATCTAAAACACAAGACATGGCAGAGTAGAATCGGCACGAACACACGAAAAGGTAGCAGAAAAGTCCGCAGTGACTGTCAGGGCACTGTTTTATTTAGCCACATCCAAAATCCCTCTGGAAAAGAAAGCATTTAGCAGATTGCAGAAGGTAATGAGGAAGGGAGCAAAGACTATTTTCCTGGACAAAATGGGTGCCACCACTGAAAAGGATTGTCTCTCGCTCCAACCGGTTTCATCAGTGCTAGTGTGGGCAACTGTAGCGGACAATGACATGGGTTTTCCAGAAAATGATTGGAATAGTTTCTGGTAAACTTGCTGGGAATGTATCTGTTGCCCTAAATAGAATATTTGATCTGGTACCTTAACAGAGGTTACTGGTATACCACAGTTTCATTGTCATTCTCTATACCAGGGGTGTCCAACTCTGGTGCCCCAGATGTTCATGGACTACGATTCCCATCAGTCCCTGCCAGCATAGCCAATTGGCAGGGACTGAGGGGAATCGTAGTCCATGAACATCTGGGGCGCCAGAGTTGGACACCGCTGCTCTGTACTGTCTCATTTTCATTTATTGTTCCTTTCAGATAAGACTGGTGAGAGATGACCTATGAATAAGCAATTTAGTTTTGGTTTGGATTTGACCTACATGGCCGATCGGATGCATTCTTAATTCGATTTTTAAAGTTTGGATTACCTAGCTCATAGCTAGGGGGTAAAGAATAGCTGGGGAAAGCAATGGCAAACTACCCCACAAAAGAGGCTTGCCTATAAAATCACTGCTTGCCGTGGTACCCCAGGGTCGAACACGACTGAAGGGGAAACTGAACCTTTATGTATTTGTGGTTTGTGGATACATACATTTTATGTTTCTATGTCTGTGCCTTAAAGTCACAACCTACTTATGGTGCCCCCCCCCCCCCCCGGGTTTTCAAGGCAACTCGGTAGGCAGAGGTAGCTGCCACTGGCTTCCTCTGCAAAGTTTTCCTTGGCAGTTTCCCATCCAAGCACCAAACCTGCTCAGCTTCTAAGCGCTGATGAAATTGGGCTATTAACATGCCATTCCACACACACCGCACTTTACAATTAACAAAGACATGCCTGTCCTCTCTTACCTTTCATAGGATAATTACCTGAAGAACATTAAGTACAATTCTGAAAAGGCCAAGCTTGCTTAACTTTGTATTGGCAATGACAGCCATTCATCATTATTATTTTCTGAAACATTATTTAAGGGATGGAAAAGTGGCGTCCATCGTGGGAAATTGCTCCTGCCCTATTTCTGGGAGCAGGGTAGTGGTAGTCATGGGTAAGACTTGCACAGATTCAGATGGGCAACGGTGGCGCTGCTCAGCTCTGCACTCATGAATGGTGTTTATGTCAACAATGGGGTAGTCAGTGGGCAATTCTCAGGCTCCATCCAGCCCCACCTTGGCTGACATGTTCCGCTTCACATTGCTATATCCCAGTAGTGGCGAACCTTTGGCACTCCAGATGTTATGGGCTACAATTCCCATCAGCCCCTGCCAGCATGGCCAATTGGCCATGCTGGCAGGGAGACTGATGAGACAACCTATAGCCTGGAGTAAAGAACCATATCAATATATCCTGTATTGCCCTTACTTGGAAGCTGCCCGCCTGCCCAATCCGAGCCATTCCAAGTGACTTCACCCCTGCAGCAAGAAGGGATAGGCCAAGATCTCAGCTTGGCTAGCACCGTCACCTCCGGTGTGGTCACTCTGGGGGCCTACGGGATCAGAGCCAACTCAGTCTTGTCCTTGGAACTCTATGGATCAGGACTGTGGCACCCATTTGGGAATGTTTTTAAGCCTCTCCCCACTTGCTGTTTTTTATGCCTTAAATGGTCCTCCTGGCCCCCACTGTTTTGTTCCACAGTGTATCTGCAAGCTTAGGCCACCCAAATTGCAGAGGAGGAAAAAAATCCCTTGCGGTGCTGAGCCAAATTAAGGCACTTTGTGGCTGATTTTTGAAAAAAAAATCACTGCAAGCTCTGAATACAGATCTTCCAGCCATCATGCCCATTGACCTCCTCCCAATAACCAGATTCAGGTGTACTGACATTGCATCAGAGTGAACAAACAGGTACACTCCAGAAATTTTGCTGGATCTAACATTCCCACACTAAGTAGCAACCTACATCCCCCGCTCTATCCTGGTTAGCAGGATTTCAGTCAGCTTCCAGGGGTGTTCTGGCCCTCCGGAGGAGGAGGAGGAGGAGGAGGAGGAGGAGGAGGAGGAGGAGGAGGAGGAGGAGGAGGAGGAGTGGATTTATATCCCCCCTTTCTCTCCCGCAGGAGACTCAAAGGAGCTTACAATCTCCTTTCCCTTCCCCCCCTCACAACAAACACCCTGTGAGGTAGGTGGGGCTGAGAGAGCTCCGAGAAGCTGTGAGCCAACCCAAAGTCCACCCAGCTGGCACTTATGTGGGAGTTCATAGAGCTAATCTGAATCCGCCAGATAAGCCTCTCCACGAAGCTCAGGTGGCAGAGCAGGGAATCAAACCCGGTTCCTCCAGATTAGATACCCGAGCTCTTAACCTCCTACGCCACTGCTGCTCCTTTTTGTGGTCCAGATACCCTGGTTTTGTGGTCCAGATACCCTGGTTTGGACTCAGTAGAGCAATCGCAGGATATGAATGTGGGAATCTGGATTTTTGGGGATGGGGTGGTGCAGTGCAGTCACACCTGCTACCCAACAGAAGATGACATTGGAGACATTCTGACTGTGTGAATGTTTTGAAAACCTACGGATTCCTCCCTTCCCCCCTCCCCCCTCAGTCCCGATCACAGGATTATCATTTTATGACATTATGCTCCCAGACTAATAGCCACATTTTATGACATTATGCTCCCAGACTACTAGCCACATCATCATAACCTTTTGGTTTCAGAGGGCTAGTTCAAGTCTGACGCTTGGTCTTCCTCCCGGCTATTTGTGCTTGTGTAAATCAATGTGGCTTTGGAGCAGGATTCGTTTTCCTCCTTGTCTCTGTGCCAGCCATTAATTGCAATTTTGGCAGCCACCGGGGAAGCAAATGTAACTTGTGCTACTCATGGCCATGTTGCCTTCAGTGATTTAGAACAGAGGTCAGGGTCATGGTGATGTGAGGAGGCTGACAGACACTTTGCACAGCAAGTGTAACCTTCACGTTGGGACGGCTGTGAGGTTCTTCTTTCCGCGCTCCTGAAGCCCATTGCCTTAATTAAAAATAGGAATCCGGAGAATGGGGCTGCCTGATCGACTGGTACTTGCTGTCCTTAAAAGTTGAAAAACAGTGGATCCTGGACAGATTGAGAAACTGGAGCTGCTTAGCCACTAGCAATAAGACATGGTCCACCAACTCAGAGGTGTTGCTCCGAAATTTGGCCTTGATGCACGGGTGCATGCCCTGGGGGAGTGTGTGGCTGAGGATGTTCCTAGGGCATTCTGGGGTGGGAGAAGTTCCTGAGGCTGGTAGGGAGTGGAAGCTTTTCAGTGCACCTAGCACTCCCCCCTTACTTTCAGCCTTATCTCGCGCCAACTGAAACACAACTTTGCTCCAGCTCTCCTGTCAACCAGCCCCCTTCTCCATTAGCCCAGTCTTCCCTCGTGCATATCTCTTGGTGGTCGCTCAGTGTGGACGCTGAGAGAGAATCTGTCATCCAAGAGGTTGCTGGTTCACCTTGCCGATAAAACTCATTTGGTGTATGAGCTTGGGGTGGTATTAAACCCCATGAATGAATGAATGAATGAATGAATGAATGAATGAATGAATGAATGAATGAATATCTGACAGTGCAGTCCTCAGCAGAGTGACATCCTTCTAAGTTCACTGAAGTCTATGGATTTAGAAGGATGCATCTCTGCTTAGGATTACACCTTGAGTTAGGTTCAGGAAGTACCCAATTCAAATCTTCTTCTGCTGTAGACTCAGGTTTCCTTAGGTAAGCCGTTCTCTCTCAGCCTTGCCTTCCCCTGTTTTGCAATATGGGGGAAGTAATACTGACCTACCGTTTGGGGTTATTGCGAGGATCGCTGCGATCACACATGAAACTGCCTTAAACAGAATCAGACTGCTGGTCCTTCAAGATCAATATTGTCTACTCAGAGTGGCAGTGGCTCTTTAGGGTGTCAGGCTGAGATTGGTTACATTGCCTACTGCATGGACCTTTTTAATTGGAGATGCTAGGGATTTGATCTGGGACCTTCGGCATGCAAAGCTCTTCCACTGAGTCATATACATTATCATGTGCTAATGCAGGGGTCTGCAACCTGTGGCTCTCCAGATGTTCATAAACTACAATTCCCAATAGCCCCTGCCAGCATGGCCACTTGACCATGCTGACAGGGGCTGATGAAATTGCCAGCAGTTCATGCATCCTGGAGAGAAACATAATTACTGAACTCCTATATCTGTGCTCAATGTATATGAAGGTCTTTTATAAAAGCTAAGTACTAATTATTTGGGGAAGGGGCTGGAGGGATGGGGCTGTGGGGCTATAAATAAAGGGTGGAAAGAGAGAGAATGAGTAGTGGAAACGGCAGTTTTGGAGTCTAATAGTGAAGCATTCTTATTGGTCTTGGTGTTCTTTCATGATTGCTACATTTGTGCTTTGCCCTCTTTTAAAATTTATTATAGGGTTAGAGTCAAGTCCAGTAGCACCTTAAGGACCCACCAGATTTTTGAAGCATAAGCTTTTGAGAGTCAAAAGCTCTTCTGCTGCAGTCAAATAGGGCCATCATAAGAACAAGCCAGCTGGATCAGACCAGAGTCCGTCTAGTCCAGCTCTCTGCTACTCGCAGTGGCCCACCAGGTGCCTTTGGGAGCTCACCTGCAGGATGTGAAAGCAATGGCCTTCTGTGGCTGTTGCTCCCCGAGGCACCCTGGTCTGGTTAAAGGCATTTAAATCGTCTCAGATCAAGAGAGGATCCAAGATTGGTAGCCATAGATCGACTTCTCCTCCATAAATCTGTCCAAGCCCCTTTTAAAGCTATCCAGGTTAGTGGCCATCCTGCTGAAGCTGTTATTGTACAGTTGAGTTTCTGGCTTTGAGAACAGGGACCTCACTGGCTGCGTTCTCCTCTGTTGGAGAATCCACACACCATGATCTTTCAGCAGAGAGGCTAGCTGTGTTGCCTGGGGATGAATTATCCCCTACCCTAAGCAGCATGATACACTTCCATTTTACTTTCAGTGACCTCATTGCATCAGAGTGATAAATATAAACCAGTCTTCATTAAACTGTGTTCAGGGGTGAAATTAAATGCTTTTAAAATAAAAGACATGCCGTCACAGTGAGAATGGAGGCAGCTTTGACAAGACACGGGCATGTGATCGTGGAGCTCACTACTAGAAGGTGTCTTTTGAGAGGGGAATGAACGGATAGTTCAGCCTAGCCCAGTCTCAGAAACTAAGTGGATCAGCCCTGAATTACTTCATTATTTGAGTAGGAGGCCATCAAGAGTCCAATTAGGATTTCTATCTATAGGAAATGGAAACAAAAAATATCAAAATATCAGATAATCTCTTACTTTAGAAATCATGAGGGTTTACGTCTTGATGGCTACTACTTAGAGGTAAAATAGAATACAGTTCAGGAGAATAGCTACCTAATTGCTGGTGGCTCCAAAGGGAACTTCCATATTTCAAGACAAAAAAAAAGGTTGGACCTCCATGGAGGTAGCTTAGTGGGCATCAGGTTGCTGGACAGGATCATGGGCTGGTGCCTCGGCCAGGCTCCTGCAGGAGTTGGAGACCACGTTTCTAATTCTGAAATGCTTCCTCTGTTGCACAGCTCATTAGACTTGGCTGCTGGTGGAGCTGTCCAGGGAGCTGGCAGGTTCAGCGTGGAGAAACGGCTCCATTGATGAGTAGGAGAAGGTCCTCCCATTTGGAGTCTTTTCTCATCCAGACTTGTTAGAGCCAGTTGATGCAGTTGCCCATTTTCTAGACTTTATGCGTGGCCAGGGGCTCAGGGAGCAACATTTGAGACAATACCGCTGCTGCCTCATTCTTCTCTGTACAAATACATAAAATTGTGTGTTGTATTCTTAAACCAGTTTTTGCTGTAATTCTTATTTAGATGAATGACACCTTAAGTACACAACACTTTATTATTATGATGAGGTATTGATGATGATGATGATGGTGGTGGTGATGATGACAGTGATGATGGTGCTGCCAATAGGGTTGCTGGACAAAACTTTTGTTACGCTAGGCAACTCTCCAGTGCTAATCTCTTGCCATGACAAAGCTCCGTGGTGGCGAACCTTTGGCACTCCGTCATTATGGACTACAATTCCCATCATTTGCCAGCATCAATGGGAAGAGGATTCACTTTGCATCATAAGAAGCAATCACTTGTCATGTTTGTGCCCAGAGTTCCAGTATTATTAGGGTTTCAGATGGTGAGTATGCAACTCCTGGGTTTCACTGCATTTGGTTGAGAGTTAGGCATACTCATTTCTGAGATAGACGACAACAGGTCTCCTTTCATTAGCTCATTTCTGCTGAAATAGAGACACAGGAAAAGAATGCTCTTTTGACTCTCATATGTGCTGGTAAGGCACACATCAGTGGTGGCTTTGGCATCCGGGCCAGAACAGCTGCTTGATCCTAAGCTGAGCAAAGGTCTCCTCATTCACTACCTTTTATATAGTGAACAAACTCAAGAGAATAGGCTATAGCAGGATCCCACCTTCTAAAGCCTGCACTGACTGTCACTTCTGTTTGATGGAATGATTTCCCAAGTTTGGGAATCAAAGGGGAGATGTTTGTGCCAATAAATTCCACTGTTGCTTACAGCTAGAAGAATGAGGTGGATAAAGAGGTCTTGCCACCTGGATGGAACTTTCATAGGACAAAAGTAAGTAGTGTCACAAGGAATGTTATTTTTTTTTTTTAGAGATCAAAGGGTTGAGAGAAGTGCCAGACTGCACCCCTCAGCTAAAGAGTTTTCAGGAGTCCTATCAGGAACCACTGCCACACTGGAACATGGGTTTTGTGTGGAGGGTATAAAAGGATAGGGCACTTCCCACTTCTTCACCATGGACAAGCCAACACAGGGAATGCCAGTAGTGCCACTTTAATTAGCCTCAAATGGTGTGACAGCTGCACAACTCACATTAGTGTGAGTGGGTTCCAGCCATGAGAGAGCTAACTCACCTCCATCTCTTCCACAGCTGCTCCAGATGTAGGTATTTCAGCCACAGTGCCAGGCAGCTGCACTTTCTGCAGGGTTAAACCTTGATGTGGCAGTGTGGGATAAATGTCTGTATTTCTGGGCAGAATACTTGCCTCCACAATCCCAGAGGTACTAGATTTCTCCTAAACTGGCTGGGCTCAGGCCTTCATGCCTCCCTGCCAACTTCCTGCCTGGGTCGTCAGTTGTTTCCTCCCAGCTGAGGAAGGGCACTATTTCTCTCTCTCTGGTGCTCACATTCCCTGCCTTTCTTGAAGAGATGCTTTTCCAAAAGGCCTCTACATGAAGAGGACTGTCAGTCTACCTGCCTGTTCATTAGCTTATTCCTCCTCTTGCAGAACTGCCTTGCTCTTTACCCTGCCCTGCCTCTAAGTGCTGCTTTGCTGGGGCTGAATTCCTGTTATTCTTCTCCCAGTTAGGGGCACTCAGGGGATCAAATAGACCCGGCTTCTTGACTTCTTACATGTGGTCCGCGGCACCTGTGAGTGTGACACCCTGAGGGCAGAGTTGAAGGATTTCCTGGTTTCCCTTCCCATTTAGGAAGTGCAGACTATACCCTAGTGTGGCGCCAAACAGAACAGAATATGCATGGAAAAATCAGAATGCACTCCTGAATGGGGTACTTCAAGTCCATTTCCTAGGAAAAGAGTGGTTTAAACTGTAGATGTGTGGTAAATGACTTAATGTATTTTATTTGAATATGGCTATTCATCACCCATTTCCCTCATACTGATTATAGTTAAAACCAGTGGCTGTCTTGAGAGAATACTTCCAGCTCTTGTACTTGCTTCAGTTTGCAATTTAGAGTCCACAGCTGATTTAAATCCATTATGGACAGTTTTGCATGGCTGGTGCAGAGATGTGGCATTTTGGGACAGGTGCTTTAGAGAGGCGCCATGGACTGACCCATGGCATGCAGTATTTTCCTCTCACTCATATTGCTAAGCAAGTGCTAGAGGCTGGGCTAAGACGGAGACAGGGGATCTCTTGGTGAAGTGGGAGGCATCAGAGAGTCCAGAGCCTTGAGGGGTGGGGGAGGTCGAGGGAAAGCACCTGTTGCAGAAATGCATGACGGGAATAAATTATGACTTCTCTGCTCTCCAAGTGGGGCGTCATTCCTTTTCGGCAGGGGTAAGGGAACCTCTTGAGCTCTCAAGATCCTCAGGAACCCTGATTGTCTTCTGGCATTTGGCATGTTGTGGCCATGCTGAAAGAACTTCGATGAGGGAATTAGACCCTGGTCCCATTATCAGGCTTCCTGAGACCTCCTATTTAAAGGATAGCTAAGTTCGCCATGGGAAACAGAGTGTGCTGTAACTTGTTTGTCCATCTAAATAACTTACCTCCAGTTCAGAGAGCAGGATATCTCTGAGCCACCAAAATCACCGGGAGAAAGAAGCTGGAGGCTTTGGGGTGGGTTTGGAGCTTGGGGTCAAAAGGCCTGACCTATGCCACTGTAAGTAAATTTATGCCCAGCTATAAGATGAATTCAAGTCATGAGCTTAGAAGGCTGCAAAACTGCTGCATGTTTTGAAGAACCACCAAGTAGGGATTCCTAGCAGTGCCATGTAATTCCAGCTTGCCAGTGGGAAGTCTTTGTTGAAGAGTACCATCAATAATTTTGTTGCTGATCATTCCCGCTTAGCCAGCCATCTAGCATCCTGTATTTCTTCTATTGGAAGAAGCACTGGCTGTGAATCGCCCATTCAGGCTGCGGTTGCACTCAGGGAGTGCGATGGATGGAGGTGAGTGAAGTGAGCCACTTCCGCTTAACTGAGGCCCGGAAGCGAAGCCAGACCATCAGTGGAGCAAAGGCCTTGATCGTCACTTCAGGAAGGGAGGCGGATTGAGCCTTTAAAGGGAAAGCCCTCCTTTGTTCTGGCCCGTAAACCATATGGCCAGGCGGCGTTTTGCCCACCCACCTCTCCTCGGGGTTGTATTCGGTTGTTGCATGTTTCTGTCATAGCAGTTAATGGGAGTGGCGTGATGGGTCATCAATCAGGAGGAGTCACCTGATAAGCAAGAACTAACGACACTGCCAAACCATGCCAATGGGGATGCCTCTTGCCAGGAAGCGTCCGCCCGAGCAGAGCCCTTTGGCTAGGCAGAGGTGTCCCCAAGATAGGGCATCAGCCGTTGGGGCTTACGCTGCTGGAAACGGAACAGACTGAATCAGGAACTGTGCTGCGCCTCAGCTTCTGTTTTGGTTGGCTAAATAAATGGCTGTATCCAAAATGTTCATCCCCAGCAAAGAGTCCAGTGGCGGATTCATGGAAGGATTGCCCAGGGTGGGTTTCCCCACCCTCGAAACGCAAATGGAATACCGAGCCGGATGTGGACTAGAAAGGCGATCCGCCTTCATTCCTAATATTCTTCTGCTGCAACAGTCTGCTTGTAAAGTCTGCCAGTTCTGCAGTGTTGCCATAACCACTCATGGATCTGCCCGGATGTACTTTGTGACTATGCCATCTTTCAGCTCTGGCTAACTTACCTGCTGCAGATGCGTGGTGCCAGCCGATTACCAAATGCAGTGAGTGCGCATGGAGTGGCATGCTGTGGACTGCCAGCACGTAGTGGTCTCTTGCAGGCCATTGTGTGCATTTATTGGAAGTGTCATGTTTTCTTTTCAGAGTGCGTCCGAAATTCCTCTGTAGAAGTGCGGATGCAGTAGGAAGAATCCGCTGCCTTTCTAATGCAATGCCGTGCTGTCTGACCCAGCTGATCAGCGTGTTCCTCAATACCGTGCAATCCTCTGGAGAAAAACAGTAAGGGGCAAATAAGCTGCCTTTGTGTTTAATATAATCTAATATCAATGAATATAATTACTTAGCTCAGATTCTGGTGTTTCGTGTAGTCAGTGGGAGATGCTGGAAGTTCTTGGAAGAAAAACAGGCAACCCTCCCATTTTTCCACCCCTCTATCTCAATGGCCCTTGAAGTCTTATTCACTTGTTAGTATCCTGGACTTATTGTTAGTGTCTTCTTTGTCCCACAGAAAATCTGATGTTCTGTAGCATTTTTCTTCATTTCTTTCTCCTGTAGGGTACTCAGAAAATATGCCTCCCTTACAGTCCTACAAAAACTCTATCTGTGAAATCTATTTTAAGGTAAGATAGCCATATTTTATTTATGATGCGCTTTGCTTTGGGCCTGAAGGACAGAGTGCACGAAACAAGGTGCACCTCTGTGTGATTCTAAAAGACTTGCAGTTAAGAGCTGTGGATCATACATTCCTCCCCCCAACCCCTATTCTCCATTCCCAGTGCCATTTCCACTCCTAGCCCTGTCTCCTGTAATCATTGTTCAGCATTACAGCAGCACTGATCATAATCATAATTGATGTGAACCAGGTTCCACATTAAAAAATATTGTTGACTGACTTCGAACTGTATTTAAACCTGGTTACAGGAGATCCCTGATCATTGTTAATGGTTAGAATCCATGCTGTTGTAATGTTTCGCCACAGTTAAGGTCAGGCTAGAGATTTGATCTTGGTGAGTGAACAATTGGCAGAAGGAGGTGTAATGATGCAATCGTTCATGGCTTCCAAACTTAGAAAGTGGTTAAGATACCCCTCAGTGGTATGCCTGGCACAGATCAGGAAGCACTAAGCTTTAATCGTGCTGTCTATTGCAGTATGCAGAGTTTCTTAGGATATGTTCAGGGGAAGGGTCTTTTGTACACTAGTTACTATTAATTGATAGCCCTATGAAACACTGACATTACAGTTTTGTTGACATTTCAGTGCCATGAATCTCGACAAATTCGAAAAAGGTCCTCGAGAAATTCTTCACCCTGAAATTCAGAAGGTAAGTTGTGCATAGTTTTCTGGGGAATATATTGCAGTATTTCTTTTCTCTGTCAAACTTCATACATTGTTGAGTGGAACCAGTCTGCACTGGGACATTTCCTTTTGCACTGATTCCTTCGGCTGTGGTGATGGAACATGCTATCATGTCACAGTGGACTTATGGTGACCCTGTAGGCTTTTTGAGACAAGAGAGAGATGTTTTGAGATGGCCAGCGCCATTCACTTACTGCCTCCTGGGTATCTGTCCTGGACTTCCTTAGCAGTTTCCCATCCAAGTACTAACTAGGGCGGACTCTGCTTAGAAGAAGAAGAGTTTGGAGTTATATCCCCCCTTTCTCTCCTGCAGGAGACTCAAAGGGAGACTTCACAATCTCCTAAGCCCTTCCCCCTCACAACAAACACCCTGTGAGGTGGAGCTGGGACTCGAGAGAGTCTGGGGTGCTGTGACTAGCCCAAGGTCCACCCAGCTGGCGTGTGGTGAGGAAGTGCACAGGCTAATCTGAGATTCCTCAGATAAACGCCTCCTAGCTCAAGAGCCCGACTTGACAGCGCGGGGAATCAAACCCAGTTCCTCCAGATTAGCATGCACCTGTTCTTAACCACTACGCCACTGCTGCTCCAGTGTTTAGCTTCTGAGGTCTGATAAAATTGGACTAGCCTCGACTCCTTCACCTATAGATGAGTAAAAACATTTAGCTGAGCAATAACCTTTTTTGAAGCAGATGATTCCATATGCTGGAATCTGGGATCCAATTGACGCAATCATAATTTTGCATTAATGGCTAAATTCTCAGACAGAGACTTTGTATGCTGTGGTGACTATGCGCATATAAAAACTCTTTTAACAAATCCCAGAAGCTCTCTAGTGAATGTTAAAATAGAATCCGAGTTCAAAATCCTACAAAAAAGAAAAAAGAAAGGTACTATTAAAACTGAGCAACTGTCATTTCACACATGTTTTGCAGAGTTCTCATATAGTTAATACTCGGGGTGGGGAACCTGTTTAAAAATTACCTTTTTGGCTTATGCTTGAAAGATCTTTAAGACCTGAAATGCCTTTTGCCCTTCTGTTCCTAAAAATGCTCTTTTGGTTAAAAAAAAGAAATTGGATTATGCTAGGAAGAAACCGCAGTAAAAAATATTGTAGCCATCATTTCAGTGTTGATCAAACAATTTAAAAATGACAAAGACTGGCATTTCTGCTTTGCCAGTATTTTTTTTAAAATCAAGGAAAATTCTACATATAACTCCTTCATTAACTCCTCGGGGAACAGAACTTATCATGGGAAGAGAAGGTATTTGAGAAGCTACGTACAAGGATGGAAGAAAAGTGGTCTGAGCTGTAGCCCATCAAGCTGGAAGATAAAAAAAGGAAGTATCACAAAAAAAGGTTGAACAGATGGTAACATATCTACAGCTGGACTTGAGAATTGAGGATTTGCTGAAACATGATTCCCAGGAGCAGCGGTGGCAAGGAACACCTTGATACAAGAGCCACTTTTAATTAAAATGTCTTCCCTCTGTGAATTAACAAAGACTTCGAAGCATAAATACTTGTAGAAAAGCCAAAATATGCTTACAGTGATTTCCACTTATTTGAGTGCTGTATTTAGCAGGGAGTGAGATGAGCTGTATCACGCACTAACCCTCCTGCCACAACTTAAGTCAGCCTAGATTTCTTTTTTAAAGCTTTTTTTTTTTGGAGAATTACGGTAAGTCTAAGATCTGCAGCCTTTTCAGTGGCAGCCTCGTGTTTTGGAAGAGTCTTGCAGAAGAAGCCTAGAGGACTCCTTTGTTAGCTAGATTCCACAAGTAGTCCTATTTCAAAGAGTGATCATTTAATGTAGGATGTCCTGTGGTAAATAGCTGTGACTTGTTGATTAGCGTGGTAGTCGAGGAAACAGCCCTAGTTACAAGAATGAGGCCCCTTAACTCTTTGGCAATCGAAATCCTAATGTGTAAATTAAGTGCATTTACATGATTTCTCTTACTTTGCTTAATTGATCTTACTTTGTACAGGCAACTGGAGCAGCAGCAACAACAACAACAATAATAATATATGTATCCAGCTCTGCTTTTAGGGATCCGGATATATGAATACTATGCCCGATGCATTTACAGTGTTCTAAATCTGGTGGGCAACCAGCTACAGAACTGGCAGCTGTGATAGTAAACAAAATTTTAAAAATAATGTCCTTTTATATGCTGCCCTTCCCCTTATGGGCTCAGGGTGGCTTCTGATATAAAAACAGTAACATTCATTCAGAAATCCTGTTTGACCGCAGGCTGTCTGTTGAGATTTCAGCAGTTTCTGCCTAACATTTGCAAAAAAATCTGCTTCACAGCATGAGACTCCAGAAACTTGTTGAGGTGTAGAGTACTTTTAATGACAAAACTTATACGTTTTTTTTATTACCAGTAATCGGGTGAAATTTCCAAAGCTAAAGGATTCCTGCAGTCCGGTATTCTGCAGCTTTTCATAGCTGATCCTATGGAATTGCAAGACACACATAAGAACATAAGAACATAAGAACTAGCCTGCTGGATCAGACAATTCTCTCTCCATGTAAGATCATTTTAATATCCAGCAGACATGGCCTTCGGGATGCAAGGTTAACTGAGTTTTATGGACTCTCTTCTGGTTTTTTATTGAACATTACAATGGCTTCAACCAGAGTTAAGGAGAAGAGAGGTTTTGTTTGTTTTTATTAATTTAGAAGGCTAAATATATTTCTTTCCCTCCCCTTTCCCCAGGATTTACTGGTTTTGGAAGAGCAAGAGGTAAGGCACAGATTAATCCTTTTGCGTTCCCATCAACCTCTTCAGCAGACATTGTTTTCTGTTTGGAATACAGCCTCACTCCAATTTGTAGGCCATGTGTTTTTTTTTTTTTGTAGATTTACCCTCAAGCAAACCCTTGGGTAGGCTGAGATTCAATCTATGTGTTCAATCATATTTGTTCTACAAGAGTGCCAGTCAGGGATGTGGAAACAGCTCTAGTGTATTGAAGTTCACAGATTTGTTCTGACAGCAGTCACACACAGGACTCCCATTGGAAAAATACAGTTGTTTTACATCTCCATATGAGGTCAGCCATGTATGCATACAAGGATGCCACAGAAGACGGCAGACCACAGATGATGCTTCTGCAAAGAATGGCTCTGCCTATCTGCATGATGTTCCTCCTCTTGACCTCACATAGAAGTGTCCGGGACATATACCCTATGATATGACCCCGCTGGGGTGGAGAAACTGATGACATAATGGGATAAGGACTTCTACCCAACTTCCAAGGGGAGAGAACTTTGACCCGGAGACTCTGTTTTTGGCAGCCATCTACATGATGGACATCACATACTCTTGTGGCCTTCAGAGGTCAAGGTGGGCTTTGCTCAAGTTCCCACCTTCTCCCCTCCTTCCCCTTTATCATATTCTGAAGAACTACTTGACAAACTGTCTGATAATCAGTAAGGGAGTGAGAGGGAGATCTTGTAAAAATTTTATTAATGTGTCTTCTCCTTCTTCCTCTAATATTCCCTGAGCCCTTCTATCTGTTCAGTTCAATTGTGGGGCTTTCTAGGGTTCATGGGTGATCCACTTCATTTAAAACGGTTGTAAACTCATTCCCAGCCCCCAGGGTTCGGGCGAGGCCGTAAATCAAAGCGAGCAAGTTGGTGCCGACACAAGGATGACTCATGGAAGCCATCCACGTCTGAGGCACAGAAGGGGAGTTTGAGCTATGAAACCCATAATTGAGTGTCTGTAAGTTCCTCATAACAATAACAGTTGTGGGTTTATACATGCCACAAAACGTCTAAAGTGGAAGAACTTCCATTTAACGACATACAGAGATGAATGTGCCTTAGATCTCCACTTGGGAATGGAAGGCACTCCTCCTGAACGCTGTCTGTTTTGAATGAATGCACCTTGGCCTGCCGAGCGGTCAGCTGGAAAGGGAACCATCCAGAAGTGCAGAGGCTGGGGTAGGGGGCTCTGTCAGCAGTGAGTCACCCAATCTGGAGGAGTACAGCCAGAGGTGGAATCCAGCAGGTTCTCACAGGTTCCCAAGAGTAGGTTACTAATTATTTGTGTGTGCCGAGAGGGGGTTACTAATTGGTGATTTTGCCACGTGGATTTTGCCTTTAGTTACTGACCCTCCTCTCAGCAGTAGCGCATGCAGGTGAACTTGAAGCAGTCTTAGCAGGAGGTGCACCCGGCGTCGCACATTAGGCAGCCTAGCAGCGCCTCAAGTGCAGCATTTGTTTCCCCTGCCCAAGACCGGGACGTGCGCAGTGGCTGTGTCCCTTAAGCTACTGGCCCCCCTGCCCAGGAATGCACCCACCCCGGAATGCCTGGCAGCCAGCTACTCGTGGAGTGCTCCACCCAGCCCCATTGGCACTGTTTGAATCCCACCACCATGGGAACCTGTTACTAAAATTTTTGGATCCCACCGCTGAGTATGGCCAGTGTGGGGGCTTGATATCAGGCAATGGCAGGTGGTCAACAACCTTTTTCTTTTCTTTCATGAGAGGTTCTCCAGAGTAATGGAAACTATTCTGAGCTACTTCCCGCCTCCCCCAACCTGTAACCACGTTTGTTCTGCCCTGGAACACAACATGGACTGGGAAGAGCTCCAGAACTGAAGCTAAGTAGTGCAGAGAAAAATCTATAAAATAGAATCATTTAAAATCCTAGAGCAGAGACGTTCACAAACTCTTCCTGGGTCTTCTAGGGGCTGCAGAAGCTTTCTGCTGCTGCCAGTGAGCTACTGGTAGCAACCTGTTGGAGACCCCTGTGTTAAAACCAGTCAGATTTCTAGGACCAGGAAGATTCTGCCAGGAAAATTCCCTCCTTTGAGCACAGGGAAGACTGTAATTCCAGTTCCTACTCAGGCATGAACTCTTTGCAGATGGCTTTGGGTTGGTCAGCTTTCTCAAACTATCCTACCCCACAGTGGCATTTTTACCAGACACACTTGATGTTCCGGTATCATTTCTTTCTGTTGCTGTTTTTTCCCCCTTGCTTCCACACAGCTTTGTTAGCGATCTCTTGCTGCCTTGTATTGTCGAAGGCTTTCCATTGCGAGGTCGCTGGGGTGCTGTCTGGTTTCGAACATGTTGTTCAGGCTGCTGTTCTGGCTTAGTATTCTCTGATGTTCTCGCCTGCGACTCTGTGGCTGGCATCTTCTGAATCCTCTGAAGATGCCAGCCACAGATGCAGGCGAAACATCAGGAGAGAATGCTGCTAGAACATGGCCATACTCAACCCTAAAACTCGATTGCAGCACTCTTTGCTGCTCTTATTTTTTCGAGTGAACTTCCCACTCCTTCTGAAACCTCCAGGTATCAGAAAGAGTGCAGGAAACAGGTCTTCCTCTAGGTTATGTCAAAACTGCATGTTGGATTATCTTCTGCAAGAGCCAGGTGTTTTTAGCTGTAGTCCTATTATTATGGACTTACCCTTCTCCCACAGAGACTCAGTTGGCAACATCGGTCTTTTGTTTTGAGAGATGATTCAAGATGTTTTATCCGGTAAATTTTTAATAGCCTTTTAAGGTGTTCTAAGTGGGGTTTTTTCCCCTTCTGGTGATTTTAATGATGTCTGCGGTACTGATTGTCTTTAACAAGAGTTTTGTGCTATCTTTGAATAGAAAAGTTGTATTTGATTTGAACCAGCTGGGCTTTGGAAACTCTGATGGGTTGTTTCGATCTCTTGCGATCTCGGATTGTCCATTTGATTATGTCATTTTTTCATTGTAAACTGCTTTGACATTTTTAAATAAAAGCAGTCTATGAATTTGATGAAATAAGAAGAGACAGTGTGACTCTCTCCTACAATAACATGCTGTTCTGTTTTTCAGGGATCGGTCAATTTTAAGTTTGGAGTTCTTTATGCCAAAGATGGACAGCTCACAGATGATGAAATGTTCAGCAATGGTGAGCCCACTACTGATGGATTTTGATCCCTTGGCTGATAAGGCAGCTGAGTTCTCTAGGTCTGTCTGAATTGGGTAGGGAAGGAAGGGTATATGTGCACTAGCATGGTGACCTTCTTAAGTGCAGGTCAACCTACAGTCACTTCCCTCTTCAGCTTGGAGGACTGGTAGAGGTGCCAGGAGCCAGACTCTACTTTCCAGGTCATGGAGTTAACAGGAAGGCTGGTACGGTTCCCTAGAATTAAAAAAAAATCCAGGTACCCTCCTGATGCAAAAGAAGAGGACCCCCTAGATCCGTGGTGGTGAACCTTTGGCACTCCAGATGTTATGGACTACAATTCCCATCAGCCCCTTCCAGCATGGCCAATTGGCCATGATGGCAGGGGCTGATGGGAATTGTAGTCCATAACATCTGGAGTGCCAAAGGTTTGTCACCACATCCCTAGATACTAGCTCTGTATGGATTATTACAGTGACATCAGCAAAAGAGACGTTTTCTCCAAGAAAATTGCCATCTTGAAAGAGGTCGGGGAGAAAACAGAGTAATGGGGATTGAATGTGTGCAAATGCAGTTGCACATATTCAGGCTTAAAAATGGAAGGAGTTGTCTTCCGATGCATGTGTGATGGTTCTCAATCACATTAATCTTACCCTCTACTCCCTTAGTAACTATCATTTCTAATTGACTTTGCGTACAGCTGTTCCTCTCAAGGAGCCCAGTGCAACCTACAGGGAGCAGTTCCATTTGTTTATATATATCTGGTTCTGTCCCTGGCCACCAATTGGCTTACATGGTTTTCACCAAATGTAAAAAAAGTACAAAACTGCCTTATGCCAAGCATCTAACTTAGTAGTGTCTGCTCAGATTGGCAACTGCTTTCTCGCTAAGAGAGCTTATTGCAGCTATCTGAGATCCTTTATGTGGGAATCCAGCCTGCGAAACTCTGTATGTACTCCCTGGATCCTGCTGTAAACAAAATGGCCATTTTGTTGAAGGGCTGCTGCAGACTGGGTAGAAAGCAGTTCTGTCCAAACGGTGTTGGTGGAAGTAGTTGGATCTTCAGTACTGGAAGAGGGAGGGAAGAAGGAACTCTCCTTATAATAGCATTCATCATGAGAGCCAACATGGTGTAGTGGTTAAGTTGTCAGACTAAAGCACCATGGAAGTTTGCTGGCTGACCTTGGCCCCTTGCACATGGTCATTCCTAACCCTGGCTGGCATTTGGATAGGAGACCTCCGAGGAAGACCAGGGTCATAACATGGAGGCAGGCAATGGCAAACCTCTTCTGAACATCTCTTGCCTTGAAAACCCTGCGAACTCACCATAAGTCAGCTGTGACTTGAAGGGAAAAAAAGAAAACTTTCATCAAGGCCCGCCCTAATACAGAATGGCGCAAAAACTTTTGAGTTCTCCAAAACTGTTTGTCAGGCTAGGAAATGGGGAGGGTGCGGGGGGAAGGGATCTGTTCAGGTCATGATCTTCACTGGCATCCTGTGGCGTGGTTAGAATCGGGCTGCGTACCCTTTGCACACAGGGAACAAGTGCAAAGGAATTGAAAGCCGTCCAAAATAAAACATGTCGAGCAATAATTCATCAGACATCTTTGGAATGTGCTGGGCTTTCAGAGGGCCAATTGCATTTACTATTGCTTTTAAAATTGGGATTTCAAGCTCTTGTGGAAGGGGACCAGTCTCTCTCTCTCTCTCTCTCTCTCTCTCTCTCTCTCTCTCTCTCTCTCTCTCTCTGTGCACTGCATTTTTTCTGGATTGATGACATCCTATTCTAAATATTTATTCTATTCCGTTGGACTTTCCCACCAAAAGAGGCTACAGTTATCATGAGCAAGCTTCTTGTACATACTTTTATTGTTAACTTTAGCCATCTCCACTGGGCAGCAAACACATAACTGGCTCCCTGGTTCCTTGAGAACTCTGGTGTTCCCACATATTACAAATTCCCTGACAGCTGCGGCAGTGGATTCTTTCCATCACTTCCAAGTATCTTTTTTTTGTGTCCTGGGGTTTGTTTTCTCTGCTCATCTCTAAACGACAACAAGAAATATTTCAGCGTCAGACTGAGAACATTTTGTGTTTCTATGACTAAAAGCTCTGGCAGGCTTGTAATGCTTTGGTTACATTTGCAAAGCCAGTTTGACATATTTGTGTTCACAACAGCCAAAACGAAAGAGAGAGACGCCATCCGTTTCTTGCCCACTTCCGATTTGTCTGTCTTCATTTCTCATGTCTGTTTATCTCATTCTCAAGAGTTTGCAGAGCAATGTGGCGGAAGGCTTTTTGAGCGCAACACAGGTTGAGAAGATGCTGCGGCTCAAAGCTGGACCACCTGCTTTGCATGCTAGAAGATGCCAGGCTGAATTCCCAGCATCTCCAGTGAATGGCTCTCAGCTAGCAAATGATAGGGAAGACTTCCCGCTCCCTCAGAATCCGGAGAGCTGCTGCTGCCATTTGAGTGGCGGCTGCTGGGGTAGACAGAGCAATCATCTCATTTGATAGAAGGTGTATATTTGCATGGGCAAGATCTAGTCCAAATAACCCATCAGAAAACGTGAATCCAGTTGCTCCCTAACGACTAAAAATGTTTTGAATTGTACATCCATTAGGTTGTTGTTGTTTATATGGGCAATGGAATGATGACGGGGTATATAAAAAGTACTTATGTAATGGATGTATTCGTCAGTTCATCTGATGAAGTGAGCTCCGACTCATAAAATCTTATACTAGAATAAATGTTGTCAGTCTTTATGGTGAAACCAGAAACCAGAAACAAAGCCTGACCTGTTAGACATGTTAGGAGCCATAAGGTTGAAAGAAAGAAACATTTTGTTTTTTAAAAAGTATAACATGTTATTTATTATGATATTGATGTGAAAATAAAGTTGCTTGTGTGTATTATACTCACCTTTTTGGATCGAAACGCACTGGGTCTTTTGTGATACGGGGTATGTGTAGCCACTCCTGACTGTTTTAAGTAATTAACACAGGAAGTCCCGATATTGACCCCAATTTGAATTTTAGCGTGCACTGCTTTTAATTTTTGTTATTTCGCACTGTGCAATAAAATGTGTTATATTTTCTTTATTTTTCCCCCAAGGTTTTTTTTTTTTCATTCTCTCAACCTTACGGTTCCTCGTTAGCCTTTCAGGTGCCACTGAACCCCTTGAGTATTTTGCTTCTACTGACTAGTGTGGCCACCCGTCTGGAATGACCATCCTGGAATTAACCCATAACTCACCAACCTTTTCTAACTCAGGAATCATCCTTAGCCTGACACGTGTCACACACACACGCCCCTTTTAATAGTTTAGTTTATGTGCCTGCCTTTTTTCTAGGAGGATGTATACGCACTTCAACCTTGTGTCAGGTCAGGTCTTCATTTAACTGCCACATATTGCCCCAGTGAATCCTGCAAACCGAAGAAACTCTTAACACACAGATGTCAAACTTGCGGCCCTCCAGATGTTATGGACTACAGTTCCCATCATCCCCTGCCAGCATGATGCTGGCAGGGGATGATGGGAACTGTAGTCCATAACATCTGGAGGGCCGCGAGTTTGACACTTATGCCTTAACAGATCTCAAGCCCCACCCTCTGTGTAGAATTGTGGTTCCCTGAGCAGAAGGAATGACTGCTCGGCTAGCAGATGGCTGAAGTCCTAGGCCCATGGTGGCAAACCTTTGGCACTCCAGATGTTATGGACTACAATTCCCATCAGCCCCTGCCAGCATGGCCAATTGGCCGTGCTGGCAGGGGCTGATGGGAAATGTAGTCCATAACATCTGGAGTGCCAAAGGTTTGCCACCACTGTGGACCTAGGCACACATTCTTCGACATCTTTCCAACCAAATGTGGACAGCAGCGGGCTGGACAAATGTGGATTACTTGCCTTTTCTCTCCCCATTCTCAATCCCTCTCCATCAAAGAAAGAAATTATGAGGGGGACAGTTAGTGGGACTCACTTGTGGGTTGTGACCCAGCAGTTGATGACCAGTGTAGTATACAGTTACCCCATGCCGACTTTGTCTGTAGCTGTTTCTGGCACCATATTTGTATATCCTAATATTTATGACCAGCTTTTCTCCCTGATGGCGACACAAAGCAACTTACAGCATTTGTCCTCTCCTCCTCTATTGTATCTGCACAACAACCCTGAGAGTCTAAAAAAAAGACAGACTGGCCCGAGGTCACTTGTCTTCCATGGCAGAGGATGGATTTGAAACTGGGCCTTCCAGATCTTTGCCTGACACTTTAACTGCTGAATCATACTGGCTTTATGTTTATATATGGACTGGCCTACCAAAGCTGCCCTCTGCTTGCTTTGAGGTACAAATACGCTGTCCAGTTAAATGATATGCTCAGCTGGCTCCTTGAAACACACACTATCTAGCTTGGCTGCATGGTTTTGTGGTTCCTATGGCAACCTGGTTGTTATTTTTTGTCACCTCCGCGTCTCAGTTGCTCAGGGGACGTGAAGACATCTGCCCTTTTAAATTAGAGAGTGTGAGAAGGTCTAAAGCTCAGCTATTTAAAAAATAATAATTTCACTGTCTGAGACTTGATGCAGGTTAGTGGCAGGACAGATTGCTGTTGCTATGAATATGTACTGACCTGTGTACCTTCTGCAGCCCTGTAGTGTTTATTTACAATGTACATAAGCTGATTATAACAAAAAAAAATGCTGTAAATATCCAGAGCATTCTCCCCATGTTTTCACTGCGGGCAGGGAGTCTCCCTTCCTGGCCAGCTGGGCAGCAAGAGAAAATTGGGGGGTGGAGGGCAATTGCACAAATCTGTTGTGATGTCATCACAACAGGTTGCTTGACCAGAAGCAACGTTGCTTAACCAGAAGCAACGTTAATAAGGTCAGCGATGCTGTAGCGTTCAGGCAAAACCGTAGTTCAGGCCAAATGGTACAGGATTGCTGTTGTCATGGTGACATCATGCCCAGTTGCACTGGAAGTGATACCCTCATATTGCCAGTGATGTCATCACGCTCCTGGCAAAGTACCCCCTGCCCAAGGTAGCCTTGTGGTAACAAATAATACTACCTAAAGGAAACTTCGTCCTGAAAAGGTTTTGTTAATATTCTGATTGCTGGTGTTAAGGGGGAATGACCCAGTTGTGTTTCTACTTTTCAACTTTTCCAGTAGCTCGAAGGATGTCTCTCGATCATTCAGGGACATGCTGAGGGTTGTCTTGAGTCAGCCAAGGATAACTTTATTACAGAAATCTCCTAAACCTAATTTTTCTGTGCATGCTTATATCAATGTAAGAGTTGTATCTTTTTGAAACAAATTTTTAAAAAACCAAAAAGCTGTGGTTGTTAACGACTTTTCTGCCTTTTTCCCCGTCTCGTTTTCTTTTGGCCTGCAGAAACAGGAAGTGAAAGCTTTGAGAGGCTCTTGAGCCTCCTGGGGGACACCATGACACTGAAGGGCTGGACTGGCTACAGAGGTGGACTTGACACCAAAAGTAAGGCTTTAATGGAGGTAATAGGAATTGGACCTGACCTGGATAGCCTAGGCTAGCCCAATCTTTCTGGGCTTCAGTAGCTAAGCAGGGTTGGTCTTGGCAAGTGTTTGGATGGGAGACTACAAAGGAAGTCCAGGGTTGTTATGCAAAGAAAGACAACGGCAAACCATCTCTGAACATTTCTTGCCCTGAAACCCTATGGGGTTGCCCTCAGTCAGCTGTGACTTGATGGTACTTTACCCACACACACAATAGGAATTGTCCCATGAGCTCCCTGTGTCCTTGGAGCAGCAGTGGCATAGTGGTTAAGAACAGGTGCATTCTAATCTGAAGGAACCAGGTTTGATTACCCGCTCTGCTGCCTGAGCTGTGGAGGCTTATCTGGGAAATTCAGATTAGCCTGTGCACTCCCACACATGCCAGCTGGGTGACCTTGGGCTAGTCACAGCTTTTCGGAGCTCTCTCAGCCCCACCTATCTCACAGGGTGTTTGTTGTGAGGGGGGAAGGGCAAGGAGATTGTAAGCCCCTTTGAGTCTCCTAAAGGAGAGAAAGGGGAGATATAAATCCAAACTCTTCTTCTTCTTCTTGGTGTGAATTGGATGCTGACAGTGCTGTCCTATAGGCACCTTTACTGAGTAGTTATTCTCACTGTTGTCAATGGGTCTATTCCCTAGTAAGTCCATCCTGAGATGGTCTGGGCTAGATCACTTTGGATCATACCCTGACATGCTAGATTTCTTTGTGTGGGGGTTGGTTTTTTTTGGTGTGCAGAAGAGCTTTCAATCATGGGAATCCCCCAGCCCTAAGTGGCACAGTGAGACTGACCATATCATTGGTTAATTGAATGCTGGTTAGCAAAGCTTTTGCTGTAGAACTACGAAGACTGACAGGAGAGGTCCTCAGCTGGCTCTAGGCAATAGTGCCTGGCTCTTTACAGCCCTCCAACTGATGGACTTGTGGGTGGACATTTTAATCAGGAGGGGAGGGGGATTCTCATCTGGAGCCAAAGGCAGGTGTGACATGTGCATTGCACAGGCATTAACACACACACAGACTGAATATGTAATCTATTAAAAAGGGGCATCTTTCTTCCAGTTTGCGGACATTTTTCTTTCCCTTGTATCTCAGGCTTTTTACGACACCTCATTAAAATTTGATGGAGCTGTCAGGGGCCAGATAAATTGCTTCTAGCTCATAGGCTATATACATCCCTGCTGCTAATGATTCAGGAACTCCCAAACGATGTGTGGATTTTCCAACAAGGAGCATGAAAAAGAATTTTGCTCTATTAGTGGGGATTGGTAGATGAGGTCTCTTTCCTCACACCTTTCCACAGTGGAATTTGATGGCGGAGGGAGTTAGAAGCAAGTTTTGGTGATGGAGTGGTAGTGGATCTCCTGCCAGGAATGAGATCCCAGTCTCCTGTAAGCTTCCAGACGTGACTTAGTAAAAGTTGTGAGCTTACTTGCCCTGGAATCCATCATGCCATTTTCCAGGAATCAAAAAAAGGTTATGAGATCAGAGTTCTGTAAAATTTACTTTCCTGTAATCAAGCCTTTCACATCTCTTGTGTCATGTTTGTTTTGGTCCACTGACTCGTGCTTTTGAGAATCTGCCCTCCTTTTCTCCTTCAGGTCCCCTCGTGCAAGTAATGTTTGGTTATCCTACACCCCTTCTGCACATGCAGAATAATGCACTTTTAGTCCACTTTCACAATTGTTTTCAAGTGGATTTTGCTATTCCGCACAGCTACAAAGTGCATTGAAAGTGCATTATTTTCTGCATGTGTGGAAAGGGACTTAGAGTCTGCGTAGTCTGGTGATCTTCTCCTCACTTCTGTGATGCCAGCCCAGCATGTCAGTGCCCCTTTTCCCCATCTTTACAGGCCATCCCTTCAAAATGATCCACAGGCAGTTGGGCGGCTTTAGGAGTCCCAGAACTACATAACCCCACTGAGAGCATATTTCTTCCCCTCCCTCTCCTGTTGCAGATGACACCACAGGAATCTATTCCGTCTACACGATCTACCAAGGGCACGAGATAATGTTCCACGTTTCAACCATGCTTCCATATTCTAGAGAGAACAAACAGCAAGTATGTGGTTTCTGTATTGATTTTTCTTGGCAAACCACAAACCGCTGTCCAAGAACAGAAGGTGGGAAGTGGGGTGGTGGAACGCTGCACTCCTTCTAGGAGGCGTGCTTTAGGAAAAAGTCACGTTAAGGCCTTCTTTGTTTTGTGACAGTCAAAGTTCTGCTTGTTCTCTGTTTTGTCTGTCTGATTTCTGCCTTTGGGAGTGAGCCTGTGTGTCTAAGGCCCCTTCCGTAGATGAAGAGTGATGCACTTTCAATCCACTTTGCTGCTGGATTTTATTTATTTATTAGTTTTATATACCTCCTTCCCCCAAAGGGCTCTGGGCGGTGCACAACATATAAATCGAAGTAGAGCACAGTTTAAAACATAACAAATACAACTATAATAACATATATATGGCTCTATAGGATTAAACAGTTGAAACCTCTATTAAAACACAGTGTTACAGTATACAATGCCTTGCATCCGGCAGCTAAAACCCTCCCGAGAGGGGAGTGGTAGGTCCCTCAGATGTTATGAGGACCATCAGAAAGGGGAGATCCCCCAAGGGGGGGGGGGCGCTGCATCAGTGGCCGGTCTCTCCAAAACACACTTTTACTGTGCGGAATAGCAAAATCCACTTGCAAACAATTGTGAAAGTGGATTGAAAGTGCATTATTATGCATGTGCAGAAGGGGCCTTGGTGGATCTGTTAAAAGTCTTGTCTAGTGGTGTTCTGGGGGCCTGGAGTTCTGTTGAATAAAAATGGATTTACTTCTGAACAAACTTACGCAGGGTTGGACTGCGGTGACGCCTCATTCTTAGAAGGCACGGGCTTCATGAAGCCGTGAACAGATCTCCTTTTATGTCTAACAGGTGGAAAGGAAACGGCATATTGGGAACGACATCGTTACCATCGTATTCCAGGAAGGCGAAGAGTCTTCTCCAGCCTTTAAGCCATCCATGATCCGCTCCCACTTTACACGTATCTTTTTTCAGTTCGGCTTTGTCGGATCTTCAGCTGACAGCTGCATTTTTGCCCGGCGTGAACTGCTGCTTTCTTGACGTCATTTGCAGAGAAAGGTTTTAAAGGGCACACTGTGGTTGGAATCTAAATAACTGGCTTGCATGCAGCATCCCCCTATCCATCTGGCAAGCCACCTGTGAAACTACTGACGACTTCACAAGCATGCCAGTTATTACCTCTCAAAGTCCTAAATGATTTGAAACCGGGGTATAAATCTGCTGACGATCTGAGGTCCTTTCTGGAGGTTCTGGTCCAAATCCTTCTATCTTATGAAAAACAGTGGGTGGTTACAAGAGGCAGGGCCTTTGTTGTTGTGGCACCTGTTTGTGGAACATTCTTTCCTCATCTATTGGCTTGAAGTGTAGTCTCTTAGGTTTTCAGCCCAGGCTGAGTTTGTTTTTGCCTGACATTTTACAGCTTGCTGTGTTTCAATCTGTATCATTATTGCTGCTTTTAAAGCCTTTTAGTGCTCTAATGACTTAAAAAGAGCTTTATGTGTTTTGTTGTTGTTTTAAATGGTTAACACTGATTTATTTTTTAAAAGATCTTCTAGCAGCAGAAGTGCTATTTATTGTTGTATTTTAAATTGGTTGGATCCACTGAGTCCCTTCTACTACCTTTAGTTAGAAAAAGATCACTTCCATCGGAAGAAGTCCTTCTTGCAGCCAAAGGAGTCTTCCTCTCAAAAACAGATTTTTGTCTTCATGGAAGGGCACTGTTGGATCCAACCTTACATTTTTAAAAGTAAGGTGTGGTGATGGTGGTTACATGAACTGCCTTGGGAACCAAGCGTGGGTGATAGTTCAGCTTAAAAAAGAATCAAGTAGATGTCAGTCAGCACAGTGTAAAGAATTGTTTTGGGGGTGGGGGCAGGAAGGGTCAAGTATAGCAAAATGTCATTGAAAGACAAGACTCACATCTGTGGAAAAGTCATGGATCAAGATACTGCTAGCCCTGATCACCCAATAGGAGATTGTCTACAAATGAAGCAGCATTCTCCAGGCTGCGTGGCCGTGGTCTGGTAGTTTTAGCTGCTAATGTTTTACCTAAATCTATAACTGGCATCTTCAGAGGCCTATCATGGAAAGATGTGTCTCTCTGTGGCACAATGTAGATTTCCCAAATCAGTTTGCCAGCTATCCCTGGACTGAATATTCTAGTCATTCAGACTGTCTCCGTTTCTCCATGACATTGTGGGGAAGGAGGCAACATGTTAAGAAAACATTGTCAATCACAGCCAATATTGCTCCAGTGTGGTACCTGTTTTAAAAGCCTGAATTTATATAGCAACATTGTAAATGTAATTTTGATGTGCTAATTACAGCGCCACATGTATTCCAGTCCAGTCCAGAACCTTGAATAGGCATATAATCAAGAAAACGTCAAACATTTCCAGATACATTAAACTATCACATGTATTCCTCATGCAGACCGAACTGTAGCCATGGTTAAGTGTGACATCTGCATATCTAAATCGTGGTTATGAGTGGCATGTGAAACCACAGGTGGATGCGAGTGCAAAACAGGAGCTGTGTTAACCATGGTTAATTCTTGACATCATGGTTAATTCTTGACATCTGCAAAACAGGAGCTGTGTTAACCATGGTTAATTCTTGACATCTTGACAACCATGGTTAATTCTTGACATCTGCAAAAAAAATGGGTGTGGCGGTTTCCTCATTTCTCTGCTTGCAAGCGAGCAAAAACATCTCTCCTTGTCTATGCCCTTCTGGAGGTTGAGCTCAGTATAGCCAGCCGAATCACAGTTTTGCTACTGTTAAGATCTTAACCAGGGTTAAGGCAACAGAACACAGTTAAGCCATGTGCTTGCAGGCTATTTCTGATCTATGGGTTGGTCCATGATTCCATTAACTTGAAAAAAACCACCCTGTTTCAGCATAATACCCCGATTTCTCCTCTTTCTTCTCTTCCTGGGTTTTTAAAAAAGAGTTCTGTCAAAAATGCGGACCATTGAAGTTATGCGCGATTGCCATCCACGTGAGAACAATGGATTGATTTCTTTAACTAACGCTGCAGATATTTTTGCCTTAGTGAGATATAATAAACAAAATGATAGTTACAGGTGGGTGCGACTTCAGAGGCAAACCATTAATTCTGTCAGTCTGACGTAGCATGTTGTGATGCCTGTTTAATGTGAAGTAAGCCACTGAAAATCAGCAGGGAAAAAAGAGAGACCGAAGAATGCACAATGTGGAAGAATAATTTGTTTTTCAAAGGTTACGGACTCTTCCCAGAATGTGATTTCGTGGCTGAGCCCCAGAGCCTGTTCGGGTTGTCAGGAGCAAATGCCAGGGGTCTGAGTGTACAGAAACAGACTACTGATCCATCTAGCTCAGTCCTCTGTATCCTTGCTTTTGCTTGGCTTATGAAACTAAAATGTCATTTACAGGGGGGTTGATGATGATGATGATGATTATTATTATTATTATTATTATTATTGCAATAACCTGCAGGCTGTGTTAGAGGGCACCTTTGGAAATTCTACCCCAGACGGTGGAGTTAATTTCAGAAGCTAGGGTTGGATGCAGAGGTGTAGCTGGGCCATACTGCACCCGGTGCGCACTCTGTGTTTTCTGCACCCCCTTCCGCGGTGCCCTGCCACACACCCCTGCCCTCCTACACTTACCTTAGCTCACAAGGTCTCCTAGGAAGTGTAGTTACTACCAGGCCATTTTCAGCCTGACGGGAACAGGCCATTTCTCCAGCCTGCACTGTTTCAATAAGGTAAGTGTGGGAGGGGCGCCACGGAGGGATTGGAGTGCCGTGGGGGGTGATTTTCCGCCCCCAGGCATGCGTCCGGTGCAACACGCACCCCTGGTAGCTACGCCTCTGGTTGGATGTTTTCTTCTCTTTCCCCCTTTCCTGGTGGAGAAACGTCAGCTGCTGTCAATGTTTATTTATTTTTGCATCTCGAAGCTCACTAAATCATCATCAGGCCATTTTTGAGGGATTTTTCTTTTGGTTGATTTGCAAAGTCGTATCTTTCTGCATACCTGGCGTTCCCCTGTCTTGTCTGTGGATGGCCCAGTTGTGCAGCTTTTGTGGTCCAGTTTGCTTTTAGCTGTGCTAGTATAAACAATCACAGCAATAATGTGACATTGCACATAACAGTCTATCACTCAAGGAGTGACTGGAGGGGTAACTACTATTTTTAAAAAATCGTATGGTATCTTATCCCACCATTGGACCAACTGCATCCTGTCTTAAATAACCACCCCATGTTTTCTACTAGGCTGAAAATCTTTTCAGAAGAAAGCGTGCCTCTCTTTGGACCTCCCCTTCCATCCCCGCCACTGTTTACGGACCACCAGGAGTTCAGGGACTTCCTGCTGGTGAAATGTAAGCTGGGTCTTCTTTTTTTTTACCTCTTTCCTTCAAATCAAAGTAGACTTTTCGCTTGAAATACTTACAGTGCAACCCTAAGCCGAATTAAGTCTATTGACAGCAATGGATTTGGAAGAGCGTCACTTTCCTAAGCACTGTGCTGTTTGTCTTGCAAGCTGGGCTGCACGTATTTCCATCCACCATTTCAGCAAACATCAGCAGGAGATCCCCAGGGAAAAGAGCAGTCTACCAGTGGGTACAATGTGCTAGTGTTGCGGAACTTCATCTTCCCACCCTGTTTCTGAACATTCCTAGGCATCTAGTTAATTGATGATTGGAAACAGGCAGTAGTGGTGCGTGGATGTTGATCTGATCCACCAAGGCAGATTTTACAGAGCTGATGGAAATCAGAGGCAATTCAAGATAGAAGTTAATAATGTCAGACTGTGAATTAAAGGTCTGAGTTTGAATCATCACCCTGCTTGGAATCTCACTGGGTGCTCTTGGGCCAGTGATGAATTCGCAGAAATGGTGAGAAGGGGACCTTGTACGCTGCCCTGATCTCCTTGTAGGAAGTGTGGAATGAAAATGATGCGTGTCAGTGTGGAGTTTTAGCATCTTCCACAATGCTTTACATTATCAATAGTTCTTGCATCGTCCGTGGATAACCACTGGGTCAAGCCAGTAATTATTATCTTCATATCACATATGTATAATATTCATGTAGCGTCGGATGCTGATTTGTTGATGCACAGATAAGGTCGGAAAACAGCTTAATTCATGGGAAAGATGGGTGAGAAGATGGAAACTCACAAGTTCAGTTCACATGACGAGAAGCAAAATGGAAAAGGATCTATTTGAGCCAAAGGAGCAAGCTGGGGAAATGTTGGCAGCATCCCTGGTTGTTGCTGCCCTTGTCCAGTTCTGCTTAGTTTTGGGGACACGGCTGCTTCATGTTCCATTCTACCACACCCTTGGAATCAATGCCAGGAAACGTGATTTCTTCCCATGTTCTTTGCATTGCAGTGATCAACGGGGAGAAGGCCACTTTGGAAACCCCAACGTTTGCTCAGAAACGACAGCGCACTTTGGATATGTTGATCCGCTCCTTGTACCAAGACCTCATGCCAGATATGCACAAGGTGAACTTGAGTGCGTTTGCAGTTTAGCTTTTTAGGAAGCCGCAAATATCTGTTGATGAAAAATTGCCTGCCCAGCAACAGATTTGTTGAGCAACAGAGAGGTTCCCCCTTCACCATTTTGGTTCTTCTGAAGTCGAGTCTGATGTTTTCTCAAGGAGGCCACTGGTTAGCCACTGTGTGCGAATGGATACTGGGCTACGTGGACCACTGGCCTGATTCAGCGAAGCTGTTGTTACATTCTTAAGGATGATGTTTGAATTGAGAAACCGTGGCTTGCAATTGGTTGACAAACTGGAATCTGAAACCACAGTTTAAAATGGCTTTACAAGCCATGGTTTGGTGATTGGGCTTCAGGTCTGTGAGTTGTCTAACCATGGTTATGGCTGTTGCTCAGCCTTCAGAGGACAGTGGTGAGCTGAGCAGATAGCACATAAAGAGACTCAAAGTTCTAAACCAGGTTTGACTGTAAGTGCAAACCATGGCTTAGCTCTCAACTCAGCTCTCAACTCATTGGTATGGTATTCTTCCATACCAATGAACAGTCACTAATGTGAAACACAAGTCCTATCTGAGATATCAGATAGGACTGGTATTTCACATTAGTGACTGTTTATTGGTATGGAAGAATACCATACCAATGAGTTGAGAGCTGAGTTCGGAATTGTACCAGCTTAAGGCTATGCTATGTGTTCGCAGCCCCACCCTTTCACCTACATCCCCCCCCCCCCGGGTTCTTTTTCCCCCCATGCTGGGATGTGATAGAACTTCAAGAACTAAATTCTAAATACAAAAGATCATGAAAAAGAAAAAAAAATGGACTGTCATATCTAGGAATTGTGCTTCAGTTTAGCTTAGGTCGCATAACAGTTTAAAATTAATTTTAAAAAACCTGTGGTACAATCTTCCTTGGTCTGTACCAGTTTAGAATGCAAGTAGATGCTCCGATGTTTGAATTATTTTCCATATCAAGAACCTGCATATGGAAAGCTATGCACAGAATTAAGAGAACCTGCGTGGGGGCACCTTGTTTGTTTCGTTAAAAAAACTGTTGTTTTTTTTCTTAAGAACATGCTTAACAGGAGGTCCTTCAGCGACGTCTTACCCGAGTCCCCAAAATCGGCTAGGAAGAAAGAAGAAGCCCGTCAAGCTGAATTCGTTCGTCTTGGCCAGGTGCATGCAGACGGAGGGGCTTTGTCAACTATTTCCACAGTTGCTACTTGCAGATCTAATGCAGCCCAGCAGTGTTTGCCACCTATCTTGATGACGAACCGATACTGTGTTTGACTCTCTTGTCACCTGCCCTCATGACAGAGTCGTTGTTAGTGTGCCTTGAGATGTCTTCACATGTTGCCCGTCCTTGCAAAGTTGCTAGATTTTAACATGAACAGTCACTCAGCAACGCTGAAGCAAACAAGTCTCTCTGTGCATCAGAACAAGTGATCACTTCATATGGCCAAGAGACTAGGACCAGGCTTCTGGATCAGATGCCCTTTCCTCCCCAACCCCAGTCCATCTGCTCACTGGCATAAATTTCTCTAGCCTTAACCATGGCTTGCTCCAGCTGGCTTTAACCCAAATCAGTGGTGGTCAGATATCCAGTCTTAACCAGGGTTTGAAGCAGGTTTGCCAAATCCCATGTATGCAAAAACCTGGTTAACACGAATAGTGGTTAGGAGCAATGTGCCCTTAATGGTTAACCATGGTTAAGAGCATGGGGGGACTTTCAGAGAAGGGGAGAAATTCTGTTGTGGAGGGGAACGGGAGAACTAGTCGCCTTTACGATATTCTGTCGGTTTCTTAGCCATGGTTATGTTTGCATGGGCCCTTTGCTGTTCTGTTCCTTTGTTTTCAAAGCCTAAATTGTGAGTGCCGTCTTCTACTAGAATCTGATGGACTTATTCCCACTGACTTCCCCCAGATAACATGGTAATGCACCAAACATCCAAGAGAGAGGATATACTGATACCAGAAGTATAGTAGAAATGAGTCCGATAACAGGAAATGAAAGGAAAGCAAGTCAGCAGGGACTCTCTGTTGCATCGTTTGTCCTAGTGCACGGAAAGGACTGTTTGCCTTAGCAGGAGTTGCCCAGGGAGTCTGATGGAATTCTCCCCACTGACTCCCTGCCTCCCCGCCCCCCCCCCCCCAATAACATTCAGGAGACAGGATGTACTGATACCAGTTATAGGATAGAAATGAGGCTGATACAGAAAATGAAGGAAACAGTAATCAGCAGAGAATCTCTGTCCTATGTTTGCAAAGACAGTTAACAAGGCATTGACTATAAGGAAAAGAAATTTGCTTTGGGAGGCTCACTGGGGTCTCGTTTGCGGAGGAAGAGCGATTGACGGCGTCCGTGAATCAGTATTAAATGATTATTAAAGCATCTGAAGTCAAGATTTTCTGCCCCCAGTTCAGAAATGGTGGTTATGGATGCTTGGTTTCATCAGTGAGACCAGTTCCTGGCAAGTGTGACTCAGGAGAGATCCTTCTGTTGAAATAAAGGCCTGAATTTGATCAGAGAGACACAGAATCTAATTATTGCTAGTAGCAGTCTCTCCAAGTACGCAGAGATATTGGATCTTCACAGACTCTGCATGCTTCTTATGCTGGAAAGGTGGCTAGCGCAAGCAAAAAACACGAGTACAGGAGAAAGTCACACAATGCATGACTGTATAGCATTCACTGGGATTTCGGAAAGGAACACATTCTTGGAGTGTACAGTCCCATCAACATCTATCCACTGTGATGGCTAAACTGAACCTCCATATTTAGAGGCACTCTACTACAATAGATATTGGGGACAAAAAACTGGAGAGCTGAAGAGGCTCCTATTGCGTTTAGTGGCTTTTTATCATTTTATACTGACAGTGTTGAATAGTATCTTGTTTTAGTAGCTAGCTCCTTGAAAGTGTGTGACTGAAGAGTGGGATAAACGAAATAAATGTGTTTCCCTTGTGGGCTTCCTGGGGCATCTGAACTGCCTCTATTGCCAGTGTGGTGTAGTGGTTAAGAGCAGGTGGATTCTAATCTGGAGAACCAGGTTTGATTCCCCGCTCCTCCACCTGAGTGGGAGAGGCTTATCTGGTGAACCAGATGTATTTCTGTACTCCTACCTTCCTGCTGGGTGACCTTGGGCTAGTCACAGTTCTTCAGAACTCTCTCAGCCCCACCTACCTCACAAGGTGTCTGTTGTGGGGAGAGGAAGGGAAAAGAACTTGTAAGCCACCTTGAGTCTCCTTACCAGAGAGAAAGGTGGGGAGAGATCCAAATTCTTCTTCTATTGAAAATTGAATGCCAGTGACATTCAGTTGGGCCGGTCTCCCAGGAGCTAAATAGATATCAGACTGACCAATGATCTGTAATATGTAACATGGAGTTTCCTGCTCTCAAACTGGAAATGGGGATTACTGTTTGTAAATCTTATTTCAGGAGAGAAATCTGGCTTCTTGAGAAATACGATGCAGCCAAGAGAATTAAAGGGGAAGGGAGATGGTCTGAGCCCTCTCAAGCCAGACTGGTGACAATGCATTATGGCTTCCCGAGGTAGAGAGGGTGGGGTGGGGACTGGGAGTATCAGAAAAGGGACCCCTTCCACTCTGAGGCCCCCACTCCCCTACTTCTGTGACATGTCTCAGTAGAGGGTCTTCAGTGGATTCTCCCCAACATCGTATCATGATGTTTCTTCGGGCCACAGCCTTACTGTTTTGCATTTGGATAACTCAGGTGCAAAATATGTCACTCATGAAGAGTGGAATGATGTATTAATAGATTGGTTTCCCTGTGACCAGCAGAACATTGAGCTTTTGTTTTATTTTAAAGAGAAATGAGGTCATTCCCCTTGGGGGCTGGTAGCAGTGACGAGCCTGGAAAGCGTCCAGCCATTCTCAGATCATTGAGTTAGCTTTTGCTCTGTGCGTGTGTGCGTGCGCACGCAAGCATTGTGCGTACATGCAGTACCTTGGGATATTTGTGAGATTTCATCCTGTTCTAGCAATCTCGGTCGAATCTCCATTGCACATGGGAGGACTGGTTTTCTTGTAAAACATCTGATATATTTATTAGACCTTGCTTTCTATCCAGACCAGCTCCTGAAACAGTTTGTACTTCAAACCCCGTAACAATCCACAATTAAATAAACATTTTAATCCGAACTTCAATATAGCAATTGCAGAAGTCTTTCTGGAAGAGTTTTGCTTTAGAAGGCAAGAGGACTGTTGCAGGACACAAGACTTTCTTGGTTCATCCCTAAGCTGTTGATTGGCAGCTCTGGCTCTTTTGACATTTCTTCTCCCCGTTTGCCTGCTGATGCGGAATAAGGAGAGCTGATACCTCAGCTGGAAAATAAAATGGACCAACTGGTTGTTGTGGGTTTTCTGGGCTGTGTGGCCGCGGTCTGGTAGATCTTGTTTCTAATGTTTCGCCTGCATCTGTGGCTGGCATCTTCAGAGGGGTGTCACAGAGGGAAGTCTGGTACTGTTACAGACTTCTCTCTGTGACACACCCTCTGTGACTTTTCTAATACCAGCCAAATCTGGCAAGTGATGGTATAAACGTTAGGAACAAGATCTACCAGACCACGGCCACACAGCCCAGAAAATCCACAACAACCAGTTGAATCTGGCTGTTGAAAGCCTTTAACAAATAAAATGGACCAGCTATTCAGTTACTTACGTTGATCAAAGGGGATCTGCGGCCCCCGCAGGCCAAACCCCATTCTAAACCCATTTG
Organism: Sphaerodactylus townsendi; assembly: GCF_021028975.2. NCBI lineage: Eukaryota > Metazoa > Chordata > Lepidosauria > Squamata > Sphaerodactylidae > Sphaerodactylus > Sphaerodactylus townsendi. Next base: position 38,925,132 of record NC_059436.1, on the reverse strand, counting down.
CAGCTCAGGTGATTGGAAGGGTGCAGAAGCATCAGGCCTTCCTGACTTCGCAATGAATTTATGGACAAAGCTATCCTGGCTCCAAGCCTTGAGCCATCGCATACATGTAGGTCAGGCTGCTTCTTGCCAGGCTTTTGTGATGCTTGAGGGAGGTGTGCTACTTCCTGTCCTCTTAGCCGCATGGTCTATGGACCAAGGGTAATGATACCACTTCATGTCCCAGGTTCATTAAGACCCTAAGGGCCCAGGTCTGGTCTGAGGATCAAACCTTTACCATCCAAATCATGCCCCAGGGTTCTCACCTAAGCTGTATTGTGCATCATTCAAGCAAGTTGACCTGCGTTGCTATCTCTCGAAAAAGACTCCATGTCTCCCCTTTGATATTAATAGAACAAGACTTCCTCACTCCTTCCCCAAACTGTTGGATCGGCATCTCTGGCTCTTTCATAGCATCTCCTTCATATTTTGCCATAAGAGTTGTTTTGAGAGTCTGAAACCCCAGTCCCTTCCCTACCCTGTTAGAATTGCCTCATTGCTTCTGGTGTATATATTGTGTGGGCTGGGAATACCCTTCGAATGAACTCTTCTCTCTTGTTTTTGAAGGCTCTTAAACTCAAAACCATCGTGAAAGGTGATGCCCCAGCAATTCTTGCTACCACGAGCCTCTGCAAGAAGGAGGTGAGTAAATTGTTTGCAGGTAAGACTTTTCGAGGGTTTCTTGAAGCCAGAACCATTTTTACTTGCAGGTCTGGGCTGGGAAGCAAACTGTGTTCCATTGATTAGACAGACTCAGTTTGACAATGACTTCCAACCTGTGAGACAACCTCCTCTTCTTCCTCCTCCTCCTCCTCTTCTTCTTTTTGGGTTCTCTCTTTTTTAAAAGCAGCAGCAGCAAGATCACTTTTTTGATTATCTTAGAGGTGACCAAGTAAGTTTTATTGGTGATCAGGAGTGGCGGGGGGTGGGGGCCTGCATAATAATTTACACCCCCCAGTGATTAGCAAAACCAGAATAAATGGCTCCTAATAATCCAGAAACCCCAGTGTGTGTAATTAATGCCAGTCCCAAAATTGAGCTTTGCTTAATGCAAAATTTTAATGGAGCTCATGAAGGCTCGGTCCACAGGTAATACGTTAGGTTTGTTCTGATTGGGGAGGAGGCTGGAAAGCAAACTCTCAAACTCCCAGAAGTGATTACCACCTCAGAGGAGTGCATAGCCACTTTTATGATTAATATCTTCTGCATACACAAGGTCTCTCTTTCCTCTAGTACTCACCAGTCTGTGCTTATGTTGTTCCGCAGCCCTGGGAGTCTCAGTGTTTCTGCAGCAATTTCCCCCATGATGTCATTTGTGCAGATTCATGGGGCCAGTCACTGCTCGTCTCTACAGATGTCGGGGTCCTGCTTATGGACGGTTGGTAGATCTTCTTAATATGTCCTGAATTGATCATATTGCACCCTGGTCCAGCCTTTTGAAAATAATCCACCATGATTGCAGTGAGACTTTTCTCATGAAGGTGTGCTTGAGATGACCTTGAATAGCTTCTATATAGCAAGCTGACCTGGCAGCTGAGCTGCTTATTCAAATAGTGGCACATGGTAGAAGTCTCCTGTGACTCCGCATTGTCAGAATGAGGTTAAAAGATCTCAAGATGCAGCTGTCCTCTGTGTTGTTGTTTTTAAATTTGTTGCATGTAGAATTTTAGCATATCAGGGAGATGGCTACTGTAGAACCTGATACGATTGCTTTTTATGGACAGTTGTTTGAAGGCTTTCATGGCTGGATTCAACTGGTTGTTGTGGGTTTTCTGGACTGTGTGGTCGTGGTCTGGTAGATCTTGTTCCTAACACAGCCCGGAAAACCCATCACAACCACTTGTTCCTAATGTTTCGCCTGCATCTGTGGCTGGCATCTTCAGAGGTGTATCACAGAGAAAAGCCTGTAACAGTACCACTCCATTGTCTGTAACAGACTTCCCTCTGTGACACACCTCTGAAGATGCCAGCCACAAATCACAAGCTTAAACGTGCTAGAAACTAAGATCTACCAGACCACGGCCATTGTGTCCGAAAGACCTTACAACAACTAGTTGTTTGATCGCTTCATATTCATGATTATTTTCTCATTCATTTGGGAGTTAGCATTGAACCTGCTGGGGAGGGGAACTATACCCTACTTGTTTTTTTCAGAAAATGTAAATAGGTTCTTTGTGGTTCCTTATATACCATGATTTCTGCCTGGAGGTTAGAGGGTAGACCTTATGGTCCATCCTGTGCCTGATCCCTGATATTCATATGAGATACCCCTGCTTTACTCATCATTAAAGAATTCTGCAAGCACCTGAACTGTGGGCAGGCTCCTGGGAAAAAAATGTCCATTTGCCCCAGATCATTCGAGTATTCATCTTTAAGGCAGAGAAAATTGCTGCCCCAGTGAGAGCTCTTGACTCTTTTCTTCCAGATGGCCAGCCTTCCATCCTAGTATTTGATAAAACTCTGCAAGTCAAACAGATGCACATATTGGAAACTCTGGACCTGCTGATTACTAGAGCAGACAAAGGTAAAGAAGGCATTCATTTGATTGCTCCATTGAGTGTGGGAACAGCTGTATGGTTCTACAGGTCCACCACTGTCATTCATCCAAAGATCTCCTGTTCTTTCGGAGCATCTGTGTTCTTCACCTGTTGCCTATTATGCCTGGATTTGCTTCCCAGGTCACACCAGTGTGATACCACCTTTCTCAACTCCTTACCTCTGTAAAGCCTTTGACACAGCCTGTTAATCCCTGCCGACGTTCACCCTAAGCCTGTGGAGCTGGCATGAACTTGCACATTCCTCATGGTCCTTCCTGCCGCCACTTCTCTCCCCTTCTTTCTCTGCCTCCGTTGTCCTCTGTAGATCGCGTTGCATGTTGATGTTGCTATATAAACTGACAACCTAATGAATGGAATATCTTCCCATTGGCAAACTTTAGAGAAGAAAAGCAAGGGAGGTGTTTTGAATCAGAGACGGGTACAGAAACCCAATTTCTATGCCTCTGGTGTGCCAGAGCTTTGTGTGCCTTTTGCTCCTTCAAGTGACCCTTTGCTCATTGGCTGTAACTTAAGGAAAGACATCAGACCAGTGTTTCCCAACCTTTTTGAGGTCAGGGTACCCTTGACCTCACTCTCTTCACTCTATCTCACGGTACTCCCCTGCTTCTACCCTCCCACCTTCCCCTCCCATTGTTCCCTCTAAAGCACATTACCTCCCCCACCTTCCTCTCCCAGGGTGAAGGGGAAGCACTGGGGTGGCCTGTTAAGACCTACTGTGGCAGGTTTGCCCCATCGGGCCAGCTCCATGTCCTTGCTGGCAGCACCGGTGGGAGACACTCACAAAAAAATGGTGGGGCGGTAGTGTTGCCACGGTACCCCTGGGACATGATCACGGCACCCCAGGGTACCAGGGAACCCTGGTTGAGAATGGCTGCATCAGACAAAAGGATCCGCCAAAGATTGTGTTGTGAGTCCCCACCACCTTCCGTCGCCCCCACCTTTGTGCAAAATTTCTGTGTTAACAGGAGGACAAGAATATTTGAGCTACTTCCAGTAGCGCCTTTCAAATGCAAAATTCTGTATTTGGGTTACAGCATGTTCTTCCCTTAAAGAGGCAGAGACTTCAAATGACATGCCGAGACTCCTGCAAAATTGTGTCCTGTGGTTTGTTAGCTTGTTTTTTTAAATCCCTGGCCACTGCTCCAGAGCCTTTGCTGGACTGCTGAAGCAGGTCGTTACACAAAGAAAGGCCGCTTGATGGAATTTACCGGATTGCAGGGTCTGCTGCCTTGCAGGAGATAACAAAACGAGTCATTATTGCCTTCAGAGCTGAACACTTCCCAATAAGCAGCCGTCTCCCTCTTCCAAGAATCACTTCAGCTTTTTCCTGCTCAGTGAGCTGCTTCTCCTTCCTAATGGCAGGTGGACACACGCTTCCCCTCCCCAACCCAGAACCCCGATCAAATCGAGGAAGGAGGACTCTTGGGCTTCAGGAATGTGGCCTAGTTCTGCTTGCTTGCTGATTTATTTTGTTAGGTAATTCATATGCTGCCTCCCCAGAGTCCTGATTGTGACAACTTGCAAGTAGAACCATAGACCATAATCAATTATTATAAAACAAACTTTTCTGCCGTGAGCACAAAAACACAACTCTCGGGAAACAATTAGCTCAAGCAAACTGCCCTGGAATGGAAGTTGGGTCACTTTCCCTCGTAACTCGCCTTTCTCTTTCCCAACTGAGGGGATGCACAAAACCTCTTAAGGGTTTTGGGATCTAGCATCTCATTTAGCGCATAGCACCTCCCTTGGAAGCTTCTAGGGTATCCGCAAGTAGGTAGTGAGTGTATAGCAGGAGCTATCTGGCTTAGGGCAGTGGTGGCGACCTTACACTTCCAGATGTTATGGACTACAATTCCCATCAGCCCCTACAATTGGCCATGCTGGCAGGGGCTGATGGGAATTGTAGTCCATAACAACTGGAGTGCCAAAGGTTCGCCACCACGGGCCTGGGGGGACATATGGGGTCAAATGTCCCTGGGCTGCGGCCAGTTAGTTATGGGGAGGGCGGAAAATCACCCCCACGCCCCTCCTCTTTCCCCCTAGGTCCGTGGTGGCGAACCTTTGGCACTCCAGTTGTTATGGACTACAATTCCCATCAGCCCCTGCCAGCATGGCCAATTGTAGGGGCTGATGGGAATTGTAGTCCATAACATCTGGAGTGCCAAAGGTTCGCCACCACTGCCCTAGGTTCATACACTGACTTCAAGACCGGTTTTAAAAAAGTTTGGACATGGTGGGGGAGGGCGGCCACCTATATGGGGGGTGGATTCAGATTTTGCAACAGAGGGGGGAGAGGGGCTCAGATTTTGCACTGGGCTACATTTTCTCTAGATATGCCTCTGGTGTATAGGATTCTTTGGATTCTCTGCTGTGAGGTTGGTTTTGTGGCGCACAATGAGATTCTTGAGATCAGTGAGGCTGGATTAATATATTTTCAAAATAAGTTTTTTTTTTATTTACAGTTTGGTTTGAAAGGAACAAACCAGCAGAACAGGTCTCAGACAAAGTTGAAACCTGGCTGAGGCACAAAAATGTAAATTGGTTCTTGCTTCAGTGAGTAGTTATACTTTTCTGCAATGCTTTCAGGCACAGACTTTTATTGACTTGCCACTATTTAGGATTCTCTCTCACACACAGGATTTCGCCCACATCAGCCTGCCCTTTCCCCAGAGTCTTACTAAATTGTACAGACTCTGCTCCTCACCACAGACTGACCTAACAATTGAACACTCTCTTCTCTCCCAAAGGTAGACCACTCTGCCATACTACTACCAGGCAGAGCTACCTTTCACTTTGTCTGCTTTTCCCCTGAGCCAGACCTGGGCTATTCCCTGCTCTCTCCCTGAGGTAGAACTCAACTCCCCAGTCTCCTGTCTATCACATCTTCATGCTGTTTTCTCAAAATTGTATGGGAGTTCTCTCCACTTTGGCATGGCAGGTCCCCACAATCTTCAGTTCCTTCCTTCCTTCCTTCCTTCCTTCCTTCCTTCCTTCCTTCCTTCCTTCCTTCCTTCCTTCCTTCCTTCCTTCCTTCCTTCCTTCCTTCCTTCCTTCCTTCCTTCCCTTCTTCCTCTTCTTCCTCTTTCCCTTCCCTTCCTTCCTTCCTCTTCCTTCCTTCCTTCCTTCCTTCCTTCCTTCCTTCCTTCCTTCCTTCCTTCCTTCCTTCCTTCCTTCCTTCCTTCCTTCCTTCCTTCCTTCCTTCCTTCCTTCCTTCCTTCCTTCCTTCCTTCCTTCCTTCCTTCCTACCTACCTACCTACCTACCTACCTACCTACCTACCTACCTACCTACCTACCTACCTACCTACCTACCTACCTACCTACCTACCTACCTACCTACCTACGAACGAGAGGAACGAGAGGAAGTCCTGGTGCTCGCTCTGTGCACCTCCTGCATCTTCCCAGGTTCTCTCTTCAGTTGCTGATGCATATACATAAAGCTTGAAGTCCATTGTGGTCAATAGCTGCACATGCTTCTGTCACTTGCTGCACATTCCTGCTCTGGTCTCCATTCCTCCTGGCTTCACCAGGTGCTTTCTGAAGGGATGCTGGGGAGTGACACTGATGTCTGTGAAGCAGCCCAGCAAAAAGCAGCAGTCCCCCAAACCCTGGAACTGTTACTGGATCTGTTTCAGCTTCTAGCAGCAAGAGAGTTGTCTTTTGGTTGGAGGGAGGGCAGAGGACAGCTTCCCGCCCAGCAGTGGGATGCTGGCCTGGCTTTCTTGATGTGGACTAACTGGGGGTATTCTTTAGACCTCATACCTGTTTGCTTTTCAAAAGCTCAACTTGGAGGCAGCCTTCCTTTTACTTCTCTGTTTGCCACTTGCTCAACAGGGAAGGACTCCCGCCTCCTCGTCTTCCGGCTGACCTCCGTTCAGAAAGGCATTGAAGCGAGACAGGCCAAGAGCAAATGTGACTGCCGGGAAAACAAGCTTGAGAAAACAAAAGGTGCCTTACACTGTCAACTGTGGCTTTAAGGCAGTTCTCCTCCACTGTTTCAGAGTGGGCATCTATTTTTCATCCCAGTTTGTCTGCGTTTACTGTGTGTAATCTGTGCCTTTCTCCTTCTCTCTGGCTAATTTGAGACATTGTGCCAAACCGTGGTTTAAACGTTTAGTGACGTCTGAACTGGTAAACCGAGGTTTGTTTAGTTGTATGCTTGCATTGTTTTTTTTATCCTGCCCTTCCTCCAAGAAGCTCAGAGTGGCATACATTCTGCTGTCTTCACCTCTATATCCTCACTACACCCCTATGATGCAGGGTAAGCTAAGAGGGAATGGCTGCCCCAGGGTCGCCCATGTGAGTTTCAGATTGAGTAGCTGCAAGCCACCAAAGGCTCGTGCCTCCGGTCATTGCTAGGCTTTAAGTTACCTGCGGAAAGGAAAAGGACAAATGGTCAGTGCAGAACTCTTTCAGATGACTTGGATGTACCCTGATTTCCTCTCCTGGTGTCCAGCATTCTGGCTTGAAAACAACTGGGCATGCTTGCTGTGCCTTCTTGACCTTTAAGGCCAGGACAGGAAACGTGTGTAGGTATGATAATTATGCAGACCCTGTCAGTTGTCTAGAGACAAAGAGTTGTGCAGAGCTGTCTTGTCCATCCTTGTCAGCCAGTGAGGGAATCACATACAGGCTGGATTGACATATGTCATATTCCTCATCCAGGTTGCCATTTATATGCCATCAATACCCACCACAGCAATGAGCTGCGGATAGTTGCTGCCATTCGGAATAAGCTGCTCCTCATCACCAAGAAGTACAAGCAGTGGGAGAGCCCCAACAGTGCCCCGCCGATGTCTCCTCAGTCAGACTCCCCTGTTGAGGAATTCCAGTACATCAGGGTAGGTTTGAGGTAAAGCACTGGTGAATGATCATTGCTTCCTGCCCACATAATGGATTCTAGAAGAAGAATGTCCCCTCTGGTTTTCAGTTCCAGAGATGTGAGCTATCTTATACCGAGTCAGGTGACCGGTTCATCAGACACAGTACTGTTAAGTAACAGACTTCTCTCTGTGATACACCTCTGAAGATGCCAGCCACAGATGCAGGCAAAACGTTAGGAACAAGATCCACCAGACCACGGCCACACAGCCCGGAAAACCCACAGCAACCAATATACTGCAGTTTTCACAATGTTAAATTCTTGAGTCCTGGACCACACCATACTCCCATCCTCTTATTTCTGCAAAATCAAACAATACACAAACACTGCTGCCATTCTCTGATTCAAATCTGGGTTTCTTTGCATTGCAGGAGATCTGCTTGTCAGACCCTCCGGTTGTCATGACCCTGGTTGATGGGCCTACTGGAGAAAATGACAACCTGATCTGCGTCGCCTACCAGCACCAGTTTGACTTGATCAATGAGAGCACGGGGGAGTCCTACAGGCTACATCACGTCGAAACGAGCAGGGTGGGTTTCTCAGGCATTGGGATAATTTAAGTCAATCCATCATTGAGAACAGAACTGAGCTCTGTAGAGCGGGGGTGGGCAGAAAGTAAATCTTGTGTACAGATGGGCCAGTTTCTGGTTAATCCCCCCAATTCCTCTGGACTACTAGTCTGACCTTTTGCTTAAGGACCTAAGAACCGTCTCAGGGTTATTTCACTCAGATTAATGGTGCTTACTTGGTCCATCAGAGTATAATTTGTGAGTGTTGGACTGAGGAAGCCTTCATTCAATTCCCCACTCAGCTTAGATGCTCATTGGGTGATCTCTGGCCAATCAAATGCATTTTAATTGCATTCTGAATTTGCACAGCTTCTTTAATCTGCTCTTATATTGTGACTGGTTTTGTGAAACCATGTATCTTAGTTTTTTATAGAGGTCCTTTTTAAAGACTGAAAGCAGGGAGGATGCAAACATTTAAGTAAATAAAGAAATGTACCTTGGGAGGAGATTCACAGACTGGGGGAGTGATGGTGAGGGGGACAACCAAGAAGGCCATATGCTTCAAGCCACCCAGCTAACTCCTGAAGGTGAGGTCACCTAGAATTGGAGCTGACGGGGCATAATAGGGAAACAAAATCCCATGGGTTGTGGTCATTTTGGAGCCTATGAAGCCAGGCAAACCATGAGATTTACTTTCAGATATGTTTGGGTTTGATCCAGGTAGTAAAGAGGATGTCCAGATGTGATCTTCATGTAGGAATCCTTGGTGGCTCCCAATAGGCCTTCATGGAGCGAGGCTCCACAGATGATCTCAGTGCTTGGAGAAGCCTTTGGATTGAATAGCTTGTCTTAAGCTCCACCTCCAACTTGCCCACTACCCTTACCCGTTGTCATTACAGGTTAATTTTGTTGCAGCTATTGATGTGTACGAAGATGGGGAAGCTGGCCTCCTCTTGTGTTATAACTGTAAGTATCTCCAGCTCATTCTGTCTAGAGGAGACTATCTGAACGCAGGCATTCATCCAGTCTCATGGTAGTGCAGAGATGACATTTGATTTGGTGGAAGGCTCCGTTGGCACAGGAGAGGTTAAAAAAGAATTCTGAAAATTGGTTCTCAGTTGATAAAATGATACATGAATAGCATGAAAGGAGGGAAAGCCAAGCTCTCAGGTCCATTAGGAGGAGTGACTAGCTGAAGATCACCCAACAGGAATGTAGGAGTGCGGAAACACATCTGGTTCACCAGATAATCCTCTGCCACTCAGGTGGAGGAGTGGGGAATCAAACCCTTTCTCCAGATTAGAATCCACTTTCTCTTTAACCACTGCACTACCACAGGTGGCCACTTCTTCTGCTGGGTCTTTGACAGCAGCTGGGTGTATAGAATGTAAATATGGAACTCTTTTCCCAACATGATACAGATCCTGTGCTGAGGAAACCTTTCTCTGTGTCTACCTGCTATCAGTGGTAGAAGACACAGCTGGCTGTCCTGCCCCATTCTGGTTCTGCACTTAACATCCAGATTGGTGTCTTTTGTCTTAGACGTCTGCTACTACCGGAAAGTGTGTCCCTTCAATGGGGGTTCGCCTCTGGTCCAGCCCTCAGCATCTGACTTCCATTTCAGCTGGAACCAGGTTCCTTATGCTATTGGTAAGAATAACCATTGTGGCAGGTACGGCATTGGCGACTGCTCTGTGGAGGGGGAAGGCCATGCTCATGACTCTGACCGTGTGATACTGCTTTGTAAATCCTTTCACTGGGATCCGGCATGAGACTCTTCATCCTTACCTTCAAAAGCCTCCGCGGCTGCACTGTTATATGCCACTACATCCCTGCCTGTGATCGTCTCCTCTCCAGCTCCATGACTCTCCCACTCCTGCTCCTTCAATCCTCTTTGCCCTCAACCCTCTTTGCCGCCCCATATGCTTGAAACTGCCTCCCAGTTCACTTGCACAATACTGTCCCCTGTCCCCATTCCTTCATTGTCCTTTGCAGTGTCGCGTTTTCTACACAACCTCTTGTTTTTGTCCCTTGCTGAAACTAAGCCTAAGTATGTGAAGTGGAACAAGCTCATTCCTCCTCTGCTTGCCCTGGCTGTAGTCTTCCTCCACACCTTCTGTAGTGTCATAAGCTTCTGGAGCAGTCGCCCGTCTTTTGTTGATCTATAAAATACCCTGGATATTGACGGTACCTTCCAGATGGAGAGAGGCTGCGGCTCAGTGGCCAAGCGTCTGTTAGCCATGCACAAGTTCCCAAGTTCAGTCTGCAGGATCTCCAGTTAAAGGGGTCAGAGAGGCAATAATGCAGTGGCGTAGCGCGCAGGGAATGCGGGGGCATCTTGCACCGGATGTGTGCTGGTGCAGGGGCGTTCCGGGGCACTTTGGGGCAGGGGCATGGCAGGGGCGCAAGGCACACACGTGCCCTGGGCGCAGTTCCCTCTTGCTACACCTCTGTGATGATGTGAAAGATGTTTGCCTGAGACCCCCGAGAGCCTCTGCCACCCTGATTGTGATGGGCCGAAGGCCTGATTTATATAAGTCAGCTTTACATGCGTTCCTGGTACTATATAGACAGGCAAAAACCTGACCTGCTTTTCAGCATGTGTCCTGTGCGACAGTTGTGCCTTTGTGAAGTTGTTTTCTTGCTTTCTCCTGCAGTTTGTGCTTTCCCTTACATCTTGGCCTTCACAACCGATTCTATTGAGATCCGGCTAGTGGTGAACGGGAACCTTGTCCACACAGCTGTAGTCCCTGCACTGCAGTTGGTAGCATCAAGGGTAAGGAGCTAGGAGGGGGAAAAGATGGTTGCTTGCGCAAAAGTCTGCTTTTATTGCTGCAAACAGAACTAATACTGTCATCCTGAACAGAATTACACCCTTCTAAGCCCACTGACGTGAGTAGACTTTGAAGGCTGTCAACCTGTTTAGGATGACACTGAAAGTCCCCTGAGCACAGACAGTTTTCGCCATGGTGAGCCAAGAGATTCAAAGCAATTTGCATAAATTAATTGTATTAATTATAATGTTATTCACCAGAGGGCTTTGCCTGGAGCTTTTCACTTCGCTGAGTGAGATCTGATTCTCACTTAGGTTATAGGTGTCAATCCCATTGGACTGTTCCAGTGGATTTTGGCAAATTAAATGGGCTTTGAGAATCTTTCAACTCAGGTCCAGATTATTTATTAAGGATTGATTTATGGTCGTAGACCAGTAATAAACATTGAGTAAAACAACCCAAATTCCAGAATAATATAGTGGGAAGGCATTCAAGGGAAACAATAAAAACCACAAAAATGTTAACTTGCAATAAAAAAAATTATAGAAAAGGAAAAGGAAAATATAGTTAATAAATTGTGAAGGTAAAACTAAATCCAAAAACATTTTTTAAAGATAACAATATTTATTTTTCAGATAACATATTTTAAAATGCAAAATGACCAAGCTAGTCATGATTTTTAAGTACAAAAATTTGCCACCTGCTTCAAGGTATTTGGCTTTTCATCGGCTAACAGTTTTTCTAAACAAACCTTCCTGAGCAAGCTGGAAATTTGTCAAGGAGGAGGAGAACAATCTTTGCCTACCAAAGAAAAGATGACCCATAGTCTCAACTTCTACTGTAGCATGAGGGCATATATTTTCTGAATAAGGGATTTTCTTATATCTGCCACACCCCTAGCTAAGGTATCCTAAGGGGACAGACATTTGATATGGAGGAGGAGTCATATCTTCATGATAGAGAAGGCATAAAGCCAGGTGACTTGATCAAAACTTGCTGGGGCTCTGTGTCTTGTACCCTCTGGTTAATAAAAACACTTCTCCTGAGCATTATTTTGGACCAGAAGGACTCGCAGTTATCTAGGCTGGAACAGGTCCAGATTTGTAACTTGCCATATCTACGATCAGCAGAGTCCAGGATAATTTTCACTTGTTTGCCAGTACAAGGAGTCGCACATTAATTTACAAAAACGATACATTAAATCCTACTTTTCACTCAGAAAGCAGCTTGCAGCCATTAAGTTACAGTTTGAAGTACAGCTAGAGAGGCTGAATTGAGGCAAAGTGAAGGGGTCCCTGACTCCTGCGCCCTTTGCTCTGATAGTCTCAGTGATGGTGGTTGGAAGCCGAAGAGGACTGGTTAAAAGCATGAAGGAGGCATTCCCAGCTGCTGCCTTTCCTCCCTCTGATAGAACATCAGTCCTAATTATCTTAATGTTAAAAAAAGAAAGTTTCAGAGAGTAGCCATGTTGGTTTGACATAGGGCCTTTCCCCACTTACCTTAAGCCCCGCGCTACTTAAGGAGAGTAGTGCGGGGTCCCCCGGCACTCCCCACGACAGGGGCGGCAACGGCGCAGCCGCCCCGACGCTGCTGCTGTCGCGCCCCCTCAGCACGTGGCATCCCAGGCGCTCTTCTTAACGGCGCCTTTTGATGACCCCGTGCAGAACGCGGGGTCGTGGGGACGCCCGGGCGTGCGCCTGGGATGCCGCGCACTGAGAGCAGCGCGCAGCATGGGGGGGATCAGGGTGAGTGGGGAAACGCCCATAGAACAATATTAAAAACCACAACACTCAAAAGACCAGTAGGGCAAGGGTGCCCAACTCTGGCACCCCAGATGTTCATGGACTACGATTCCCATCAGCCCCTGCCAGCCTGGCCAATTGGCCAGATTTGTAACTTGCTGTATCTTTGGCAATTGGCCATGCTGGCAGGGGCTGATGGGAATCATAGTCCATGAACATCTGGGGCGCCAGAGTTGGACACCCCTTCAGTAGGGGAACATTTTAACCTATAAGGTCAACCCATTGCTGACCTAAGAGTTGCAATCTTCAACAGAGAGGATTCTAGGAAAGAACAGAAGGTGAGATTGTTGAACTCTAGTTCAGTCACAAGTTCAGAACAATGGAACCCCAACGGCTGAATAGGGACATAGGATTCTTATCACTCCCAATTCTAATTGTCTGCCACCAGGCATTTCCCCTCTGCTCTAATCCAGCTGATGACCACATGGTTGTGCCTTCGTGTCCTGAGTTTCATTTTACAGCACCCCTCCCACCTTCTGACAGGGATACGAGGAGTGAGAGATTTCCACTCCGACTCGTATCTGATGAAGGGAGCTTCGACTCTTGAAAGTTTATGCCCTGAAAATTTTGTTGGGCTTTTAAGTTGCCACTGGACTTGAATCTGGCTGTTAAAAAAGGAAGCAGGCTATTGCGTGCGTGTGAATCTGAGCATCTCGTTCACAGACATAGCTATGCATATGGAGGAACTCAGGATTCTGTGAGTTATAATAAGGTTAGAGGTACTGTCTCTCTAAATACCAGAGGCTGAAGACAAAAGGAGTCCTGTTTCCCTCATTCCCTGCTTGTGGTCCTCCTGGAAGCATCTAGCTGGTCACTTCTGGGGACAGTGCGCTAGGCTTGAATAACTTTTGGTTGGTCCAGCAGGGAACTTCCCAAACTCATTCATAAAAATCACTGATGGCATGTGTGTGTTTCTTGTTACTATGTCGGGTTGTTCAAGTACAAAAAGCTGGAAACAAGACAGACTCTCTCTTAGGAAGCTCTTTTTGCTAACTCAGCCTGCATCTCTTTTCAGTCAGATATCTACTTTAAAGCTGCGACAGCAGTGAGCGAACCATCCAACAGCAGCTCCAAGGAGACCAGTTCACCCAGCTCCCCACAGACACCATCAATTCACGAGATCCCGGTTTTCTCTCCTTCTGCAGCAGAAGGTAAAGAGTAGCTGGTTGCTGATGCTCAAAGCGCCAGAGCCAAGAAAGTAGTCTTTTGGCTTTTTAGGCAAGAGATCCACCTTTAATCCCAGCGTGCAGCAAAGGACCTGCTGAGATTTTTTCATTTTTGTTTTATATAACCCCTGTCTGTGTTTTCTTCTCTCTACAGTTACTAGGTGCAGAGAAGAAAGATATACTTTTTATAGCGGTTATAGCACAGGGAATTTGACAGGCATGGGCTGGAAAAATTGCATCCAATTTAGCTATGATAACACAGGGCGATTTAGAAATTGCATGCGTTGCCTGTTTGGAGTCCTGCTTGAGGCGGCTTACAAGTGAAAAGTACCATTAATCAAAGACCAGAATTCAGTCTGAACTTCTGTGACACTGGTAGAGAGGAGACTGGTAGGACACGTCTCAGAAACTGATCTCCCTGCCTTGCCAAGGGCTTGCATGCCAACAGTTACCCTTATCTTCCTGAGCCATTTCATTATACTGTGGCCCTGTTCCCTTTGTAATAAACCCCTTCTGAATCACTGATTGTTCTTGTTGTTATTTTAGGTGAAGTCCTGTGCAAAAACATATACAAAATTCCTCTCAGCAACCTGGTTGGCAGGAGTATTGAACGCCCCCTGAAGTCACCCCTCGTCCCAAAAGTCATCACCACCCCAACATCCGGCAGCGCGGCCTCCATTCCTGCTGTTCCTTCCCTGTCTTTGCCACGCATGGAAATCAAAGAGATTGCATGCAGGACTCGCAAAGAATTACTGGGTAAAGCTGCGCGACGGACGTCTCTTAATGCTCTGAGTGTCATACTGTGTAACTTTCTTGGCTGGTGGCTTTCAGCAATAGGTTAACGTATTTTTCCCTGGCTTTAGAAGACATTTTAGCTGCTATTTAAAAGAAACTTGTACCTCATCGTTCCAGTCGATCCTAGGCCAGCCTTGGCTGTTGATGACTGTGGAAGACATTTGGATGGACCGTGTTGGGGGAGATGGTCTTTGAACCATGACTTTCATAGGGTCTGGGGCAGAGGTGGGATACAGTCGGTTTGCACTGGTTCTACCGAACCGGTAGCTAAGCAGTTGAATCCCACAACCAATAAGCGGCTGCCCTGGGGTGGTGCCATGGTGCGCAGCCTTCCCGGGAAGGCTGGGAGGTGCTCCAGCAGGCGTCCCAGCCCTCCCCCAAAGGCCACGCTGCAGCCAGCCCCTGAAGTCACTGGTTCCCTCACCTCCCCCCTGCCCAACATAGGAAAGGGGGGCGGGGGACAGCAGCCAGGTAAGTGGGTGGTGGGGTAGGGAGGGTGCATGGCGGGGGGGTGGGGGGCGAACTGGTGGTTGATCCAGTTGGATCCCACCACTGGTCTGGGGTGCCTTCTGGATTGTCCTCCTGGCATTCCTGTATATACATGCAGGAAGGTTCAGTCCCCGCCCCACAGCTGCATCAATGGCTGTGCCTGGTCCAGGAAATTCCATTGGATCTTGCTGACATACTTTCAGAGCAGCTGCAGTGTTACGGCCACCAGAGGAGAGCTGCCACCTTCCTGTGTTGTTTTCAGACTTCCTCTCCGGGACATTTGGCAGGTGGTTGTCAGAAGAGTTTATAATGGTTGCTGACAAATGATCACACCTGTGATATCCTGAGGAATGTCTCAGTCCGATTAAAACCTTTTTCTTTCTTTGCCATCCAGGTCTCTTAGATGAACCTGCTTCTAAGTCGGAAGGTGGGCAGAAGCAGAAGAAGGCTGCTCCAAAATTGACAGACCCGAAGCAGGGAACACTCCGATCAACTAGCAGCGATAGGTAAAGATAGAAAAGGTGTAACTCTTCTGTGGATGGTCCCTGAAGTGAAGAGATCAGATTTCCTTTGCATCTGGCTGTTTGAATGATTTTTATCCCCCTGTTCTCACCATCAGCGGCCTGATAATCCAGCCTAGCCCAGTCTCATCAGAGTTTGTAAGCTGAGCAGGGATAGCCATGGTTAGTCCTTAGATTGGTGACCACTAAGGAAGTCATCAGTTGCAGTGCAGAGGAAGCCAATGGCAAACCACCTCTGAAACCCTCCGGGGTTGCCATGAGCTGGCTGCGATTTGACAGCACACAGTTATTACTATTTCCCATCATAAATGGCAGCTTGGTTAAATGGTGTCAGCAAGTTCCACATCAGAGGCTGATCTACAGCTTGAGAATAATGCTGTGGTATAGTCCCTCCTGGAACAGTATAATTTCAGAATACTACCCATGTTTCCTAAAAAATAAGACAGGGTCTTATATTAATTTTTGCGCCAAAAGATGTGTTAGGGCTTATTTTCAGGGGATGTCTTATTTTTTCCCCATTATTTTGCCCCCCCCCCCCCCCCCCCATGACCAGATCAGCTACACTGGGAAATCTGTAACTAGGGCTTACTTTTGGAGTAGGGCTTATATTTCAAGCATCTTCCAAAAATCCCAAAAAAATCATGCTAGGGCTTATTTTCGGGATAGGTCTTATTTTTGGGGAAACAGGGTAGCAGGAAATCACTTGCTTGAATTTTTACCCTGTTACAGAAATTTCTAGTTAGGTTTAGACCCCCTTCCTCCTGGTATGTGTGTTTTCTCTGTGTGTGGGGGTGGGGGTGGTGGACGGGTTGCAAAAGCAAGAATTCAATCACCTGTTTTCTAAAATAGAGCAGCACCAAGAGAATTGATTTTCTTGAATGTGAAGCCTGCCTCTTGACTGACTTTTTCTGTAGGCACTGCCTTGTATATATTTGCCCATCTCTCTCTTAATGAGCTTTAAAATATCCCCTGGTGATCTGCCTGTCCCGGCCTTTTCCTGTACAGCGGGGCCTATCCAAACATTACATTATTTCTGCTGAAAAATGGAAACCTTAGGGGAGAGGGGAGGAATAGCTTGGATTCCCCGCTCCTAGCCATTCCTGCTTTTCACTTTGCAGGCTTGTTCCCAGCTCTACTGAAAGCACGTGTGAAGAGCGCCACCTCTCCACCAGTTCGGACCCTGACACCGCCCCGCAGGAAGAGAGCCCCCCCTCCGGTAGCACCCTTCTTCTTGGAGCCTCCTTTGATGAAGACGCCATTGACTTGAAATGAAGGCCGTCTGGACACAGTACATATACACACTCACACATATTCCTCCCCTCCCCCCCCCCACTTTCTCTTCTCCCCTCCCCCCCCTTTTGTATGATCCTGTGAACCAGTATAGAACAATCCCGCTACACTTTCTAAGAATCCTCAAAACCGAAAATATTGGCGATTAAGCTCTGGAAAGCTTGACATTTCTGATTCTTTGAACTGAGGGTAGTGGGGATCATTTCTGTTGTTCCTATAACCATCCTTTCCTCTTCTGAGTGAGATGTCTCATAGCCAAGGTATTTTTTTTTAAAGTTGAAGCTCTTTATGTAAATAAAATCTTCCTCCTGTCCCCAGAACTGTTGAAATTGGAAGTAGGTGATATGTGGCTGAAATGCTTCTTCTTTTCATTGCAAAAAAAAATTAGGAAAGATTCATAGAGCAAATAAGTCTCTCCTCTTTTTTTTGGTCCTTCTAAAAACTGAAAGCCAGAAGTGTTGCTGGCCTTAGCTAAGCAAATTCCTGTCCTATCGAGCAACTGTTTGAGAGTTTCCCGAAAAGTTTGAAGACGAAAGCCGAGAGCTCAAGGAACAGCTGCTTTCTTGCCTTTTTGGCTGGAGACAGGCTCCTTGCTTGTTTGGAAGTTTGAAAGCTGAGAGGGGCGGCAGCTGGCAGGGTGGGTCCTCACCCACCTTTAACCTCTGCTAAATGGGCCTTGTGGGAATTTCATATCATTTGGAGAATCCACAAAGCCTATTCTGCCCAGCAGGTCAAACGCAATACCTGCGTACACTGCAGGAGGGGAACCCTCTCTTGAGCTGCTTTCAAGCTCTCCCCTGTCTCTGGCTTTAGCCTTGTACATGTTTTCTGAGAAGAAAGTGAAGAAAAAGAGTTGGATTTATATCCCCCTTTCTCTCCTGTAAGGAGACTGAACAGGGCTTACAAACTCCTTTCCCTTCCCCTCCTCACAACATACACCCTGTGAGGTAGGTGGGGCTGAGAGAGCTCAGAAGAACTGTGAGTAGCCCAAGGTCACCCAGCTGGCGTGTGCTGGAGTGCACAGGCTAATCTGAATTCCCCAGATAAGCCTCCACAGCTCAAGCGGCAGAGTGGGGAATCAAACTCAGTTCCTCCAGATTAGAGTACACCTGCTCTTAACCACTGCGCCATTGCTGCATAGAGTGGATCTGTCACCCTGTGTGGAAAGCTAGGGAAGTGTGCAATGTTGCTGCTTTTGATGCAGGCACAACGCCAGCTTCTGTTAATTATAATTAAAAAATCAGGGTCATGCCTCTGTAGCTCTCTGTCCGTCCCCTCCAACCCCACGCCCCCTGGCCGCACAAGCCCAGCAAATTTTTCCCCTTCACCATGATTTTTAAGCAGTTAATCAGCACTGGCAATGAGGTGTTCTGTTTTTCTGGAACTTTTCCTTGATACATTTTTTAGATATTGAGCTAAGGATAACTCTGGTTACATGGAGTTCACATTAGTGCTGGGAAAATGTTTAAGAAGGGAGTGGGAAATTTCTTTAAGGAGGAGCTGTGCACATGTGTCTTAGAGGCTGGTTTCTGAGATGTTACCCAGGGAGCCGATGTTATATTGACCCCAGACCCCAGATGTGTGGATATTTTGGTGCCGTTTGGAAGAAACCCTGAGCATATTCTTCCATTTGTCCCTTCTAAGGTTTGCCTTCCTTCCTCCCTGACCTGTTCCTAGGCCAGTGTCATATTAGCTGGCTTTAGCTGTCACTTGAGTATGGTAGACTGAGACAGGTGGCTTGGGAGGTGCTCCCAGAAGCCTGTCTAGCCACCACTATTCACTCACCTGGAGGACTTTCATTCACATGGAGACTTTCTAGAGCAGGAAACAGTTGCACAGTAGACCTACAGCTGGGGAGACTGTCCAGGACACGCCTCCGCGTAATCGAAGGGCACAGTGATTGGCCGTGTCTTAAGATCCATGATCTACATCAATTACCGATAGAAAAGAAAACTAAAGAGCAGATTGAAACAGTTGAATACAACCTTATGGGGCGTCAAGTGTGAGATTACACATTTGGCTGCTCCACCACACCGAAAAGTATCCTGCATTTAGAAAGCTGGCAGGTCAGAGAGAAGAGTAGGTGGGATCTCATAGGTGCTAGTTCTCTGTGTACAGGCTAGGTGCTCCTGCCACGTGGTAGTCATTGAATCCAGTAGCCTTTTGCCTGTTCTGCCCTGTGGCTGCGATTTTGCTTTTTTTCCATTGTTTGTGTGAATTTGCACAGATAAAAAATGCCTAACTACCTGTTCTTCAAGGGATCCCGTCTGCTTCTTGGGGATCTTTTTTTTTTTTCCTGTAGCAGTAAAAGTTAATCATTAAGTGAAGCAATACTTTCAGTTAATGACGCACAGTAGCAGGGTGTATGATCTGGCTTGAGGCAAGAACCTGGGCTTGCAGAAGTGTGTAGATGCTAGTTTTTGTTTTGAAAACCGAGCATGTTCCTAGTTCTCGTGGGTACAAGGAGAATTAGTAAAAGGTGGTTGTGGTCTCCTCATTGAGATTAAAAGGGGATGGGTCTAGGACAGGGGTCTGCAATCTGCGGCTCTCCAGATGTTCATGGACTACAATTCCCATCAGCCCCCACCACCGCCGCAGGTTGCAGACCCCTGGTCTAGGAAGTAGGAAGTCTTGTACACTAGTTGCAATTTGTGGTGCTTCCTTTTGGATCCAGAGTCCACCTTCCTTTCTCCTACCTCCTTTTGCCCACCAATATTCCATGAGTCCAATCCCTCAGTCCCTTTAGTACACAATTGCCTTATTTTGCTCGTAGGAACAGAGCACTTAATCCATCC
This sequence comes from Sphaerodactylus townsendi, assembly GCF_021028975.2. Classification (NCBI taxonomy): domain Eukaryota; kingdom Metazoa; phylum Chordata; class Lepidosauria; order Squamata; family Sphaerodactylidae; genus Sphaerodactylus; species Sphaerodactylus townsendi. Next base: position 38,905,517 of record NC_059436.1, on the reverse strand, counting down.
TGAGTGATGTGATTTGTTTTCATATTTTGGCCAATGTGGGAGTGACTGTGTCTGATGAACAATCGCTGTACAAGTGCTCTAATCGATCAAGCCGCGGGTGGCTACTTAACTCGTGTAGCTTATTGGACATGCAGAAGTGGTACAGACGATTACCCAAGGTGCATGAGCGGATCCGAAAAATGAGAGCCAGCCAAAGAAAGCTCCCGTAAGCTGTTCAGATATCGTTGAAAAACCTAACCTGGCAAAATGCATGTCTCATGTTGTGTTGCATGCTTGTTTCAAAGCAGTGGCTACCGTTTCTCTGTAATGCCGCCATCTTTATGTGCAATCAACACAGACAGCACAAGTACCCAGCAAGACTGGACATCTGGCCAGGACCCTTGTATGGTGAAGGGCCCATGTCCATAAGCAGCAAAGCATGGAACATCAGCTGTGAACTTTAAAAGCTGCTGAGCAAAGATAATTTAGCACTTTTCAAGGTTCATCTCTTAGACTGTGGTCCCGTTGAAGCGAGGGTGCCACTGCCTTATTTAGCTGGGAAGGGTCCATTACAAGTCTTCTAAACCTTGGAATCGGTCTTGCAGGCAGACACCGTGCACAAGTAAATATTCCCTTTGTTTGAACCATGATTGTAGATGCCCCTGCCTAAGGAAATTAACCCAGTTTCTCTCCGGTTGTGGTGGGTTTTTCGGGCAGTGTGGCCGTGGTCTGGTAGATCTTATTCCTAATGTTTTGCCTGCATATGTGGCTGGCATCTTCAGAGGTGTATCACTGTGTCCAGTCTGTGTAACAGATTTCCCTCTGTGATACCCCTCTGAAGATGCCAGCCATAGATGCAGGTGAAACGTTAGGAACAAGATCTACCAGACCACGCCCCCACAGCCCAAAAAACCCACCATAACCAGTTGAATCCGGCCATGAATGCCTTCACCAGTTTTTCTCCATCGCTCTTCATTTGTTTTGCCACTGTTCGCAGGGCACTTTCACATCACACTTTTAGGGTTGTTCTTTCCCTCCCTGCATATGCAAATCTAATGTAGGACTTGTGCTGCCTTCTATTCCCTTCAGGCCTTTGCCATTCCAGCCTGTGGCTTCTTCCCAATTCCCCATTATAGACAACCACGCATAATTGCCAAGAGAGCTCCATAGGGGGTAGATTTCATTTGTGTACACCAGTAGCAGGGGAGCTCTCTCTGTAAAGATGCAGCTTTTGTGTGGTGTTCTTATAGTTTGTGCCGGGGGATTGGAGGCATATCACAGCAAAATGGCTGGGTGCAAACAGGAGAACATGCTACCAGCCAAAGGGGAATTCTGCAGAGTCCAGGTGGAAATAATTAAGCTCTCAGTTCTTTCCCTTCCTTTTTCAGGTCCTCCAAAGCTATTTGGATTGACTTAAAGCATTTGAAATGTCTTTCTCCTTCTACTGTTAACTGATTGATTTGCATCCATTGTCTGGTTTGGGGTTTCAAAGCAATGATGAGATACTTTGGATGAATTCTGACACGGTTTACTGTCTTGCTTATGATACCCTTTTTTTTCTTGTTTGACTTAATCCTTTCCAAATTTTCCATCCTTCCCCCAGTTCTAAAAAAAGAGTTTTTCAGTAGTTCCTGATTTGGGATGAAATATGTTCGCTTGCTACGACAGCTTTCATGCTGCCTTTTGCCAAACAACTCCTTCCTCCTTGCAGCCTTACTGAGCAAGGTCTACGAGCAGGGAGACCTTCTGACAGGCTGGCGGGGGCCCATTTGCAGGTCTGCTGAGGAGTCAGTCCTGTTGCTCCTTCAGAATCAGACGCTTGCTCTCATATGCAGACGTGGGACCAACGGGGTCAACTTGCGTATGAAAGCTACACATCTCACAGGTTCTTTGCCAGGGCCTTGAAGCCTTCACAGGATTCCTGAGTCCTGCAGGCTGTAGGTCATTTGTTCACTCCAAAAGATTTGGGCCTACATGCAGGGCTGACTGTGCTACTCAGGGCTTGCATCTGAAATTAGCATTGCGGGGTCCCAGCCAAAGCTCACACCCTGGCAGGGGGCCCGCTACCAATTCCTGGAGCCCTGTCCCCCATCTTTCTTCTCCATTTTGCAATTGCTGCCTGCCATCTTTGAATGTGAGCAGTGACTGAAGCTACAGCAGCTACCACTGCTCACCTTCTCTCTTTGCGGGCTGGCCCAGAGGGAAAAGATTGAATGAATGGGCAGTGTGAAGGAAACGGGCACATTTGCAGCAGATTGCCCCCGCCTACCCTCATCTGGCCCTGGCAATGCAGCTTCCGTCATACGCGCTCCACACTCTTCTTGGAAGGTTAAGGAGAGATGGCTTTGCCCTAGGATGCACCCAGCCAGGCCTGTACTGGAAGCAGCAGAGACGAGATAGGCCTTCCTGCTTCCCTGAGTGGGGTAAAAAAACACTTGAGTGTCTTGCCTCAGCTAATTTTCTCAGCCTTGGGGGCATGAGAGGCAAGTGTTTAAAGGACAGATAGGGAAAGAGTGTGGTGTGTATTGGTATATAGCACAATGTGGCTTTAATTATGAGCCAGGATTTCCCCAGTTCTCGCTGACTCGCCAGGTGGCCTTTGGCTGATGAGTACAGGAGAATGAGGAGGTAGAGATGGATAAATGTACCGAACCATTTAAGGTGAGATAGGTCAGTTTTTGGACCGTTCCCCTCTGCTTAAAATTCCCTGCAAGCAGCACAGTGAGGAGGAAAAAGGAGGGGAGCATTTTTCTCCCTTTGCTTGCTTTCTACTTGCAGGGAGTAAAGTTGTTATGGAAGGGGCATTTAATGATGAGTACGCACTTCATTCTCCTGCATGAAGTGAACTGTGTCTCCATCTTGACTTACCTTTCTACAATACAGGGAATAATCATCCTGGCCTACATCAGAAGGGTGTTGTAAGGCAAAGCAAACAAAAAAAATACAGCTAAAGCTGTACGCAGTAAACTCAGCCCTGCAGAGTCAGAGTTGGAGGCACCATTCCATGTTTACAGTTTATATATTGCTGGTCCGATGGCCCCCAAAGGGGCAAAACTCACAGCATGGCTTTGTTTTTTTGTTCTTATTAAAACTTGCAACTGAAATATTCAAGTAGGGTAGAGGGCAGAGTGAGAGAGGATTGACCTGCCGGCTGCTGCTTTTACAATGGTCTTTAACCTGAAAGAGCCCTTTCCTTACTGCCATTCTTAGGAACAGTCCAGATCTTAACAAATTCCCACCTTTCCTGCTTTTTGGCAGTGCCTCTCCTTTCTACGCTAGCAAAAGTCACGCAGGAGGAGGCAGATGAGAAAGGCTTGTTCTGGAAGATGTGTTTTCTATCCTGTCTTCCTTGGGAAGCCCAGAGCTGCTGAGGCGGGGCCGTGGCGGGGCCTCCTGCCTAACCAGGTTCACAGCTGCAGAGTTTCAGTGATGAAACGGCTGCACTCAGACCATTCACTGTTACAAAACACAAAACCTGGCAAAGCAGCCCTTGGACAAAGGGAAGCCCTTTGGCCATGGCATGTGGCAAAGTTTTCCTCTTTCATGTAGGCTCCTAAAGTATTTGGGTTTTGTCACACACGCAACACACATATACACAGACACACACAAATTTTCTTTGCATGTCTGTCTTGTTTGTGCCATCTGATGCCCAATGACCAAGAACTTCCACATTTCCTGCGACATCACTGTGTGACTGGAGGAAGGCTGATGTCTCTCTCTCTCTCTCTCTCTCTCTCTCTCTCTCTCTCTCTCTCTCTCTCTCTCTTTCTCTCTCTCTCTCCTGTTCCTTTTTTTTTAATTAAAGGGACTGTTTTCTGCTGGCTTGTCCTCCAGATATTTATTAAGTATTTTCTCTTGCCAGACGGAAGGCACTCCAGTTCTAATGTTTGTACAAAACAGTTTGTCGTCGACTCTGGTTGGTTGTTTTCCTTCAAAGACTTTGGTCAGAATCTGGCACAAGTGAGTTGGGACCAGCAGCCTGACCTTTGAGTGGCTTGCTCAAAATCACACCTGGGTCAGCGAGATTTGCTTCTGAGTAAAGCTGCAGTCCTAAACATGCCGGGGACTTAACTGCTGAGTAAACTTACACGGAGAAGGCGTAAGCAAGCTTAAGATCATAGCAACAGGTCCAAACAGATGTTACTCAGGAGATCCATGGTCAGATACCCTGAATTGATGTTTTTCCCATCTGAATAAACCAAAAGGAGTTCTGATGTGCAGGGGTCTGCAACCTGTGGCTCTCCAGATGTTCATGGACTACAATTCCCATCAGCCCCTGCCATGCTGGCAGGGGCTGATGAGTAACATGATCCATAATTTATCGGCTGGAAAACCTAGTGCAACCAGACAAAACAGTAGCCTAAAGGGAGAATTTATTGCCCTGTCCTTCCTATGCTGTTTTCTAGATCTAAATTCCCCAAGGTCGTCTACACCAAAATCTGCTATAAGTGTTGCAGCAAATTATTTGGGTAAGCATGATGTTCCATACAGAGAGAGTGTGTGTAAGTATGCGTACACATACATATACACATACTATTCATATTCCACCAGGACTACTATCAGCTTGGGAGGGGTAGATCAGGAAAAATAAATCCTACAAAATAGGTGTGATACAGGTCCTTACATTTTTTTTTCCTGAAAGAAAATGGGGCTAGTTTGCTGCAGTCAAAGCCACAAAGTATCTTGCGGCCCTGATGAGCATATGTGTTGTGGCGCAAGGGTTCCATGTGCCAGAGCCCACATTGTCAGGTGCGTGAAGAGCTGTATTGCAGTTGGCAGCGAGAGCCAAAGAATGCTGGGAAACTGGCCTTCTATACTCTCTTTGCAATACCCCGCACATACGCCATTCTGCTTTTTGTAGCTCTAGATGCGTCTATGTATTGTCCCCTAGCTATAACAGTCCATGCATTTGACCAATCAGACTCCGGCTCATGAATGCTTCTGCTGCAATAATTTGGTTAGCCTTTGAGGTACCATAAGATTCTCCATCGCTTTGCTTATTCAATAAGTTTTTATCCTCCTGCTTCTAGCTTTCACAGGCTCTCGGGGCATAAACCTTGTTAAACAAACCCACTGAAACACATAAAAACCTGATAACAAAACAACCACAAGAGCATTCGGGTGGCAAAACAGCCGCCGAAAAACATCAGCGCAGAGGCCTGAGAGAACCAAATTGATGATGATAATATGTCTGTCTCTTTACGAAGGGGCAGCAGTAATTAAAAATAAATTGAGGGAAAATTAACTTTTTCATCTGGATCCTAACCAGGTTAATCTCTGGTGCGGTTGCTCGCTCCTTGCCTGCTTCAAGAGTTTAATAAATTACTGATTCTGGCTCATCCAGTTTGCATCTGTTTCAGCCTCTGGTTACAACCAAATAGCTTCCTTTGGGATGATGAGCTGCTCATTCCTCTGTGCATTGGTCAGCTCAGATATTCCCACTTGAGTTCAATGAGTTATTTGTTCCACAGTAAGTCTGCTTAGCAGCTCCGTCCGAGCCATGCCTAATTTTTGCTGGATTGTGTCCCTTGACTGTTATTCTAGTGGGGTTTTGTACTTTCAATGATTCCGTACTGTTGGGCTGTGGGTTTTATCCTCTTGTGAGTCTCAAAGTTTAAATTACCACCAAGTGTCTTAAACTCGATTGTATTGCCATTGTTTTTAAATGCTATAAAGTAATAATGTATTGATTTTTTTTTCTGTTTGTTTGTGCGTGCGTGTGTGTTTTCAAATGTAGCCTGTAAAGAAAAGAATCAAGGTATGAATATAATGGCAAAAAAAAGTTCTTAAAAATTCTGTAGACCACAGCTGTAAAATGGACTGTAGGTTCTTTGGGGTTTTTTCCTTCCTTGATATGTAATAAATATTTATGACATTTAACACCCACTCTTTTTTTTTACCTTGGGGCAAATGCACAAGGTTTGAGGGAATGGGGCTATGCACGAAGGAAAAGCAGGATCCAGCCAAACAAGATCCTGGAAAATCCATAATGGGATCTGCAGGATAGATTTTATTGGCAGAAGTGAGCATGGAACCAGCGGCAGCCCCCAAAGAACACCTAAAAGGCCTCGTCAGAATGTAACAAAGGAACGAATGACTGGCTGGGATTTGTCATTTCCCTCGTCATCACCTTTTTTCAGGCCACGTTTTTCCAGTCAAAGACAATTTACGTCCATTTGCCAAAAGACAAACCTAAAGATTTTAGAAGCATTAAGGAATCGCTTGCAACAAGTCGCCTGATGTTTTTTTAAAAAAACCCTGTAAACTGTGAGCTTTAAACTACATTCAGAGCAAGAGATTGGCAGAGAACCAGGATGAGACAGCCTATTGTAGAACTGAAAATACGCAACTTAAACATTACTGATTGACATGTTGATTAATAATCCAGTTTCTACAGGACTGCTATGAGTCCGAAATTAGGAAGCCACACCCTACTGATCAATGCATCCAGGAGCACCAAGTGCTGTCGTTTTAGTACACTGGCTTGAATCTGGGCTTGGTTTGCCCTTCAATTGGTGGCCGCTGTACCCCTTTATTGTTTTCCTTTCTGTACGGCATTTCTAAGAAGCCCTTTAATCCCATAAAAACTGTTGTCTGTCATTCCCTTCACACACCAGTTGTTCTAGCAACCCACCGACCCCCTCTAATAAACCTTAACTTCACAATTTGAAGATTTCTTTTAAAAAGAGACATATTTGCCTCTAGAGCCAAGAGGGGTGGGGGGAGCGTCAAAGCAAAGAGCAGGAAAGGGTGAAGCGGAACAAGTTTTGCTTCGAGCGGCAACCCAACCGAGCAACTGCTTTGAAAGCCTTTGTGAGCACAAACCAGGAGGGTGGATCTGCAGCCTGCAGCCATCCCTCTGTGCTTTCCCCTCTCTGGCGGCATCAGGGAACACAAGTCTGGAAAGACACGCTGGAAATAACTGCGAGGAGGGAAGGTGAACTGAATTCTAATTAGGTCTTGGTGTGAGCACTTGAAGATGCCAGCAGTAGCTAGTCGATTGGGCTTGCAGGAGATGCTGGGCCTGGCTGACCTCAGGATGCTGCTTCCGGGAGGGACACAGCATCTAACTCCCATCCCAGCAGCCCAGGCATCACCGGTTACAAAGAGCCCCAGATATAAAGCTTTGGGTGAGCTTTTCCCAAATAAGAAGAGAAGAAGAAGAGGAGTTTGGATTTATATCCCCCCTTTCTCTCCTGCAGGAGACTCAAAGGGGCTTACAATCTCCTTGCCCTTCCCCCCTCACAACAAACACCCTGTGAGGTAGGTGGGGCTGAGAGAGCTCAGAGGAACTGTGACTAGCCCAAGGTCACCCAGCTGGCATGTGTGGGAGTGCACAGGCTATTGTGAATTCCCCAGATAAGTGGCAGAACAGGGAATCAAACCTGGTTCCTCCAGATTAGATACATGAGCTCTTAACCTCCTATGCCACTTTTGGGTGTAGCCCCTTCTTTGACAGCGACCTGCTTTCCCTGAAGTTCCTCAACGACAGATACTGGGAAGAAGGTGTGCATTAGGCACAGCACAACAAAGGACATGCTTGGATATAAAAGTTGTTCCCCCTTTCCTGTTGGAGAGGGCCCAAGACCCAGAGTTTAGCAGATGGAAAAAGCCAGGCTCTCACCTGACTAAGGAAGACACCACTGTGGGAACTTCTTGAGGACCTTCATTTATACCCTGTCTTTGTCCACAATGTGGTTGCTTTCATTGTTTTCCTTTCCTCTATTTTATACCCATGGCCACCCCATGTGGTAGGCTAGACTACCTGTGTGTGGCCCATGGTCTGCTTTCTGACTCTCTCCAAAAGCTAACTACTGCCCACAGCTATCTGGCCATAATACATGAAAAAACACCTCCAGATATTTGAGTATTTTATAGTCCCACCACCCCCACTACATACACAGACACGATGCTTTTCTAGATGTTAATGAAACAGCCCTGGCAGGAAAAGTTAAGTTTGGAAGCAAGATCAGAACTCAAAACATCAGATGGGAATCAATCATTTTATTTCACATGGCAACATCCCTCTCTCCAAACACATTACACTGTTCAACAGAAGACAAAAGTCAATCACTAATACTGTTAATTGCCAGGTGAGTTTCTCAACAAAGAGGAAGTATTTAGGAATGCACTACCGTTCACACAAAGGGCATAGTGTCTTTCTTCCCCCTCTTTGTCCTCACCACAACCCAGTGAGGTAGATTAGATTGAAAGAGAAGAGATTGGATCACAATCACCCATTGAGTAGTGTGGCTGAGTCAAGATTTTAACTCCAATTATTACTTACCATATACCCAATGGTGGGATTCAAATAATTTAACAACTGTGTCCAGTGGTGGGGTTCAAATAATTTAACAACTGGTTGTTTACAAGCACCACTTTAACAACTGGTTCTGCTGAAGTGGTGTGAACCTGCTGAATCCCACCACTGCCTATACCACACAATACCCGGGGCTCGGCTTACAATAAATGCACAGGATAGGAGTAGCACTGGTGAACCCATCCATTTCCGAAAGTTCCATGCCTTGTTCTGTACTACATCTTGACTGGCCCACAATGGGAAAGACAGGAGTTCTGTGACTTTGAGTAGTACCAACTCCACAACCCTGTGTAATAAAGAACTCGACCACAGAGGACACAGAAAGTGTTGGTAGAATGAATGCCATGGAAGGAAGTCATTTTTTAAAAACGCTCCCCTTCTGGGCTAGTGTTGGATTAGTTTGTGCAAAGACTACAGAGGCACATTCAAACATGTAATCCACCAGCTGCAGACAGAAGTGGATTAGTTCATTCTATCATCCCAGGCCTCTAAAATCTCATTCTACACAGATGAGGCCGCAGTCCAAGCAAGAGAATTCTGGACCAGACTGCTCCAGCCTTCCTTGGGAGGGCAGCATTTCTGAATGCTCTCCATCATCCCACCTTGGAAAAAGCATCCCTGCCTGTAGTAAGCTAGCAATTCAGGGGGCTTTTTATCACGAGGGGGAAGCACTGAAAGTAGAACAGACAGAATTTCACCAAGTCCTTTGGTATAATGCACAGATCTGCATTCTGACACAAGAGCAGCAGCAGTGTGTTAAGTGAAAAAGAGTCTTTCAGTCTTTTCGTATTGCAGACCATTTACTGTGAGTTCCTTTGCCAGTGACCGTTCCCTCCCAACCAAAGGTTTGGAGAATGGATATGACAGTTCAAAACATTGTTCCATGCGTGGGAGCAGCATGGGGAATAGATTTAGGTCACTTGCTTTAATTGTGTCTTTTACATATTCTAAACAGTACAAAAGTATTACCCTCAATAGAATACCCAAATCAGCCCATCTGCTGGCCAAACAGTTATACAAATACAGCGTGAAACCTGCAACTGTTGCAGGCTCTAATCCTGCGCACGTTTACCTGGGAGTAAGTGCTGCTGGACAAAGTAGAACGTGCTTGTGAGTAAACATGGAGAGGATTGTCCTGAAAGTCTAACTCCTTCACCATCCTTGGCTTAACGCTGAGATTTTTTAAAAGAGTTTAGTTGGTTAGCATCTATACAAGAAAGGTTCATAAACAACGCTCAGGTATGTTTTGCATCTCAAGGGAAAAAGTTCAGACAGATTACTGATCTCAGCAGCAACGGGGGAGGATCCCCCCCCACACACACACAGAGGCAAAAATACAGTGCCCACACATTCCTCATTCAAGTAACTGTGAAAATGGAATTATAGTCAAACCACTGTCATTGGTAACTAAATTACACACAGACATAAATGTCTTTTTTTTTTTAGCTTTATTTCATTTCCTGGTGCCTGTGAAGGACATTTCCTCATGCCTTTCGGGATGTACTTAACTGTGGTTCTCTCTCCAAAACCCTTGGAGGTTAAAAAGCTTTACGCCCAATGCACAAAACAGAAGAACCACTGAATACTCAGCAAGGGCAGAAAGGTATTCCTAAATTAACTAGCATCAAGATGTCAGAACAGAAGCTTTTCAGAATGTCAGTTCATTGCATTTGGCCAGGCTCCCTGAGTACCTAAGCAAACGCAGAAGGAAGGACCAAGACCTAGCAGGTGAAAGAAGATCAGTTTTATTTGACATGTTTGGTGTTAACTGGAAGACAGAATAGAAGCAAGGGACTTTGATAAGATACAAGAGCACACACAAAGCTAGCAATGATCAGCTGAATTCAAAGCGTGATCCATCACACAAATGCGCGTGCGCACACACATACCCACCCCCAGGAGAAAAAAAGAGATTGCTCAGCACAAAAGAGGTTGATCAAATAATGCCCACAGATGTGACTGAATCTTTTTTGCTTTCATGCCAGTATCCACATTTTAAAAAAAAAATCAATACATGCAACCTTTCACTAGAAATGATGCAAATCAAACAAATGTTAAAATATGTTGGACGTCGGTTAATGGAATGAAGGTCGTTTTAATTTCCCATCAGGTCAAGTCAGTTGTCACAACTTCTGAACCATTTGGCTCAGGGACAAACTAGGAGAGACGCCGTATGATTCACGGACAGCTAAATATCAGCTCTGCAGGACCCCAATTTGGATTAAGTCTATGGCACAAAGGAAGGAGAATTTTTAATTCCCCCCCATACTATGTTTCCAATTTCAAATGATTCCATCAAGGCAGTATTTGCCTAATTGGGGGAAACAGACAAACAGTATCTCACAGCGGGATAAGTTGCAGTGGGCGGGGGTAGTTTGAAGATGAAAACATGATGCAGGAAGAGTTGAACAGTAAACACTCCTCTTCATATCTGCAGCTCCAACTCTTATTAGTGGAATCTCTTCTCCTGTCTTCTATAGCACAGGTGTCAAACTGGTGGCCTTCCAGATGTTATGGACTACAGTTCCCATCATCCCCTGCCAGCATCATGTTGGCAGGGGATGATGGGAACTGTAGTCCATGACATCTGGAGGGGCGTGAGTTTGACACCTATACCAGACATGCTGGAGATCCATTCAGAGAATTCCACCAGCCTGTTTGGTCTGATCCTTAGAAGAGTCATGAACTACTAACCATTACAGGATAAAACCTGGATAAAACTAACCATTACTGAATTGATAAACATTTGAAATTATTTGACTTGCATGATACTTGGCCTATATTTTGTTGGTTTTTTAAAAAAAACTTACTTTGCTTTATTAATAGGTGCTTTTTGATTTTCCTCAGTGCAAACAATTTAAGAAAGCAAAAGGATTTCAAAGAACCTGCGTGCGTTCTTGCATCAGCCTTTTGTGCATTTAGTAAATGTTAGTGTTATCACTCCTTCCAGAGCTTAACAGTGGAAACCACAAGAATGTGATGCACAGCATATCTTTCACAGCTTCTGTCAGCATCAAAAACGCAAAGATTTTCCCACAACCAAGGGCTTCTTTCCTTTCCAAATAGAGCTCTATGTAACTCTAAAGCTTGTGCACCAGTGCATTTGCCAGCAAAATTATCAGATAACATTTGGGTTGGAACTGAACTGCAAGGAATCATGCTTGCATTTACTTACGATAAAGAAATTTCTGTTAAGGGCAACATTCAATGCATGAACAGTCATCGAAATTTCACATGTAAATTCTTTCTTTCCGGACTGTTGAGATGTCAGGCAAGGGAAGCCAATTGGAAGTCAGTCTATTATTGAGACTTCCCTTGTTTTTTCAAATTTTGGAATTATTTGTTTCAATGATGGTCTTACGGTAGACTAGACTGACTTTTAGATGTGCAATTTATGACCGTTGTTTTTCTAGATCAGACTTTCGTTGTATTGATATTGTAACCAAAATCTAATAACAAATAGGGGGCCCGAATGCCTATGTAAACACATCTGCTTCATCAAACTCAGTATCTGCGAAGGGAGGGGGTGCGGATGGATTATATTTGAACTAGACCAGCCTCTAATGGTAATGTATCCCTTCCACATTGGTGGGGTTAGCAGTGTGGCATCCCCTGCAATCTGAAAATCCACGTAAAATGTTTTGGCCTTCCCTTCGTACCAGAGAAAGTCTGGTTTCGGTTTCCTTTTATTTTAACTTTTAAAAAGAAACTGTGTGCATTTATTAAAAATGAAATATGTTGATGTTATACAAGATTATACATGCATTTTATGCATTTCTGAGTTTCTAAACTTTTTCGTGTCATCTGCTGGCCTTCACGTGTCGTCTGTGGCTTCCTCAAACCTCCCCAAAGATGCCCATTTAATTTCTTCCGTCGACCCACGATGTATTAAAACCACAATGGGGAAAGCTGCAATGTGGAAGGGATAACCGGAGAAGAATATGCCAGATAGGAGACTTGCACAGAACGACTGAACAACAGCAGGAAAGGGAGGCCAATGATGTGAAAATGTGTGCGTTTCTACTGCAATAGTCAGAGATTTTGCAGTGAAAGAGCCTCAGCTTATGGGGGGTATGTGAGAATCGACTGGTACAAAATAGCCAGAACCTAACACACTTCCATCCACCCCTTCTAGCAAGAAGATCAAGGCAATGTGCACGGTTCACCCCCTTCCCCATTTACTCTAATAAACAATCCAGCAAGGGAGGTTAGGCCCAAAAGCAGAATGACTGGGCTGAGTGCGGATGTGAACCCAGATCTCCCTAGCCCTAGTCTAATGCTCTCACCCAGGGGTCTGCAATCTGTGGCTCTCCAGATAGTCATGGACTACAATTCCCATCAGCCCGCCACATGGCCAATTGGCTGATGGGAATTGTAGTCCATGAACATCTGGAGAGCTGCAGGTTGCAGACCCCTGCTCTAACCACACTTGGCGGCCAGTATTCCCTAAAATATTAGTAGCTCAACATGTCCAGAGTTAACTGTATTAAGCATTAATTTAAAAAATCTACATTTTACAAACCCCCCAAATAAAAAGCCAGTTTATTGTCGAAGGCTTTCACGGCCAGATTCAACTGGTTCTGGTGGGCTTTCCGGGCTGTGTGGCTGTGGTCTGGTAGATCTTGTTCCTAACGTTTCGCCTGCATCTATGGCTGACATCTTCAGAGGTGTGTCACAGAGGGAAGTCTGTTACACACTCTAAGATGCCAGCCACAGATGCAGGCGAAACGTTAAGAACAAGATCCACCAGACCACGGCCACACAGCCCGGAAAACCCGCCAAAAAGCCAGTTGCTCGACATTTCATCTAGGGACTTTGCACACGTTGCTTAGAGCCAGTGGTGGGATTCAAATAATTTAACAATTGGTTGTTTAAGAGCACCATTCTAATAACCGGTTCTGCCGAAGTGGTGCGAACCGGCTGAATCCCACCACTGCTTAGAACACTAGAAGGGTGAAGGATGTGTCCATCCTGCTGAGAAAACGGCTAGAATCCTGTTGTAGGCTTGACCTGATGCCTTTGTATGTCAAAAGGCCAACAGCAGTGGTGTCCAACTCTGGCGCTTCAGATGTTCATGGACTACAATTCTCATTAGCCCCTGCTGCCATAGTCATGAACCTCTGAAGCGCCAGAGTTGGGCACCCCAGGCCTACAGACTTTTTAGAAAAGAAAAACTGAAAATTCGGGGGGGGGGGGGGGGGTTCGGGACTGATGAAACAGGCCAGCAACGCCTTACTCTGCTGTTGCCTATTTCGCCTAAAGACAGTGGCCGTTCTGGCAATGAGGTAGGTCTATTTTGCTGTGCCCATCAAATTTCTCTGTGGCTACAGCCTTGTAACGGAACAACTAGGCTACCAGGGCTCTGCTTTTGTAAAACTTACCTTTCGAAGCAGCAACCAACAGGCACAATGGAAGACAGATATCATGGCATAGCCAAAGATTGGAGGAAAACATATTTCAGAAAGTTCAGCATCATTACTCCTCTAGTAATGCTGTAATCAGCCCTCACAGATACAGTCCACCTTTGCCTCTCCAATTACAGTGATTAAAAACTGAACTGGACTGGTGGGTCCCCATGGAATTCATAAGAGTCTCCTTAAAACAGGAAGATTTTGGCCCCATCAGCCAACGGCCGTGACAAAATCCTGGAGGAAAGACTTCAGAGTCCCTCCCTTAGAATGCAGGTGGCTGATACGATCCCTGGAAGTAAGTCTCTATCTCTTCTAGGGTCTTTCCTTTGGTTTCGGGTACGCAGAGTGCAGTGAAGAGCACATTGAGAAGACAAGCAGCAGCGAACAGCCAGAATGTACCATAAGGAGTCAGGAAAACCTGGAATGGAAAGAGATGGACAATCTTGGTCCAGTTGTCACTGAGCGGAGAAACCTGACTGGACTTTGCCACTTGACACTGTAGCTAGGGAGCTCCAATGTGCATAAGCCCTGCCATATTTTTAAAAAGCACCTAGTACCTAGAATCATAGAGTTAGAAGAGACACCAAGGGACATCAAGCCCAACCCCCTGCAATGCAGGAACACACAATCTAAGCCAGTGGTTCTCAACCTTCCTAATGCCGCAACCCTTTAATACAGTTCCTCATGTTGTGGTGACCCCCAATCCTAACATTTATCCATTTTACAGATGGAGAACACTGATGCAGAGAGTCTTAGGCGACCCCTGTGAAAGGGTCCTTCGACCCCCAAAGGGGTCGCAACCCACAGGTTGAGAACCGCTGATCTAAGCACTCCTTTCAGATGGCCATCTAGTCTCTCTTTAAAAACCTCCAAAGAAGGAGACTCCACCACACTCCTAGGTAGTGCATTCCACAGTCGAACAGCCCTTACTGTCAGGAAGTTTTTCCTGATGTTTAGGTGGAATCTCTTTTCCTTCACCTTGAACCCATTCCTCCTGTACTTAGAAAACTAGTCCCTCAGAGAGAAGGCTGTGTTCCCCCAATTCAACAGCTTTCTGTAGGAAAAGCATTCTGTAGGTAAATCACGGTTCATGTAATCAAGCTATCCAGTCCCCCTTTCCCCCTTCAGAACCATATTACCTATATTTATAGTCATTTTAAATATGTCTGTCACCAAATCCTAATATCTACATACATTAGCATGTTAACAACAAAATGATAGCTCTAAAAACACACAATGTTTTTCTGCAATGCATAAACATACATCATGTTGGAAGAGGCATTCCATCTTCTTTCTTGCATGGGAGGGAATGCCTCTTCAGAGATGATGCTTGCTGACTCCAGATTTTATAAGCAGTTTTATTTTTAAAAAATCTCTTTTAAAAAAGTAAAAATCAGCTGCCTGATTAATTGGGGACACCATGTAATTTGACCCCACTGTTTTCCCCCAATGGTTAAATCACATAGCTGCAACATTCCTTACCATGAAGTCATGAAATTCTTTGGTTACCAGAAACGCCATCAACCAGTTAGTTAAAACACAGGCACCGCTGGCAGCTCCTCGTGCTCGGAGGGGGAATATTTCAGACATCACCAGCCATGGAATGGGGCCCCAGCCCAGGGCAAAGCCTGCAGGTCACAGAAGAACAACACAGTGAACCCAGTGGAGAATCCCAAGATGAGCTGTTTGGTATTCCATGTGGTTGGCTGCAAATAGATGGACTGACTCAGCAACCATGATTGAGAGCTTTCATTGTCTTCTTTTGAGCCAAGCAAGACTTCCATGCTCTCCTCCCGAGGCAGTCTGAGATCAGTAGCTCATTCATTCAACTTCAAAAAGGCTGAAGCAAAAAATCCTCAAATCTAGTTCTTTTTTCCAAGTAAACAACTGCAGTATTCACTGTTCACACAGCGTTTTAAAGGATTCAAAGGACTTCCTACAGATAGTTTTCTAATAACCTTGACAACAATACCTTGAGTTAAGTCAATATTATTATCTCTCATCATATAGTGGCTAAGACACAGATGCCTGAATTGGGATGTCATAAGACCCTAAGAAAGAGCCTGCTGGATCAGACCAGAGTTATCTAGTCCAGCACTCTGCTACTCGCAGTGGCCCACCAGATGCTTTTGGGAGCTCACCTGCAGGATGTGAAAGCAATGGCCTTCTTTTGGGTGCTGTGTGGTTTCCGGGCTGTATGGCCGTGTTCTAGCAGCATTCTCTCCTGACGTTTCGCCTGCATCTGTGGCTGGCATCTTCAGAGGATCCTCTGAAGATGCCAGCCACATGAAATAATCAGGAGAGAATACTAACAAAGCTAACCATAACCAACACAGCATAATGATTCCGGCCGTGAAAGCCTTCGACAATACAATGGCCTTCTGCTACTGCTGCTGCTCCCAAGTACCTGCTAAGGCAATTGCAATCTCAGATCAAGGAGGATCAAGATTGGTAGCCATAGATTGACTTCTCCTCCATAAATCTGTCCAAGCCCCTTTTCAAGCTATCCAGGTTAGCGGCTATCACCACCTCTTCTGGCAGCATATTCCAAACACCAGTGACGCGTTGTGAGGAGAAACGTTTCCTTTTATTAGTCCTAAATCTTCCCCCCAGCATTTTCAATGGATGCCCCCTGGATTTAGTATTGTGAGAAAGAGAGAAAAATGTCTCTCGTACCACTGCAGAATGAGGCTCTTAATGTTCCTCCAGACAGAGATAAATAAATACATTCTCCGTACATAAGGCTCATTCCGCACATGCAGAATAATGCACTTTCAAACTGCTTTCAGTGCTCTTTGAAGCTGTGCGGAATGGTAAGATCCACTTGCAAACAGTTGTGAAAATGGTTTGAAAACGCATTATTTTGCGTGTGCGGAAGGGGCCTAAGATTCTACAATGTCAGGGGGAAGATGGGGAAGTGCTCCAGTCCCTGACACATCTGTATGGAACTTGCTTTCTATGAAAAACCATTCAAGTTTTTCTCTCTGCTATGAATTCACTAGGCCACCTTGGCTATGCCATTCACTCTCAGCTTCAACCAAGCCTTCCCATCTGCAAAAGTAATATTACTGGCCTACCTTACAGTTGAGGTAATGTGTTGGTCACAGTGGCCCTTCCCATGCTTGTGTCAGTGACAGTGATGAGAAGGGTTAAGCAAAGAACTGTACATCTTAACGTACCAAGGAGCCCAAACAAATCGCTCAGCACCACTGCAAGGCTCATACTGACCCATGATGAAGAGACTCAGACTCAACACAGCCAACCACGAGAGGTGGTACTCTTCCTCCACGAGGGCGGCACCCAGTAGGTCGATGCGGGAAGAGTTTCCAAGACTTGGGGCTGCTATTTTGAAATACATTCCAAACACTGCTGCACTGATGGCCATGATGACCCCTGGAAACACAAGAGAACATCTAGTCATTCATCTTGGCAACCATGTGGCCCAGCCCTATCTTTTGCCTAGAAGATCAAGGCGAGCTTAGGGAAACCAGCCTTAGCTTCGAGGTTCCCCATTGGGACCCAGCTTCTCAAGATGGCATGAATAGAACTGAAGTTGGCAGGCACACAGGACAGGGACTTGTCAACAAGGGCCCCTGAAATTTGCCGTTCAAAGGATGTCAGCTCACTTCCTCTCTCCTAGCTTTCTGAAGAATGGTTAAACTCAGTGGTGGGATCCAAAAATTTTAGTAACAGGTTCCCATGGTGGTGGGATTGAAACTGTGGCGTAGTAAAGCCATGATGTGGGAGGCCGTGGGCATGGCGGGGGGCGATGGCCGGGCATTCCAGGGGCGGGGCATTCCAGGGCGGGGCTGTGGCAAGGATGCAGCTGCTGCGCCGGTCCTTGGGCAGGAAACGAATGCACGCAGGCGCAGGCTGCCACGCACGCCGGTGCACCTTCTGCTAGACCAGGGGTAGGGAACCTGCGGCTCTCCAGATGTTCAGGAACTACAATTCCCATCAGCCCCTACCAGCATGGCCAATTGGCCATGCTGACAGAAGACTGATAGAATTATGGACCCTGGGCTATCTGGAAGAGCAGGTAATAACTAGGCTGCTTCTAAGTTCTCTTGGCGCTACTGCTGAGAAGAGGGGCGTAACCAAGGCAAAAATCACGTGGCAAAATCACCAATTAGTAACCCTCTCTCGGCACACACAAATAATTAGTAACCTACTCTCGGGAACCTGTGAGAACCTGCTGGATCCCACCTCTGGTTAAACTACATTATTCTGGAGGATCTTTGATGGGCTTCTCCCTTGACTCAGTGTAGTTTTAAATCTGGACTGCTGCCTTCACTTTATTACAGGATTCCTGATGGCTATTGAAAGCCATTGTTGTGTAGTTATTAGAGCATCAGACTAGGATTTGCGAGACCTGGGTTTGAGTTGCCACTCTGCCATGGAAGCTTGCCGGGTGACCTGGGGCCAGCCACTCCCTCTCAGCCTCACCTACCTCACAGGGTTGTTGTGAGGATAAAGTGGAGGAGAGGGAAATGAAGTAATCTCCCTTAGATCCCCACTGTGGAGAAAGGTGGAGTACAAATGAAGTAACTAAATAGTAAATATAGCTGAAGATTGGAGGCAGATAAAAGGTTGGCTGATGGGTGAGTGGGAAAGGTGAAAGTATGGGGGTTGCCAGGAGGATGGAAAGAAGAAATACTGCGGGGAAAGGGATTCAAGGGGAAAATGAGGGGAGGAGGGAAGGCTGAAGACAAAGGTAGAAGCGCTGGCTGGTGGAAAGGAGAGAAAGAAACAAGAGGAGAATGTTTGGAGGCTTTTGGGAAAGGGAAATAGTTGGGGAGGGGAAAATGAGATGCACCCAATAAGTCCCTGCATGTAGATCCTCCACTTGTTCTATTCTATTCTGTCCCCTTTACTCAAAGATTTTGGATTTTTCTGCAAACTTGGGGGTTTTCTCAGGTTCACAGAACAATCTCTGCCTTGCCTGCTCATGGCTCCAGTCTCCGGATTTAAGTATCTGCAGATGTGGCCGTGTTGAGGATTAGATATACTGATGATGGGAAAGAACATCCAGTTCTAAGGCTCCAAAGAGGCAGGTGGATAGCGGCAGGCTTTCAAATGGCCCAGTCCATTTACACAGCCCTTGGCACAGATTGAAAATGGAAAGCTGAGAAGGCTGTTCTACGTTTACGAAAGGTGATGCCGGAGAAGTTCACAGCTCCGTTCTGTCCTCTTTCAATCCGGCCAAACCATCGGGACACCAGAGGGGTAGATTTGCTATTTCAGTTTGACAGCAAGAGTTGGGTTTAATGCTGTGTATTCAGTAGGCTGACAACCGAGCCGTGTGGCGTAGTGGTTAAGTGCTTGCACTGCCACTCACACGGTCAGGAGTTTGAGCCCCTTGTGGGTCAGATATCCTGGCAGCTGGCTCATGGTCAAGTCAGCCATTCATCCATTTCTTGGTCAGTAAATGAGTACCTAGCACATAGCTAGGGGGTAAAGAATAGCCAGGGAAAGCAATGGCAAACTACCCCCAAAAAAGGCTTGCCTATGAAATCACTTCTTGCAGTGGTACCCCAGGGTCGGACACGACTGAAGGGGAAACTTTACCTTTATTTATTCAGTAGGCTGCCCTGGTTGCTACTTCGATAAATACAGGTGGGACAGTAATCCTCTAAAATAAACCCAACAGCATTCACACAGCAAAAATAAAGGAGGGAGGAAGGCTACTAAAAACCTGGGCAAGTAGGGGCAGGCAGAGAAGTTGCAGTAGATCAGCAACAAGCCAGGATTAGCGGCCCCCGGAGGCTCTACAAGCTGGCACTGCCGAGGCCCAGGTCAGATCTGGCCAGTGCCACCAATGAAGGGTGGCAGCTCACAGGTTGCTTCTTTCCATACTACTATCAAATTGGCAACAGGTAGTACCAGAGGTGGCAACGGGTGAGCCAATATCCATTGTGGATGCTGCTGCTGTCCAGGACTTCACCCTGCAGAGCCATTTGCAGCTTGGCTCTGCTCGTCCCTGTCAGTCAGTGGACTCTCCAGACCCACCAGGGCCCTTCCCTGTAAGTTCAATGGTCAGTTTGCCCCAGCTGGACTTTCTAGGGATTAAATCAGGGATTCCCTGCATGCAAAGCTTAGACCCTTGCACGGGGCCACGGTCCCTCCCTGCTATGGTTGCCAGCTACAGGTTGGGAAATTCCTGGAGGTTTTGGGGGTGGAGCCTGGAAAAGGACCTCATCAGGATAGAATGCCATGGAGTCCACCCTGCAAGGCAGCCGTTTTCTCCAGGGGAAATTTGTCTCTATTGTCTGCAGATCAGTTTTGTTGCTGAGAGGCCCCACCTGGAGGCTGGCAACCCTGCCCACTGCTCCTTGAAAGGCCCAGAATCCCACCCTTTAGGCCGGACAGGTTGCTCCCTTGCACTACCTGATACAACAAGAAGGATTTTCCTTCCCATCCTGTCGATGCAGAGAGCAGCCACAGCTGTGAAAAAGAGTTGGATGAGCCCCACAATGACAGAAGCGGCACTGCTGTCCTGAAAGCAGAAGAAGAAGAAGAGTTTGAATTTATATCCCCCCTTTCTCTCCTGCAGGAGACTCAAAGGGGCTTGCAATCTCCTTTCCCTTCCCCCCCCCCCCCAACAAACACCCTGTGAGGTGGGCGGGGCTGAGAGAGCTCAGAAGAACTGTGACGAGCCCGAGGTCACCCAGCTGGCGTGTGTTGGAGCGCACAGGCTAATCTGAATTCCCCAGATGAGCCTCCACAGATCAAGCTGCAGAGTAGGGAATCAAACCCAGTTCCTCCAGATTAGAGTGCACCTGCACCAAAAAAAGAATCCCCCCCCCTCCCAAGGATAATTATTCAAAGTGTCTTGAGGCACATCACATCCGTTGTTCCTCAGTGGATCTGTAAAGGTGAAGGAAGAAGGAACAGACAAACTATCTGCTGGGAATAAGTTCTGTGTAAGAAAACCACAGGTGGATAGGCCAAAGGTCCATCTAATCATCCCGTTTCTCAGATGGCCAGCATGAAGTTTCCTTGATTCTCATGAGCAGCATCCTTCCCCTGCAAGAGTTCCCAAGCAACTGGCATTCACAGTACACTGCTTCTGAACATGGATGTTCCATTTAAGCATCAAGGGCCTATGATACACATCACCCTACAGTGATGCCTGCTGGGCTGAGATAGGATCTGGAGTTACTGGGCCATGTACACACAAAGACAGCCTTCCAAATGATGACCCAAGACATTCTCAACATTTTTGCTCTTGAGACAGGTAAGATTGAGAGCATATGACTCGCTTGAGATCATCCAAAGCGGGATTTGAACCTACAGCTCTCTAGCCCAAGCCACCACACTATTCTGCTATGTTCAGTGCAGAGGCCTCTGCAATCCAGGAGAACCTAAAACCCAATATTTTGAATAAGGAGGATAAAGGCAAAATCATGTTAAATAAGCATGCTGTCAGTTTTTGTTAGGATCAACTGTATTTACTGTGTGGCCCACACAGCACTTTTCATCAGCAGCAGATGGAAGGAGGCTGCATCAGACATTTTGAGGACATCAAAAACGAATTCGCAGTCTGCTGACCTTGAAGTTGGCCTCCTCAAAGATCGTTTCCGCATAAAACATGATGGCGTTGATCCCTGACGCTTGCTGGAAGAACATCATGGTGACTCCAACTAGGAACGGCTTGTAGATGGCTGGATTCTTGAACTCCGCTATGCCCAGTTTCTGTGGCTGAGAGAAATACAAGGAAAGCCAACAATGACTGCCATTTTCAGAGATGAGCAGGGGAAAGAACCCACAGTGAGATTCTGAAACCTAGGCTGATTCTGCATGGGCCAAAAGCAGTGGTGTGAAAATGGTGTAAAAGGGTTTAAAACAGCGTAAAAGGGTTTATACCGTTTTCACACTGTTTTCACATCGCTGTTTTTGGCCCATGCGGAATCAGCCCTGGAGAAAGGCTTTAGAAAGGGGCTGAAGCTACGGCTGTTACTCATGATGGCTTAGACATAGGTGACAAACTCAGGCCCTCCAGATGTTCATGGCCTACAATTCCCAGCAGCCCCTGCTAGCATGGCCAATTGGCCCTGCTGGCATGGGCTAATGGGAATCGTAGTCCATGAACACTTGGAGGGCCCGAGTTTGACATCTAAGCCTAGGTGGAACCTCCACATTCAAAGGCACTATACTACTGAGTGACAGTTACTGAAAGGGGAGGGGAGGGTTGTTTCCTTCTTACCCTGCTAGTGGGCTTCTCACTCTGTGCAATGGGATGCTGGACTCGATGGATCTTTGTTCTGAGCCAGCACAGCTCTTCTTTCATTCTAAGGAGAGCAAAGGAAATACCAGGAGGTTCTCCCCTGGGCTGGCAAGTAGAGGAGGAGGACTATGGGGCAGGGACAAGATTTGGCCAGCAGCCTCTAGTTGTTGGCCATATTGTTTAGGGTAAAGCAGCACTGGGCAGGCAGAAACTGCTACTGGCTGTACTCTGCCCTGCCAAGTCTAAATCTGGGTAAGCTGTCAGGACTGTGTTTTCCGAATGAGCCCCTGCCATCTTCTCCCACGTGCATCCGGTGAGCACAGCGCTGTGTACCTGCTCGCCCATGCTTGCTTCAATCTCACTGCATTCCCACTCGTGGTCCACCAGGGGTCCCCGCAGAAACTGCAGAGCAGCAATAGCTTCGGAGCGCTTATTCTGACGCAGCAAGTAACGAGGCGTCTCAGGCATGAAAGCCATGATCCCGAGCATGAAGCAGGGGGGGATGGAGCCCAGAACGGCCAGCCAGTGCCACTCAAGCTGCATGCCTGACAGGGAAACAGAAAAAGATCAGGGGGGGTTTAGGCCTGATCGACTGGCAACATCCTGTTCACGGGGGATGCCGACGATAACCTGTGCTCCGCAGGGCATGACTTTTCCATGCCTTTATCATGGGGCGTTTGGTCAAATGCACATTTGCATCTGGGCACATTGGCAAGCAAAATTACAGAGCTACACATGAAGCATCCTGCCCATAGTTCAAATTCCTTTGCATTGTGGTACAAATGAACATATTTATGCTCATGTATTGAATAAAATTGCATCAGGAGCCAGTAAACAGACCCTCCGATGCATGTTTAAACAAGTGGCTCAGTCAAGGTGAAAGTGTTTATAGTGTATGTCAAGCCTGGTCACTTCAAAATCTGTGCCCTTAAGCAAGATGGTTACAAGGAGAACTTTACTCTCAGGACTCTCGCAGATTCTTCCGCCTTCTAGAAAGTACTGGGTTAACATGAGTAATCACTGTGTGATTACTGTATAAATACTGTACTGTAACCACATTCTGTACTGTACTGTACTGTACTGTACTGTAACCACAGTTCACATTTCTTCCATTCTGACAAACTTCTACAAGACTTGGAATGCAGACCTTTATATAAAAGATGTTTAAATTCGTTACCAGGAGTAAAACTGAAGAGAATGTACTCCATATCTCACAGGAAGAGAATCTGCAAAACTTGAAGGGGGAGGGGAATTCACCCACCACTCCCAGTCCCCATTTTCCACAAATGTGCTCAGTTTTCCTTGGCTCTGCGTCGCCACTACACAAAATTTGCTCCCCATCTTCATGCTTGCTCACTCTTCTCCCCCACCACGGCCTTTTCGTTACATAGCACAGTCCACGTGCACTGAAATCTCAGGAGTGTCTCATGATATTTCAGCAGTCCTGTTGCCTAGGCAATCCAAAATGGCTGCTGAGATCTCATGAAAGAGGCTCGAGAAATCTTGGCACAAAAGGTTGTGTGTTTATTTTCTCCCTCCCCTCAACTCCATTTTGGCCTCCCCCCGCCCCTCTGTTTGCAGCAGCAACTCCCCAGCCCTAACATAGCCCCACTGTGCTGGGAATTAGATTTGGAAGTAGTCGTAAGATATTCTTCCCTATATAATGCTCCCAGGTGAAAGCAATCCTTGATAACTGCTCCCCACTGAGTAAGGATGGCAAAATTGGTGATATGGATGAATCATTTACTTGTTCAGTATCTTCAATTGACCTGGCAGTTTATACTATAAATATGGCTAGCAAATCACTATTCCTTGCCACAACTTAATATAATTATTACAGTGGAATACACCCACATGCAATTTGATCTGAAGATAGTCTCAGC
Organism: Sphaerodactylus townsendi; assembly: GCF_021028975.2. Classification (NCBI taxonomy): domain Eukaryota; kingdom Metazoa; phylum Chordata; class Lepidosauria; order Squamata; family Sphaerodactylidae; genus Sphaerodactylus; species Sphaerodactylus townsendi. The sequence goes on along the minus strand of NC_059436.1, from coordinate 38,881,697 downwards.
AGTGGCGTAGTGGTTAAGAGCAGGTGTACTCTAATCTGGAGGAATCGGATTTCATTCCCTGCTCTGCAGTGGTGGGATCCAAAAATTTTAGTAACAGGTTCCCCATTGTGGTGGGATTCAAACTGTGGCGTAGCGCCAATGGGGCGGGGCACGGCACAGGCGTGACCGGGGATTCCGGGGGCAGGGCATTCCAGGGCGGGGCTGTGGCAAGGACACAGCTGCTGCACCGGTCCTTGGGCAGGAAACGAATGCACGCAGGCGCAGGCTGCCACGCACGCCGGTGCACCTCCTGCTAGACTGCTTCAAGTTCTGCGCGCTACTGCTGAGAGGAAGGGGTAACTAAGGCAAAAATCACGTGGCAAAATCACCAATTAGTAACCCCCTCTTGGCACACACAAATAATTAGTAACCTACTCTAGGGTACCTGTGAGAACCTGCTGGATCCCACCTCTGCTGCTCTGCCACTTGAGCTGTGGAGGCTTATCTGGGGAATTCAGATAAGCCTGTGCACTCCAACACATGCCAGCTGGGCTGGGCTAATCACAGTTCTTCTGAGCTCTCTCAGCCCCACCTACCTCACAGGGTGTTTGTTGTGAGGGGGGAAGGGTAAGGAGTTTGTAAGCCCCTTTGAGTCTCCTATAGGAGAGAAAGGGAGGATATAAATCCAACTCTTCTTCTTCTTCAGTGATATTACCTCCTTGGAATACACAGTACATTCAACTATGTTGAATAGTAACAACCTTTGGTTCCAGATAAATAAAAAGAACCAAGAGTGTGCATGTGTGTGTGTGGCCAGTTCCCCTTTCTCACTCTAAGCAGGCAGAATTAACACAACCCCAGACACACAACACAGTTCGTGATACCTGCCATGTATGCTCCTAGGATGCCCGTCACCACCATCAGCTGAACGCATGAACCCAGCATTCCTCGAACCTTGGAATGGGCCACTTCAGAAATATATACCTAGGATATGCAAGCAGGAAGGGGCTTAGGTCCGGTGAGACAAAGGACCCTGGATTAGGGGAATGAGATAAAAACTGCAAGGACCTGGATGGCTAGGGAGAATGATCCCATGTAGCCCTAGCCTGCTGCAAGGCCTGTCAGTCGTGGAAAGGGCTCCCAGAAGCTCGCCAACCTCAAGGAGCCCAGTCTGAGGCCAGAGGAAAGGCACCCCAGCCCCTGGGGAGTGGGTTTGCGAGGGGTTCCAGGGAAGAACTCGACACCACCACTATGCCGCAATCCACCTAGCTCTCCTTTAACTGGCTCTCCAAGGCCTCAGGCAGAGAAAAGGCTTCGTAAACATCTCTTCCCGGAAACTTTTAAACTGATGATACCGTGGGGACATTTCACTTGCTAAGCATGTGCTCAAGTCTCAAGCCCTGGCTCCTAATAATTGTCGGGAGAGGAAGAAAGCACATTTTTCTCTTGTTCCCTACCTAAAGAACTAAAGTTAACATTTCAGCAGCAGACAGCTATTTTTATCCAGCACGCGTGCAAGAAAGAAGAAGCATGTATTTTCTCTTACCGGAACCACTAAAGATGTGACACCGCTGGCCAAGCCGTTCAGCAGCCGGCCGACATGAAGCATCCAGATGTTCTGGGCAGCAATGATTATTGTGAAGCCGATAACATATGGGAGCGCACAAAGCATCAGGCTCAGCTTCCTGCCAACTTTATCCACCATGTAACCTCCCAGGATTCCGCCAGCTGCAGCTCCCAGAGTTACTATAGACTGTAAAACACACACACACACACACACAAGTGGAAACAAGGAGTGAAAACACCCCAACAAACTCCCAGGAAGGAGCCATGCTTTTGATTGTAAGTTCCTTGGGGGCAGGGATCTGACTTTGTTGACTGTGGACCACCACATACACAGAGTGCTTTATATAAATTTTCAGTTCTTCAAAAGAGTAGTCTGACACAGTGGTTAGAGCATCAAATAAGAATCTGGGAGATTCAGGTTCAGACCCTCACTTGCCACAACAGTCACTGGATAATGTTTGGCCAATCATACTCTCTGAGCCTGACCTTCCTCACAGGGCTATTGTAACAATAAAACTGAGGATGGGGAGGTGTTTATACCTTAGAAGAAGAGAAAGGTAAAAATGTACTTGATACGCAGCATCCAGGTAGGGTGTTTTCCTCATTACAATAACAGGCAGTAAGCAGGACTAGAGAAAACTGAACTCTGAACATCCAAAAGAGGCCAACCTGGGCTCATTTGCTGTACCGTGGTGGTGGTGGTGGAAAACGTTGTCAAGTCACAGTCAATTTATGGTGACCCTGCCATTGCCTGCCCCTGTGTAGTGAGCCTGGACTTCCTTGGAGCATCTTTCATTGCAAAAACTGCTGTCCCTCAAACTTCCTTCAAAGCTGTTGCCAAAATCCACCTCCTCCACAAATCCTGTGGCATCATCCCTCTCCTTCCTTTCTGTGCCTGATTGAGATGGGATGCTAAGGAAGCAAAATGGGCCTTCACAAACAGACCGGCTCATTCCGCACATGCAGAATAATGCACTTTCAAACTGCTTTCAGTGCTCTTTGAAGCTGTGAGGAATAGCAAAATCCACTTGCAAACAGTTGTGAAAGCGGTTTGAAAACGCATTATTTTGCGTGTGCAGAAGGGGCCACAGTGTCTGTTACCCGAGTGAAGCAATTGTGTGTGCATCTCTACGCCAGCACAATTCCTGCCCAAGCTACAAATGTCCAGAATATGAAATAAGAATAGCAGAAGACACTCGGGTGTCAGTGGTTGACTGCTCACCCCAGAGAAAAGTACTGTCAGCCACGCAAAATTCCCCAGGAGTCAACTGTTAGTCATTTGGACAAAGCTTTTGGTTTTTCTTCTGGAGCAAAGTGCTGATCTCTGGCCTAGAAAGGTTCTAGGCTGGAACTCACTAAGATGTATTTTCTGCCAGCCCCTGATCAACTAGACTTACCCCAAACCAAGATGCTTGGTTGTCATCCAGTCTTAATTCTGGGATGATGCTTTTCTTCAGGGCTGGAATAGCTGGAGAGCTATAACCGAGGACAAACCCAAAACTCAGCGGACCCAACACAGCAGCAAACGTGGCCAGGTAGAGATTCCGGTTCTGGACTCTGCTACAAGAGAAGCAGACACGAGCCAATGAGAAGAGGCCAATCCATAGACTGTAAAAACGACCCAGAGCAGAACTTTCAGGATGGAGCCAGTGTTTTTCAGAGTGTAAAACCAGGGAATCCTAGGTTCAGATCCCCACAGATTTCTAGGTAACTTGGAGCCAGGTATTCTCTCTTAGACTAACCTACCTCACAGGGTTGGTGTGAGGATAAAATGGAGAAGGGGACAGCCATGTAGGCTGTCCCAAGCTCCTTGGAGGAAGGCGAAGGATAAACACAGTGGAGGTTCACTTTTCAGATCGTGTTTTTCAAGTGTTGCAGATAGATCCGTTCAGTCTCCCTCCTTCCATCTGAAACTCCACGGAGGCTGAAAACATGCAATACACTCCTGTACCAGGTTCTCCGCTGCCCAATATGATATTAAAATAATATAATCAGTAAAACAATATTTACTAGGCATCCACAGATCCATGAAGCCCCACTAAAAATCTGTTCCCCGGTGATGCCTGAGATTTTTCACAGATTTCCAAGTGTCTTCTTACCTCCACAACCTTGTTTTCAAAACATAGGACTGGATCTCAGAAAAGTTAATTTTGCATCAAATACCAGAATTGTTCCCTCCCCATGCCAATGCGATCCCAAATAATTTTTTTCCCTGCAATCAACTCTGCAATATGCAAACGAACACGGTACTGATAAACTTCTCCTCCGTGAATCTGTCTATGTTATAAAATCATCCATGCTTGTAGACAGCCACAATCAAACGGGAGCACTGGCCACATCACTTCCTTGCATGGGCAAGCATCACTACACAAAGTGGGTTTTGCTTCCCACAAAGCACACATAGGATTGGGCTGCTAGAAGCACTGTCATGTGAGCCAAAGATGCTAGTGGCAAGTTTCCCTAGCAAAAACTGCAAAAAAAAAAAAAGGTCAATGACATTCAGTGGGCTAATAGATTTACTACCGGCATCAGATGAAGTGACCTCTGACACACAAAAACTTGTGCTGGAGTACATTTTGTTAATAATTAAGGACTCCTTCCCTAGGCTGCAGACTCCAGCAGTCACCCCAACTGTTAAGCTAGATCAGAGGTGTCCAACTCTGGCGCTTCAGATGTTCATGGACTACAATTCCCATCAGCCCCTGTCGGCAGGTTAGTTGGTTATGCCAGCAGGAGCTGATGGGAATTATAGTGTGTTGCATGCCATTCCATCATTGGCACGCCCAATTTAACACCTAAGTTACACTGCTGCCCCCGCCTGGCCTTGGGACCGGGCGCCACACTCTTATAATCCTGTTGTACTGTATTGTACTGTACTGATGCTGCTAAGTTTTATGAATTTGTGAACTGTTTTTAGCTTAATTTAAGTTATTTTATGATGTGTAATGTTGCCTTTGGCCACTGTGTGAAATACTGTTTTGGCCTGGTGTACACCGTCCAGAGCCCTTTGGGGGTGGGCAGTTTAAAAATGTAATAAACAAACAAAAAATAAATAGTCCACGAACCTCTGAAGAATCACAGTTGGACACCCCTGAGCTAGATATTCAGAGCCTAGTAAACGTAGGCTTTCGATCATTTGACCTCAGTATCAATAAGCAAACAGATGATCGAGATTGATGTCAGCGGAGCAGCGAGGGCAACTGGCAACAAAGCTTCAGATAATCTTGAACGTCTTGATCTCTTTTCAGTGACACAGTTTGCAAAGTCCAATCTTCCCAGCAGACCCGGCTTAGATAAAATGACTGCATTTGGGCCACATCCCAGAAACGATTCGAGCAGATTTGGCATTTTAAAATCAAAAACAGAAAGAAGGGGGTAACATAGAAAAAGTCGAACACAGTGAAGTCCCCATTATTTCCACGAAATGGTAGTATATTTACAGTCGCAGGATTTCACAGATCCAGGTAGGAACATTGGTGCCAACTATTTATGAATATGTTTATTGCAACAACTATCTGTAAGCAGAGGTGGAGAAACTGATAGAGTCTCAAGAACTGGCACAAATTAATCTGTCAGTCATAAAAATGTCATGACACCCCTGTTCTTTGTTTGGGAAGCAAGCTGTTCTAGGTGCATGAAAAGCACAGGCTAGGGTTATGTAAAGGATGTCAGTGAGGGATCTGAATCTGTGATTAGCAGACCTGCTGATCTACACGAGGGAATGCACACTTTCCTGCTTTGCTAAGGCTACACAGGCTGATTTGCTTCCTTCTGAAAATAAATCATGCTTTCTCCAGCTCGGAAATTCCTAGCCTGTGTGCCAGGGCATGGTATTGTACAAAAACAAAGTCTCCAGGGAGTCCAAAGTATTCCCCTAAAGAGAAGCCTGTCTTGCTGTATCTCTGCAAGAGTCACTGCTCAACCCTTATCACATTCCAGTTTGCTTCTGTTAGAGTATTACTCCCACCACTGGCGGAACATTACGTAAAACAGGCACATGGACACCAAAATTCTCTTTGTTTTAAAGCAATGCATTAACCACAAAAGCATGAGGTTCTGTGAGGAATAATCAGTCTCTTCACTGACCATTCTGTACAAGTACCCAGCCCTCTCACTAAAGAGAAGTCAGAAATTTATTTAGACTAGGTCTTGGTGAAAACCTCGTATTCAAGCCAACGATCACTCAATGTTGTCTTTCAAGAACTTTATTTAAAATCTCTTTAGCTACTCTTGAACATATGAAGTAAACCAGAAACACAACTTTACAGAAAACACTAGCAAATATAACTGGGATTATACATTTAAAAAGCATACGTGTCGTCCCTTTTCCTACATAATCTGCATTTAAACCTAAAAGGCAATTTCTAAAATACTTGTCAATCCTTTTCTGAAAAAGATACGTTACTTTCACCGCAACCTTGATTTTAGAGATTCAGGAGATTTAGGCAGTGGTGGGATCCAAAAATTTTAATAACAGGTTCTAATGGTGGTGGGATTCAAACAGTGGCGCCACCGCACACATGCACCTCCAGTCCCTATTGGGCAGGGAGGTTGCTTTAGTAACCCCTTCTCGGCACTCAGAAAAAATTAGTAACCATTTCTAGAGAAGTGGTGAGAACTGGTTGGATCCCACCTCTGGGTTTATGGTACAGCTATCTAACAGAAGCACAATTGTACAAGCCTTACATGATTTTCTTAAACTTGTTTAACTCGTTTTCTCTTAAGGCATGGTGTTAGACATCTTTGAGAACTCTAAAGCGTAACTGTTGTCCCAGGATTTATTCTGGACATAAAGCCATTGATTCATAAATTATCTTTCACAAGGCTGAAGATATGTGTTTGCAGGAACTGTGAAAAAAGCATGTATACAGATATGCACAAGAACCAAAAAACAACCTCTCAGTGAGCTTGTACAGTGATTTAAAAGTAAAAACTGCCAACAAGAAGCTGGTAATCCTGCAGTTTCAATCATTCACCAGAGCAGCCCACTCTCAGAGGAGCCTTTCTGTCACTTTCCTGATTGAGTCTGCTTTAGGTAGTTTCTTTGCTCTAACTGGAAGATACCAAGATCAGTGATTCACACAGACACACGCCGTTTAGGTTTCTTTGAGGTGCACAACACTCACTCAAAAATTAAAACCTTTACAGCTGTTTTCTGAATTAAAACTGGAGGCACTTCATAGCTATTAGAATTCTAAGAGATGCTGACTTCAAACATTTGCCTTTCTAGGGATCACACAGGATAAGCAAAGTGAAATTTTGCCTGCTGATAACAACTAGGAATGCATAATTCTCTTTACAGTAAAACTACCTGCCAAATACACCAGTGGAAAATGCATCCTGTTCCCAGAAAGTCAGGTGGAAATACCTTAGATAAATATCCAGTGCAGTGACTCTCTGGCTTTCTGTCGGCTCACGCCTGGTGCCCAAAAGAGGGCTGGATTCCTCGGAAGGCATCTTTCGAGTTGTCGGGAATGCAGTGTTGCAGCACAGCCCGGGCTGTTGTCAATGGGCCCACGAGAACTTTAACCCTGAGTCATTAAAAAGATAAAAAGGAAGGAAGAGATAGCAAACAGCTCCAGGCAGAAGTGAAAGCAAGTCTTGTGAAGTCAGAAAATATAAGCTTTACTACATGTTTCTTTGTTTCTCCTCTCTGTATCACAAGGGCTCCGTGTGCCTCGAATCAGTGCTAGAGCCAAAACTGAGTAACTGCTAGCTGTGTTGGTGTAGGTTGAGATATTTCTGCACCAGACCTTGACTACTAAAGGGCAATCCTTATAACACTTTTGGAAAGGTAATGGAGAGGAGGAAACCATACTATTCTTTCTCTGCCATATAATGAGACAAATAGTCAAGTTACAGAGAAACACTTCCAAGCCTTGCTAATTTCAGAGAGACAGATCCAAGCATGTGAATAACTTTTCCATGGATGTAGATAAAAATTAACTTTGCTGGAGTAAGTCCAGGATATTTGTCTACACACCACTTGTGAGTATACATCTGCCTCAAGCCAGAAAAGTCCCATGGCGAAGTTTTGTTTGGGTCAACCAGAAGTAATCAGCTCACCCTACCTCTCTCTAGGCTGTTTGGGATGAAAAGGGATGGGCAGATTACATTGGCATTGCAAGATCCAAATATAACTCAGGAACTCAAAACACAGCATTCCCATTGTTTTTGTCATTGTGATCTGGGAAAAACATGCATCATACAAACTTTGATGTCAGCCAGCTCATCGTATGAAGTAATAATGAAGGCAGCATGGAAACACAGGGACATTGCCTTTCTCTCACTCCTGAATACCCACAGCCACATACACAGCAGTCTGGGATAAGAGTAGAGCTGGCATTCAGAAGGTTTGCTTCCAGCAAGCTTAATATTTCCTTCTTATTAATTCTAATTATTAGTTTTGTACAGAACTTAACAATGGGATTGTTTCTGAAGGCTGTTGTTGAACCAGAAGACACTTTGGGAATTTTGAGAAAGGGAAGTGGAAACCATAACAAAAGGTCTGCTACGGAGTGGGGGGGGACCAACTGCTAAATACTGGGATGTGCCACAAAACGTTATATTCCAGGCCAACTGGTTCTAAATGGAGGCTTCTTATGGATACACAAAGACAATATCTCCTGGGCTTTTCTGAAGCACCTTTGGGGTTGCTTCCCCTCCTCCACACAAAGCCTGCTGGGTGCCCATGGGCTAGACACAGTTCTCTCTGAACTCCCTCAGTCCCATCTGCTTCACGATGTTCTGATGTGGAGCGGGGAAGGGAAGCCGCTTGGAGACTCCTTAAATGTAAAGTGGGGTATTAAAACCAACTCCTTCTGCTCCTCCTCCTCTAGTGACATGAAAGAAAGCCAGGACTGTTTGTTTTTGTGAAGAAGTGAGCAGAAGGTAACACACTGGCTAGCAGGCATCATATTGGGAATCATTGATATAATGCATGAAAGGGGGGGGGGATGAGGATTCAGAAAGTAAACCCCAGAAGTGCACCCTCTGAAATTTCAACAGAAGGGATATATAAAGCAGACTTGTACCAAGGCAGGCCAGCGACCCATCTAGATCAGCACTCTGACTAGTGGTAGCTCCCCAGATACTCAGGGAGTTGTCCTTCACACAGACTCCTTCCTAACAAACTGGGTACACAAAGCTGTCTCATGCTGAATTCGACGACTGGTTCATCAAGCTCACAGTGGTCTATTCTGATTGGCAGCAGCTCCTCAGGGATTGCATGGTCTTGCCCAGCCCTGCTATCCAAGACATTGAACATGGGTCCCTCTGCATGCAAAACAGGCCCTCCGTCATGGAGCCAAATCCCCATTCAGCAAGCCAGGAAAGGAGGGAAAGCATCAGAAGGGGAACCAAGGAAACCTCAAAGTTGTGCTAGAAATCATTTAAGGTGGGCAGCGCAATCCGGTGGGGGGGGGGAGCGGTACCTGTGGCATGGCTTGGGGGTGATGCAGTCACACTGCCTCCTAAGAAAAGTGCTGCCCTTTCCCCCCTCCAAGTATGCAGCACATAGGGCTGCCCTACTGATTTTGCTGGTGTAAGTGTGCACCAGCAAATGGGGGCACTCCCAGCCTGAGAGGCTCAGGAAGCCAACTAAAGCCAGTTCCACCCACGGGAATGCCCCCTTTGGTTCCTGTGTTATAAGAACACTGGCACTGTGACTAGGATGGCACCCAGGCACTGTGGTGTCATGTGGTTCCCCAGTACTGATGTAACTGCCTCTGCACCAGCAAAAATGCCCTTTGCGTCGACCTAAGTGGCATTTATGCTGGCGCAGGGGTCACGCTGCCTCCTCAGTGGTTTTGCCCCCTTCTTCGGATTGCACTGTAAGCTGTGCCTGTATCACACACAATTGTTGTGTCGTGTTGGAATTGACACTTACTAAAGTTTTACTTATTGAGTTGTTCAGGTGACTTTAAGCATATGTTTACTATGCTTGTTATATTTATTAGGCAAGAAAAGACAAATGTCCGTTTGATGAATAAAATCGCTCTTTACGAAAGCACAGTAAACTTGATGAGTTCTTCAATCTTTTTCCAACCTCTAACAAATCTGATGTTTTAAATGGTTAGCAAACTTGCTCCAAGCTGTAATCAGGTTTGCCTCAAATTGCTTCCCCTGATTTAGCTGGTTGTGTATCTAGTTGTGTTCCCGATAATCTAAAGATTCCTTTCTCTGGTTTAAATTGAAGATTTTACCTTCACATGCGCTTTTGACAGCTGAAATTTTACAGAAGCTTTTTACCAAATTGGAATTAGTTATTAATAACTCTTATCTCTATAATACTGATGAAGCTAAACATCACACTATAGGGACAAAACCAAGTAGTTAGTGGGTATAGCAAAGCCTGTTATCTTTGAAGACTATGATCTGTTCTCTGCCTTCCTTGAAATTTCTGCTTACTAAGGAAGAGCAATTCTGTGGTCATCTATATTCCGTGGTCATCTTCCGTGGCGCAATAAGTACCATTTGGCCTTTTCATCAGTTATCTGTCTTTAGAATAGATTTAAAGCTGTTCAGAAGGGTCCTTGGGTCTTTTAATACAGAGAGACTTGTGTTGTTTTTCTCATCAAGACTGGTTGAATGAACATGTAGCCACCACCTGCTACTGTGCATTGAACTGGTACTGCCCTTGAGTAAGAAGTTAGACCCCCAATTTGAGACAGATCTCATTTATTTGGAAAGCACTATGAAAAGAGCCCATTGGGATACTAGTGTCTAAGAAGATCTATGATATTTATTATTTAATTTATGTCTTACACTCTTTTTGCCCTGCTGTTAACTATCTAATGTTCTCTAGAATTGTGTCATATCTGAATCAGAAAAAAAGAGGAAAAAGAGGAAGGTGATAGGCACCCTTCTTTTGCCTTCGCCAAATCTCATTCTGAAGACCCATCCCAAGATCATTTTAAATTATATTTTAATTGATATCTTTACTGGGTTTCAGTTCACATGTTGCTTTGGAAGGAAACATTTGGCTGATAAGGCAAGTTAAGAAAATGTTTTTTGATTAATACGAATGTCTTTCTTTGTGAGAAACCCCATCTTAGGAATTCAGTGTTTGTGTTTCTCTTGGCATTTCTTTGTATGCATTTATTTTTATTTATTATTTTATTTATATGCCCCCCCTCCCCAAGATGGGCTCAGGGTGGCTCACAGAGAAGTACACTTTAAAATCCCAATACAGGAATATTTACCTGGGAAACCTCTTTAAAACATTTCACTAGAACAATTTAAACATTTATCATGCATGCGCCAGTACAGAATCCACATCAATGATTCAAGTCCACAAATGCTTATGTCATACAAGATCCGGTAGCCTTTAGAGTGCTCAGGAGAGCAATCCTATGCTGGTTCACTAGGAATTCTACTCAGTAGGGCTTACTTCCAGGAAAGCAGGTTTTAAAAAGCAAGTACTCATATACAAGGTTGCACCAATTTCCACCAACCCCTCTGCCTTCTGCAGATCCCCACTAGGCTGTTCCTGAGGGTCCACTCCCTCTTAATTAGGCTTAGTTTGACAGACTGCCACAAAAGGATCAGAGCCCTAACAAAAGCCGGTATTCACTATTAGTGTGAGGTGAGAAATGACATTAAGCAACAGCTAACCAACTGTCTATACCTACTGCAGAATGAGATGACTGAAGTGGTACAATACTGCAAGAAGGGGTGTCATATTTTTAAACACCCCCCTTCCTTTCTCTAAACACAATATAAATAGGGCAGAGAGATCATTTCGCTCCTTTGTGTGCTAGAGTTGTTTTTTTAAAAAAAAACTTGAGGAAGTCTCCCCACAAAGAAGTACTGAAAAACTGTCAAAAAATCCCCAAACAATCTGAAGTGACAGTCCATTCACATCATTCAGTTTTGATCAGCATGCCCTATATATTTTGCTATTCCACTTTTCAACCCCTCCCTTCCTAAAAAAAATGGTTCCCAAAGCAGCTTGCACACAGTTTAATCTAAACATCTATGGCATTCGGCAGCTAGGGTTGCCAGTTTTAAAACCGGTTCCTCTAGCTGTCCCTTCATTTAGTGATTTGATTCACAGCAATTACCAAATGATATTTCAGCCCCATACAATTAAGTACTTCGTGTACACATTTCGGCACATTAAATATATATTAGATGGGGGGGAATTCTCGACATTTGAGGACCTTATTGGCAGCTGGGAGAAAAGGCACTCCTAGATGGCATTAAGTCCATGCATGATAGCTACCCTGTTATTGCATCTTCGCCTCCTGGCCTCAATACTGCAGCTCGACCCAGACCTGATGGAGAGATCTGGCTGCACTTGGATCCATTCCCTTCGCGACAAATGGGGGACCGGACTCTGCTGGAGCTGGACCCAGGAAACATGGAGACATGCCTGGTCTCTTCTCTCACACCCTTTTGTCTTAGCCAATGACAGCTAACAACAGGGGTGGGGATCTTCTCAGTTGGAGCTAGGTCCAGACACAATGACAGTACCATGATCAAGTCTAGAGTTAATTTTACCAAAAGAGTCTTACAACTCAGAACTCACAGCTCGTTTTGCCTCTAGCCTCCTCGAGTTGTGTCCCTCTCTCTCCCTTTAATCCTTAATCCCCTATAGACTACCCCAGGCTAACACACAGACACACACAGAAGGACAGAGGATTTGGCGGAGGGGGGGGGGGGGAAATGAACGTCTCCAGGCAAGAGACTGCGCGGTCTGGACTGACTCAAACTCACCTTCCCCTCTCTTTTAGACCAGGGACCACGCTTCTCTCTGTGGGAAACAGCCACCAGTTCTCTCCAGGATCAGCTGCGGGGCGGACATAACGAACCGCGGCCTCGTTGCGGGAGGGGAGCAAAAACAATCCAGAACCGGAACCCCACAACTAAAATTTTCCCCCGGGCTACTTCCGTTGGGCTCCTCTGCGGCTGGAGGTCTAGAATAGATCATCGAGATCCGAAAAGCGGAGCCGCTCTCGAACGCCAAGGCGCCTCACTGGCGGTTTCGGTTTAAAGGCCGTCTGGTGTTCCACTTTAGCTTCTAGCTAACAGTATCTAGAGGTTTTATTAATGACGGAATTTATTTATTATTTATTAATGACGGAACTAATTTATTAATGACGGAAGCAGGGATTAGCGTGACGTCACAAGCCGGCGGTTAAACATCCTTCGGAAATCCCGGTTATATGTGCCATTCGAGCATGTCGACGACCAGTCCTCGTAAAAAACATAGCTGGATATTATTTTCGTGCTCTATTGGCGATGGAGGACGTCATTTCTCGATTAGGACGGAAGTGAGCCTTCTACTGAGCGACAGAAGGAAAGACCGGCGGTGGGCGATGACGCTCGGTGCTCGCGCCGGAAGTGCCCGGGGTAGAGCCTGTGCTTGGATCCGGCGGCGGTAGCGGCGAAAGGTTCGAGCCCCCCAGTCCCGAGAGAGAGACTAAAAGTGGGCTAGAAGGAGACAAGGGAGGAGGTGGAGGGAGGGGCGGGACTTACAAGGGCAACTGCCATGGCTAGTGGGCGGGGCCTTTGGGGAAGTTGATCAGAAGTCCCTGGTGGGGTTGGGTGGACTATGGTGAGAGAAGGAGGTTGAGATAAGGCCCTAATCAAGGCGTGGGGAGGACAGGAGAACTTTTGCGCTTTATTTAGGGGGGATGCTGAGAGTGCAAGAAAGACCCCAGCTGGATCAAGCCTAAAGGGCCGTTAAATCCGGCATCCTGTTGGTTTCAGGATCCTGCGAAAAGCTGGGGAGAGGGGACTCTACACTAGCCATGAATGAAAGCCACATCTCCCTCTTCTTATTTGGTCTTCGCCATCAGGGATTGGAGACCTCTGATCATGGAAGTGCCCCCAGTCCCTTATCCTGTTTTGGACCTCAGTCAACCAGATGCCTCTAGGACAGTTTGCAAGCAGGCCAGGAAGGCAATAGCCCTCTCCTGTTTATGATTCCCAATATCTGGTGTTTAGGACTTCACTCTTCTTTGGGTTATTGTCAATCACAGACCCCCTCTTCTTTCCATTTCTCTAGGTTCTGTTCCAAGAGCCAAGGTTAAAATCTGAACCTTACTTGCTCTCACCCAGTTACTGGCCTATGTCTTATTATTTGCTAATCCCTCACCTATTCCTCCTCCCAAATACAATAGTGGTAGACATTTTACTCAAATCCCAGAAAAAGCAAAGCATTCTGAAAGGAAACACTTATCATAAAAACCATGAAACCCTTCCCAAAGACTTACAGTATAAACAAGTACACAAGGAACAGCTAGAGGAACGTAGCTGAAGATCCGAATGTGAACTGTTAATGCTCATGTAATGTATATGTTCTAAGTTTCAGTAATAGAACATACTAATTTAAACAGTTTGTTACTGTAATATTGATCTAAATAAGTTATAATTCCTCTAAGCATGATTCCAATAGAAGCTCTTATGACTGGATATAGAGAATTCAATAATTATACATATGGTTTCACCGGGTCCAGTCATCATCCCGGTGGGTCTCTGTTGCTCTTCTGCATATGGCTGGGAAATGCTTTGGCTCGAGGCCATGCATTTTTAGTGGCCTTCACTAAAGTGAGATCAGAAAGGCACTCTTCAACATTTCCACAAATGGTTTAAGTGAGCTTTAAATGCCCTTTGATTGAGAGACAGTTATAGCTAGTGGGTTATTTAGAGAAGCTGTCCATGAAACTGCCTTATGCTGAATCAGGCTATCATGCAACATGCTTAGTTTTACCTACACAGACTGGCAGAGGATCTCCAGGGTCTCAGGCAGAGGTCTTTCACATTACCTATTGTTATATCCTTTAACTGGAGATGACAATGATTGAGCGTGGTACCTTCTGCTACCCAAGCAGATGCTCTACAACTGAGTCACCACCCCTGGTGTTTGTTATTTAGTCTTCTGCATGTTTTTTAATGTAAGTGGTTTTATTGTGTGAGCCAGCTTGTCCAACTGGGTGGAAGAAAAAAAGGACACACATTTTAAATAGTGCATTGTAAATAAATAAACGTGACAGTTGTTAATTTCCAGCAAGCATTTGATATTTCCCTCCGTCAGAGGTGAAGGAGGTTTGCTGTATCTTTTTGGCAAAACCAGGAAATGTCAGAACCAGTTTTATATGTTCTTCCTTTTTTTTCCAAACTATGTAGTTTAGAATGACCTTTTTAGAATAGACTGTGGTGGTGTTGTTGTGTTGTTACTATAATTATGATGGGGTTGCTTTTTTTGTCTCCTAAGCCCTGTACAGCAGCAGCACACTTTGAGTACTAAGATAGTGTTAATGCCCTGATTTCTAATACACATTTACTTGAAGTAAGTCACGCTGGTTCACAATTCTTGTTGCTCCGCCAGGAGAAATGGCCCCCGCAGGATCCCAAACCCTGTTGGGCCTCAGGAAGAGAGAAGGACATTGGCCACTACCTGCTGAGGAACGTTCTAACACAGACAACTATCGAAGGTCAGTGTGTGTCTTTTCCCATCCAAGTCTGATATAGGGACAAAAGGTAGGGGACTGAATTTTAAAGTTGTACGCAACTAACATGCAGTTAATTACACTCCCTGGTGTGAAGGAAAACCAATTATATCGACAGTATCTCTATAAATGAGGGCTGGAAACTTGTTTTATTTTTAACAGAAATCTGAGATTTTTAGGAAGCCGAAATAACTTGCTCTGGTGCACAAACTTCCACAAGCACCTCTTGTTGTGATCATGCATGATTGTAGATCTCATTGCCATCATGATACGCTCAATTTTCCTGCAAACTATACATTGCTGATTTTAAGTTATAATTGTGCTAGGTAATATTATCGATGTGGGTGTGACATGAAACACAACAGAGATTATGAGTGTGGCAATTAAAAAAATTAATGCTTGTGCTCGATTTTGAACAAGACTAATACCATATTTTGATGTACCGCAGGTAAATGTTTCCATAACCTTATGGAGAGAAAGGACTTTGAAGCATGGCTTGATAACATTTCTATTACGTTTCTCTCTCTGACGGACTTGCAGAAAAATGAGACGCTGGATCACCTGATTGGCTTGAGCGGGGCAGTCCAGCTCAGGCATCTCTCCAATAACCTAGAGACCCTCCTCAAACGGGACTTCCTCAAACTCCTCCCACTGGAACTCAGTTTTTATTTGTTAAAATGGCTTGACCCTGAGACCTTACTCACATGTTGCCTCGTCTCTAAGCAGTGGAACAAGGTCATAAGTGCCTGTACAGAGGTCTGGCAGACTGCCTGTAAGAATTTGGGCTGGCAAATCGATGACTCTGTCCAGGATGCTTTGCATTGGAAAAAGTTGTACTTGAAGGCCATTTTAAGGATGAAGCAACTGAAGGACCATGAAGCCTTTGAGACCTCCTCGCTAATTGGACACAGTGCCAGGGTTTATGCACTTTATTATAAAGACGGACTTCTTTGTACAGGTAGGCATGCTCAAAGAATTTGGGCTCAATGGCTAAGGGTATGAGCTAGGAATCAAGAAATAGCTAATTCAGATCTCACATCAATCAGCAACTTGGTGGCCTTTGAAACAATACTGTTCCCAGTCTCAGTTTCCTCTCCTCTCTCTGCAGTGCGAGGGAAACAAAGCTGGTCTACCTTCCGGGATCATGTAGCGTTGGCCACATTTTTGATCTCAAAGGGACACTTTTTCCAGATTAAAATGGGAAGCATGCTTTCATTTTGTCACTGGCTTCAGGGATTAGAAAGTAAGAACAACCTAACCTTGGGGGAACTCTGATTCACTGCTCTTAGCATGATTTCTGAGTGGAAGGATGTGAACAGCCAGAGCTTTAACTAAGGGTGATTCCGCATGGGCCAAAAACAGCAGTGTGAAAACGGTGTGAAAATGGTGTAAAAGGGTTTAAAATGGTGTAAAAGGGTTTATACTGTTTTCACACCATTTTCACACCACTGTTTTTGGCCCATGCGGAATCAGCCTAAGGCATAGGCATAGTGGGTCATGCACAGACATATGGCAGATATTGTTGAAGGCTTTCACGACCGGATTCAACTGGTTCTGGTGGGTTTTCTGGGCTGTGTGGCCGTGGTCTGGTGGATCCTGTGTAACAGACTTCCCTCTGTGATACACCTCTGAAAATGCCAGACACAGATGCAGGCGAAACGTTAGGAACGAGATCCACCGGACCACGACTACACAGCCAGGAAAATGCGCCAGAACCAATAGGGCAGATAACTTTGCCATGTGTCTGCATTGCAAGCAACTGGGTTTGTTTATTTTTGAAAATTTCTGTTGTGCTTTTTTTCTAATGTGCAAAGCAGCCTGTAGTAGTAAAATCAACTGGTACTAAGAGTGGAAAACAAGAGTAAATAATGTTTCAAGAAATGGTCATAAAAGCAGCAGCTAATGCAGAAACTATAACCAGCAGTCATTGAGCATACCGTTTATAATCTGAAGTTGGTCAGACATCTCTGGGAGTTCTTTTAGAGATGCTCTATCGAAGGGCCACTTGTAAGAGTGATGTGGTGCCATGTAATGCCCGCCTTTGCCCCTGAACATTAGGAGGAAGCCCCTAGATTTCCCCCATCAGATAAGGTGGTTGTTAGGCTCAACCACCACCAGACAGCATAGTGGTGAGTCTCTCTACCCGGAACAGGTATCTACAGGGGAGCAGGCTGTTTAAATTATAGTGAAATTCAGTTTGGAGCTGCTGAGGTTGCTCTGCATGTCAGAGATCTGGCATGCAATAAATAATGGCCAATGGACCCTTGTCTGCTGGGCACATCTCTGGCTTTAAGGTGTTTCAGAGAAGGTGGCTCCAGGGCCTGCCGTAGGTAGCAATTCAGTTTTGACATAAGAAGCAGCGTTCTACCAAATTAGACTGTCATTCCAGGATTTCTGCAGAACTTCATCACTTTAGCCATTGGAGGTGCATTCTAAGGTGCCCACATAGTTCTCTTGGGGCCCTGAGCAGGTCTGCTGCCACCTCCAGGAACTGAGTCTTTAGATTGTCTGCTGGCAAGGGTTTCTCTGTTGTCTTCACCTGGGAGTGCCTCACAGGAGTTGTGCCACCCTGTGGTCCTTCAGCCTTTATAAGGAAGCTTGCAGGAAATGTGGACTAATTACATGGTGGAAAGGACAGTGGGATGTGTGCCTTGTGACTGTGGGGTAACTTCCGTAATGGTGTGCAGTCTTCTTTCAGGGAAGTGTGATTGCCACAAGAGATATCCTTGTTCATACCCCTGCTTCAACATTTTCTAAGAGACCATGTTACTGAGAACCTAGTTCAAAGCCCCCTTCATCTAGTCCACATACTCTTGTGGGGTAGCAGCTCTCCAAGGTCTCAGGCCCCAGGTTCCTTGAAGCGAGGATGACCCCAAGACCTGCATCTAAAGCACATGCTCTAATGCTGACCTGTATAGCTCATTCCTACGGGAAAGAGCAAGTTTGAGGATCAGCCCAGAGGGTGACTGATGGGTCTCCCGATTTTCAAACTAGTGTCTGTCTTGTTAACTTGGAGCTTGTCTGGGTAGAATACTTCATGCATGTTTAGAAGCAGGCTTTGGAAAGATGCACAGGAAGCCTTCCTTGGGCAAAAGCGATCAGAATGAAGATCTAAAAGGGATGTTTGCCTTCCTAGGCTTAGTGGTTGATCACCTGTGTGCCTTGAGAAATTTACTTGGTTAGAGGTGATGGATTGCATTGCCAATGTCAGGTGGCAAACACAGCACTCTCGATGCAACTGTCTCTTTACATTTACATTGCAATGAAATCGAGGCATTCCTGCACCCTCCCATGTTTGCTGAATCAGCAGAAGAGGGAGCACGAGAGAATGGACAGCAGGAAGAATGTGACTTTATGGGGTCCCTACTCTGTTCTCCAAACATTTGACAGTTGCACAGTCTCCCAGCAAAAGAACTCCTCTCCAGAATGCTGTTAAAAAGCATTCAAAGTACTTCCTGTTCCTTTGAACTGCAGGGTCAGATGACTTGTCTGCGAAGCTGTGGGACGTGAGCACTGGGCAGTGCATCTACGGGATCCAGACCCACACCTGTGCAGCAGTGAAGTTTGATGAGGAAAAACTTGTCACAGGTTCTTTTGATAACACAGTAGCCTGCTGGGAGTGGAGCTCGGGAGCTAAAACCCAGTATTTCCGAGGCCACACAGGAGCAGGTAGGTTGTGGGCCGCAGAAGAGGCTAAAATATCTCACTGGTTTGAAGACTCTCCTCCACTTTATTGATGGATTTTTTTTAGTAAAGAATTTATTTCTTTAACACTTAAAAGAATTTCCTTAATATAATGCCAATAAAGGCTTTGGAATTGGAATTTCCTTAATAGTTATATGAAAAGGTTATGATGCTGTCTATACACAGTCCTTTAATTCAAGTTTTGCATAATGATTTTGTTCACTTTCTATTTGTTGAAGTGTTGTTCAGAGCAGACTTCACATGCTTCTATGTCTATTCAAGTTAATTATTCATTTCTGACAGAAACAAATTTCAAGATTGGTTTTACTAAAATCATTTCTTTCCTGCCCTTCAGTCCAGACAGGTTTGAAATATGCTAAAAAAACCCTCCACATACACAAATCCCACAACACTGCGATAAAAATTAAGCCTTCAGCCCAACAACCAGTCCCTAATTCTGACTTTAACTGTATAAATAAAACCAACATCATAAAAAGCATTACAGTCATTAAAACCAGACCAGTCATTAAAAAGCAGCATATCCAACCAAGGCCCTAATACAAAGTGGTCTTCAAAGTATTCGATGCAATGCCAGGAAACCTGAGGCAAGCAAACCTTCATCAAGAAGGAACTCCAGAGCCACAATATCATAAGAACATAAGAAAAAGCCTGCTGGATCAGACCAGAGTCCATCTAGTCCAGCATTCTGCTACTTGCAGTGGCCCACCAGATGCCTTGGGGAGCTCACATGCAGGATGTGAAAGCAAGGACCTGCTGCAGCTGCTGCTCCCGAGCACCTGGTGTGATAAGGCATTTGCAATCTCAGATCAAGGAGGATCAAGATTGGTAGCCATAGATCGACTTCTCCTTCATAATCTGTTCAAGCCCCCTTTAAAGCTGGTTAGGTTAGTGGCTATCCAGGTTAGCATATTCCAAACACCAATTAGTCCTAATTCTTCCCCCCAGCATTTTCAATGTATGCCCCCTGGTTATAGTATTGTGAGAAAGAGAGAAAAATTTCTCTCTGTTAACATTTTCTACCCCATCATAATTAAATAGACTTCAATCATATCCCCCCTCAGACGTCTCCTCTCTAAACTAAAGAGTCCCAAATGCTGCAGCCTCTCCTCATAAGGAAGGTGCTCCAGTCCCTCAATCATCCTCATTGCCCTTCTCTGCACTTTTTCTCTCTTTGATATCCTTTTTGAGGGATAGAAAGCAAAGAAATACCTCTCCATGGTGGTTCTTTAACCATACCTCTGATGGCATAGTTACAAGTTTGTCAGGGGCAAGGAGCCATCTCTCCTGCCCTTATAAAATATAACATTCAATTCAAATAAAAAGCCACTGTTATCTTATTATGAAATCTTAGTCCAGTTGCATTATTTATTGGTTGTTTTATTCCACTTGCTTGCACTTTTATTTCCTATAATCCGCTTTGAGTCTCAGTGAGCAAGGTGGATATAGAGTAAATAAATGAGTCCCAAATGAGAAAATGAAAGTTGGCATCACGGATCAAGATTGTTCTCTCTGCCTTCTGCTTTGTAGTTTTTAGCGTGGATTACAATGACGACTTGGATATTCTTGTCAGCGGCTCAGCAGATTTCACTGTGAAAGTCTGGGCATTATCGACTGGAGTATGTCTCAACACACTGACAGGACACACAGAATGGGTCACCAAGGTATGCCTGTGTCAAGAAATTCCTTTAAGCCCAAGGAACTCTTGGCTGCCAAAACTCCAGCTCTGCCCCCAAGTTGGGGCTGGTGACAGGCCAGACAAACCGATCCACTAGTTGTCCTTCTGCCCTCCCGTCCTCTTGTTCCTTGGTACCCTTTGACCCCTGCACCCCTGGGCTTCCTGTTCACAATGGCATAACTTACAGCAGAAAAGCTGTGGCATTTTTCCTAGTATCCAGTCAGAGCAGGCCTCGAATGCAGGCCATCTCAGCACAGGATAGAGCGAAGTGAAGCAGAGTAGGCGTCCCAATACAGAGTAGAACACAGATACAAAGTAGAACACAGCGCAGCACATTCAAGCAGGTATAGAAAAATTCTACTTGAAGTAGAGCAGAGTAGGCATCCTAATACAAAGTAAAGCGGCTCTACTGAATCTTAATGAGTTAAAGCTGATTATCAAAAAGAGTTGATATGATCGTGAGCAGGGGTCTGCAACCTGCGGCTCTCCAGATGTTCATGGACTACAATTCCCATCAGCCCCTGCCAGCATGGCCAAGTGGTAGGGCTCATGGGAATTGTAGTCTATGAACATCTGGAGGGCCATAGTTTGAAGACCCCTGTACTAGAGTCACAGCCCAAACTGTGACTCTTGCCAGATGTAATATTCTCCCCTCAGCTACCAGTCAGGGTAGAATACAGAAAGTGCCTTTTAATGAAAGATACTGTCCCTGCAGCTCAGCTTATGAAGAATCGGTCCAATATGTGTTGTTACATTTTTCGATACATAGCTTAGCTAGAAATAAATTTCTGGACCCGTGGCTGAGAACTTGCATTGATTATACTGATTTATCAATTATGTTAACTCTATTAGACAATGAATCTGCGGAAGTATTGGAAGGGTTGGCTAACTTTCTGTGCTCTGTTATTAGCAAACGGTCTTAACTGTATTGGTAATTGTATTTATTACACTGTGCATATATACATATATTTAAATCATGCCATTAAAGGTTTATTATTATTATACAAAGTAAAGGGCAGCAGATTTGGAGAAATTCTACTTCAGCCAACAGTTTATTTGTTTAATTGCAGCGAGCTCTTCCATTACTCCTGTTTGTTTAAATCAATTACAGGTTTTAGGACTTTAAACAGGTTGTCCCCAGAAGTCCAGGATCAAATGAGGAAAATGCTATATGCCAAAAGAAATCCCAACTACATCCGACTTTATAGCGAACTCCAGGCCCTTCCCTTGTCTCTGCATGTGCTCAGAAGTGTTCCGTATAGTTGCAAATAGTCTCCTGTTGGTAGTTAAAGCAATAAAACAACAGAGAAAAGCCATAAACTAATTTAAAACTAGGAGAGAAGCTCGCTGTGCGGCTGCTCAGTCGTCACCTGGGTTTATGTGAAGTATTTGAAGGGCTGTCACATAGAGGAGGGTGGGGAGCTGTTCCTGTTTTTCCCCCAAAGCAAATAACCAAGCCTGGCTTACCTACACTTCACTGGAGCGGGAGGCAATTCAAATGAACCTAGGAGGCATTACCCTTAAGCCTGCAGGAAGTGGCTGTTCAGAAACAGCTGTCTGCATCCTTGGAAGTTGCTTGATTTGCATACTCAAAGCCTTTTCTGATTTGTCGAAGGCTTTCACAGCCAGAATCACTGGGGTTCTGTGTGGTTTCCGGGCTGTATGGCCGTGTTCTAGCAGCATTCTCTCCTGACGTTTCACCTGCATCTGTGGCTGGCATCTTCAGAGGATCTCCTCTGAAGATGCCAGCCACAGATGCAGGCGAAACGTCAGGAGAGAATGCTGCTAGAACACGGCCATACAGCCCGGAAACTACACAGCACCCCTTTTCTGATTGCCCTACATCAGGGTTGGCTAACCTATGGCACTCCAGATGTTCATGGACTACAATTCCCATCAGCCCCTGCCAGCATGATCAATTGGCCATGCTGGCAGGGACTGATGGGAATTGTAATCCATGAACATCTGGAGTGCCATAGGTTGGCTATCCCTGCCCTACATGGTGGCCATTTTGTGGCAGTCCACACTGTCCTTTCTCAATGTTCTAAGTCTTCCCACAAACTCAACAGATCAGAGGGTGGGGCTGCTGTGGAGCTACAGAAGATTGGGAACTGTTTTTTTTTAGTGAGAGGGCTTTCGCCACCCAGGACACAAACGTACCTGAACAAGCGGTGCCGTGCCTGTTGCAAACTGATCTTTTGTGCCCTGGGTCTAACCTCATCTTCTTTCCTGTTGCAGGTGGTCTTGCAAAAGTGCAAAGTCAAATCCATCATGCACAGCCCTGGGGATTACATTCTTTTAAGTGCTGACAAGTATGAAATCAAGGTAATGAGTGTGTCCGTCTTGTTGAACTTTGGTTACATAGGGGAAGTCGCAGGCTTAAACAGGAAGGGCGTGCATGAAGATCGGATTGGTTACGTATAACTAAATGCACGCATGACCAGAATGCCAAAAAAGACAGAGGTCCCAAGGACCTAAATCCTCGCTTCTCCATTTCAAATAGATAAATCTAGCCTTAGTATGGGATTAATACTACAAAAGTATATTGTGCCTTGTTTATGTACTGTGCAGCTGATAAAGCACACCTCCCAAAGTGTTACCTCAGTTATTTATGGATAAAATTGGGATAGGCAGCACTTTATAAATTAACATAAGCAAAAGATCCAAGAGTTTTGTCGTCTCAATTCTGACAGTGAAAGGGACTGGCTATGAGTGTATACTGATGCAGTTACCCATACTTGGGCTTCCCTTCTTTAGTGGACAAAAGGGTTAAGCCAGTGGCTAGATCCATGGAATTGTTGAGAAGTGTCAGTGTTGCGTTCAAAAGATCCCATTTTTGGTATCTCGGGTTAAAGGATCTGGGGCAGCAGAAATTGGAAAAGACTTTTTTTCTGGAGAGCTTCTGCTAGGCACTTTTCAATGGACTTATGGTTGACTCAGTATGAAGCAGGTTCATGTAGACAAAGGCTTAATGGCAAAGGCACAATGAGGGAGGAGTTGAAGGGAGGGTGTTGAGAGCGTGGAGATGCTCTGGGAGGTCATTTTAGACAGAGACTCCTCAGGTAGGGTTGGTTGCTGGTAAATGGTTAATGTTTTTCTTCATATTGCCACAAGCTTCCAAATTTCCCATATTTTTAATTTAAAAAAAATAGATCTGGCCCATCGGAAGAGAGATCAACTGCAAATGCTTAAAAACTCTGACGGTCTCGGAAGATCGCAGCATCTCTTTGCAGCCCCGGCTTCACTTTGATGGGAAGTACATTGTGTGTAGTTCAGCGCTTGGACTGTACCAGTGGGATTTTGCCAGCTATGATATTCTCAGGTAAACACTTTGACTTCTAGGCTGAAATATTTGTGTCTAGGAAAGCTAGCATTGATCTTTATGCCTCTTGTTGGAAATTCGCCAGGAGAGAAAAGCAAGAGTGGTCCAGTGACAAAGTGGTCCAGTGACAAAGTGTGGATTTGTTTCTGCTCATGGCATGAAATAGCCGTAAAATGCAGCATGTGGCTCAGTAATGCTACGTATTTGTCAATACAGAGCCCGGAAAAAGAGCCTGTAAACGAGGTTAAGGGCTCGTGTATCTAATCTGGAGGAACCGGGTTTCATTCCCTGCTCTGCCACTTGAGCTGTGGAGGCTTATCTGGGGAATTCAGATTAGCCTGTGCACTCCCACACATGCCACCTGGGTGACCTTGGGCTAGTCACAGCTTCTCAGAGCTCTCTCAGCCCCACCTACCTTACAGGGTGCTTGTTGTGAGGGGGGAAGGGCAAGGAGATTGTAAGCCCCTTTGAGTCTCCTGCAGGAGAGAAAGGGGGGATATAAATCCAAACTCCTCCTCTTCTTCTTCTTCTTCTTCTTCTTCTTCTTCTTCTTCTTCTTCTTCTTCTTCTTCTTCTTCTTCTTCTTCTTCTTCTTCTTCTTCTTCACCCATTTGAGATTTCTGCATTTTGTGTTGGAAGGAGATAGTAGCATGGAGCTTCATTTGCAAGAGGGTCTTGGAACGCATAGAAAATTCCGATGAAGATCTTGCTTTAAATGAATGAAAGGGACTGTCTTGCACTGTATTAGTTCAGGGGTGTCAAAGTCATTTGTTACTAAGGCAAGATATGACATCAGTGTGACTGTCGGGTAGGGCCTGGGTGGGGGTAGGGGTTGACTGGCGAGCCCACAATGGCCTCACCATCCCAGAACAGCCCTGAAGATGGTGTTGGCCACCTCAGCTGGCAAGCCTGCAACAGCCTCACCAGTCCAGATCCACACTGGGTAAGGTGGGTCGGCACCAGGGTCGGGGGGGGGGGGGGGGGGGGCTGCCTCAGTGGGCTTACCAGACCAGATCAAAAGCAGGGTGGAGTAGGTGCCTGCTTGGCAAGCCTCCTGCAGGTTCACCCGCCCAGACTGGGAGCGGGGTGGGGTGGGTGTGTGGACTTACAAGTCCGCAGCGGGTTTGCCAGGCCAGATCGGGAGCTGGGATGGGGGTTGCCTCAGCTGGCTCACTGGCCTCCTAAGCTCTGTCAAGGTGCCGAATCCAGCTCACAGGCCACATGAGCGACACCCTTTATCTAGCTGCAGACCCGCCCTTTCCAGGGCATCAAGCTTCAAGGCGAGCAATATCTCTGTCTTGTCTGGATTCAGCCTCAGTTCATTCTCTGTCTTTCATTTTGATCGCAGCATCTAGGCACTAGCTTAGATTTATCCCTGTTATAAACCCTTGTCTCTTTAAGGCTAATCTGCACGCCGTGCTTTTTGTGATCCCCCGCCGCCGCTGCCTTCTTCTCTCCACAGGGTTATCAAGCCTCCCGAGTTTGCAAACTTGTCCTTGCTGGGCTTCGGTGACATTTTTGCCCTCCTGTTTGATAACCACTACCTGTACATCATGGATTTGAGGACAGAGAAACTGATCAGCCGCTGGCCGCTGCCAGAGTACAGGAAGTCCAAGAGGGGCTCGAGCTTTTTGGCTGGAGAAATGTCTTGGCTCAATGGCTTGGACGGCCAGAATGACATGGGATTGGTCTTTGCCACCAGCATGCCCGACCACAGTATTCATCTGGTGTTGTGGAAGGAACACGGCTGAAGGGGAGCGGCAGATGCACGTGTGACCTGTGGCTTTTTTAAACAAACGAACAGACAGTTGAGACTGCCAGCAGCAAGTCGGCCAGAGAAGACTTTGCATGAACCAAAGCTGCGCATCTTCCAGACTCCCATCATGCAATGTACAATCATTTTACCTTTAATTTCCTAGGGCATTGGAGAAGATGGGGAGGTGCGGAATATCAGAGAGGGGTGTGTGTATCATTATTATTTTTAGAACATTAATGCGCCACGGCATGCTAACATCCTTCAGAACCGGCTTGTGTATTAATGTTCAAGCATACACATTTGGGCATCTTTCTCGACTATGGCTTTAGGGTTGTTGGTTTGATTCTTCTTTTTCCTTTCGGGGAGAAAAAAGCGATGCCATTCAAAAGGAGGAGGGTCTCCGCTCTCCTCCCTTCCCCCTCCTGCCCTTATCTTTCTCAGATAGGAAAGAGCAGGTAGCGAATCAGATTGTTTCTTTCAGACATCTCGTTCCCAAGGCGTTCACCTCCACTGTGGAAAATCGGATTGCTACAGCAGGTGAATCAGTTTCTCTGTGGCTGTTCAGATGTCACCTCGCTGACCGCAGGCACTTCCACTTCTGTGTGCAGTGAAAACGAACCCCCCTCCTCTTCCCGGAGGCCTGGCTGTTCTCACGTGTAGCAGTGAATATCTAGAGCAGGTGGCCTTGCGATTATTTGGGGAAAGCAGTGAGTCTCCCGGCTCAGCAAACATTCTCTTCAAAGCCTGGCTTTTGGAATGGGCATTCACTTCTGTGTGTGGTGAAGGGGAACCAGTGGGGTGGGGGTCAACATCCAAGCATCAATCACCAGAGGCCTGTTTTGTCTCATGAGGCAAATGTTTGGGCCGATTTAAGTGAGTTGCCTTTTTTTTTTAACAAGCCATCAAGTCAGCGGAAGGTTCCATGTGCCTGTAGTGGCTACTGATGGAGGAAAGGTCCACACGCATGTGCGGTTGAAAACAGCCTTGAACCTGCCTGCTTAGCAGATTCAGTGTTTCTGTCAAGGTCCTGGCTCCCTCGGGGGAAAAAAAGTAATTCACCTCCCTTGCCCTGATCTCTCTGCAAGGAGAAACCTGCTTCTCTGTCCATCCTTTGCTTCCTGAATCTAATAAGAAGAGACGAGGATGGGTGGTAGCGTAGAGCTCCCATGTGCAACAGTGTCCTGTTTAGGGAAAGGACTGGGTAGCAGAGAGTCAGAAGGAAGCCTTCTAGCACTTGGCAGACTTTATCTTAGCTACTAATCTCTGCAAGCCCACGGAGGCTTTTGTTCCTGCAATGGCTCATTGAAGTACTGTGGCACAGTGCTGTCAAATAAAACAACAACAACAGCCCTACATCGTTCCAGGGATGCTCCTTTCACAATTTGTTTCCCGTGCAGAGGCCAAAGCTGTGGTTTGGCGGAAGCCAGGACGCCTGAGAGCCCAACTTAAGTAATTTAAGATTAGTGGCAAGAAAGGGCTGAACAACCTGTGGCAGAGGGGAGGGCTCACTCCCCACCCATCCACCCGTTCTTCTGTTCTGGGAGGGGCGCTGGATCAAAGATGGCCGTCTTCTTCCGGCACGTGCTACAAAAGTTTACACAATATTAATAAAACCATCTGCCTGGTTGGACTTTTGTGCTGATGCTCTGTTATTGTATTATTGTATTGTATTATTCGATTTGTATACCGCCCTCCTCCAAAGGGCTCAGTATTATTGAACTAATACTTTTGGGTTCTCAGGGACTAAAACTCACCTCTTCCTACTTTATTCACAGTGACTGAGATTAAGAGTTAAATCCTCTAATGGTGCAGGATCTATGTTGGCTGGCTGATGGGGGTGTGAATTGAGGCCTTGACCCTAGGATGCGGTTAAGACACGGCTTGGCATACAAATAGCTTTCTTTGATGCATTCTGCAGAAGTATATGGTTATGAGTAAAGAGTATGACAACTGTCTTGCAGAGGTGGACAGTTTTGAAATAAACTGTCAGCAAATCTAGCGTGGCTGCCCCAAAAATGTGTGGTGGCCATTTTCAGTTTGCATACATTCTCACCAACTCCATCTGGAGGGAATAACATAAGCTAATTTTATTAGGTACTCATTACAAATCCTCTTGTGTTGCAGGAGCTGGGTTTTTGGGTGCCCAAGAGCTGTAATTTCCTCTGTGTTCAATTTAAAACAAAAACACATCTTTGCCATTTTTACTGCTCTATTTCAGGTTAAAAGAGCACTTGGGCTGGTTCATAGGTCTTCATTTGCTGCCGAGGTGGCTTAATCCCCCCCATACACACACACACTCACACACCATTTTGGGATGAAAGCTTTCAGCCAGTTTTGGTTAAGGTCCCTCACTGAGTTATTCCCAAACAATGGCCTTTTCCGCATTCGCAGCTTACGCCAGATTTTCCCAGTGACCAAACCTTGTGTCTTGGAAACATTCTACACACCTCCACCCTCCCTCATGATCTTCCCCTTTGTCTCCTCAGTCGTATTTTTCTTCACACTGTTATAGAAAACCCATTCCTAATGGTGGTGGGATGTCATCATTGACACAAGACAAAATTTCCCTTGTGTCTGTTTTCAAAAGGATTTTAAAAAAATGATTTATTGCATTAGCAATGTAACATTAGCATTAGCAATGCACAGACATTCGCCAGGTTGATTGTATCAGCTTTGTCAATTTCATACCCAATGAGCATCATGTTAAAGCAGAAATACAATGGAGCCAGTGAAATTGACAAGGGAGGACAGTTTTGTAGGAGGTAATTGACTAGGAACTGCTTTACTGCAGCAGTCGCCTGTAAATTTTCTCCTGCAAAAGAAAATCTCCCCTTCGTTAATTTCATTAACTTCTAACTGTACACACTTTGTAGCTTTGCTTTAAGGTGCTATGTTCATTCTGGATGAAATTGACAAAGCTGATACAATTGACCTGGTTTGTGTCTGTTCCCCATATATTAAATTGCTAATGCGATAGTTAATTTTTTTAAAAAAATCCTTCAGAATATGGAGAATGAGGGGAGGAAGCAATGGCTAAAGGGGAGGTTGGGTAACTACATGGGAGCATGGAAAAAGGCCAGGTGTTTGGTCAGGCAGAGAAATAATTACCCTTTTTATTTCGCTGGGGTTAAGGGAGTGACACCCCCCACGACCTGGAAATCCACGTAAAAAATTTTGGCCCTCCCTTCGTACCGGAGAAGAAATCTGAATTTTTCTTTTAATTTTTAAAAAGAAATTGTGTACATTTATGGTGTTAAAGGATAAAATATATTGATATTATACAATACTATACATATACTTTATGCATTTCTGAGTTTCTAAACTTTTTGTGTTGTCTGCTGGCCTTCGCATGTTGCCTGTAGCTTCCGCAAAACTCTCCCAAAATTCCTGTTTAATCTCTTATGCCAACCCGCGATACAGCAAAACCGCAATGGGGAAAGTCATGATGTGGAAGGTAATATAAAGACCATTTCAACATGATCACATGGTCAAGGAAAGCTGGCACAGAAATGGGTGAAAAAAAATCACAGGAAAGGTGCTGAGGAAAGCAATGGTGGAAAAGCGGGCAACGTTTCCAGAACAAAATGGGAGAAAAAAGCATGCAAAACTGAAAGAGAATAAGTAGCATTTGGTGGCAAGATATATTGTGAACAACTTGTGTGTGCAAAAGGCCGATGACCTCAGGAAAACCCTGCAGTCAACTGTTAATCTGACCCAAGCAGCAAATGCACTGAATAATTAAGAGCTTTTTTGAACCCAAAATTTCCCACACGTCAGAAAGTCTTCCTGTAATCACTAACTATGTTAGAAGCTGTTGCTTGTTGTGTGTCTGTATGAATCCCAGCTTTGGCCTTAAGTACTCTGCTGGCCTAGCATCCCCTTGCTGACGGTACCCAGCCAGATGCGCGCCTTTCTCCTTTGCACTCCAGTAAAGTGGTATGATTGAGAAAATGGGGTTTCTATTTAGCTATTACGGCTCTTGGTGGTTGTTGATGCGTTTATTCTCTATGGGACTGTCAAACTCTTTAAAAAGCAATCACAAGCTCTTGGAATGATGAAGCATTTATTTTTGTCCGGCCTGAATCTACTGATCAGTTTCATTGGCTGATGCCAGGTTAGAGCACAAAGAAAGACAAACTCTATCCACAATTTCGTCCGCCATCCTTGGACCCTGTTTCACCATCTTCCTTTTTGGACCAAAAAGTCCCAAATGTGTTGGTTCTTTGTAGAAAAAAATATGCTAGTCCCTTGATTGCCTTGGTTGTCGTTTTGGCCCAGGTCTCCAGGTCTGTTGTATTCCTTCGTACACCTGCTAAAGGGCCTTTCGAAGTTATAACTCTGCCTTCAAGAATGCATGGAGGGGAAGGAGTCTCTGGCCTCACCTTCTCATCTGAAGTTGGGTGTGGAATCACTGCCCGTTTTAATCCTGATGTTCCTCCAATGAGCTCCAGGGGGCATCCATGTTCACCCCTCCCTTTTATGCTCACAGTTACATCTGAAGGAGGTTATGCTGAGAGTATGCCTGGCCCCTTGTTAGCTTCACAGCTGAATGGGAATTTGGACAGGAGTCTCCCTGGTCGTAGTCTCAGATTCCAACCATTCCACAACAGGGATTGCCCAGGTATCTGGCTCTGTTCATAGAGAGTGCAGACACAGCCTCAAAAAGACTTATTCTCTCAAAACTGCAGCATAGATACTAAAGATACAATATTGCAGCATAGATCAGTGATGGCGAACCTTTTCGAGACCGAGTGCCCAAATTGCAACCCAAAACCCGCTTATTTATCCCAAAGTGTCAACGTGGCAATTTAACCTGAATACTGAGGTTTTAGTTTAGAAAAAACGGTTGGCTCCGAGGCACGCGTTACTCAGGAGTAAGCTTGGTGGTAGTCGGAAGGTTTACTCAGAAGCAAGCCCCATTGCCAACAACCGAGTTTACTCCCTGGTAAAGGATTGCGCTTTAGTTCTTCGCGTGAAAATCAGTGGGGTTTAACAGCGCTTAACAGGGTTACCTACACTGCTTTCCCAAAACTAGGTCTTAGGTTTAATTCTAATAATCAAGCCCAGCGGCCCAGGCCAGCCTAGATGTGTGGGGGGCAGGGGTGACTCTGTTTGCCCGTGTCCACAGAGAGGGCTCTGAGTGCCACTTCTGGCACCCGTGCCACAGGTTCGCCACCACTGGCATAGATACTAAACACCTTTAGTTTTATTTAGTGAGGGGCTAATTTTCTAACCAGCTCCTACTTCTGTGCCTTGAACAACATCTTTTCCATTTTTATTTATTTTATTAATTTTTTTTTTAGACCGGCCACCCCCGAAGGGCTCAGGGTGGTGAACAATAATAATTAGCAATAAAATCACAATTTAAAATACAATTAAAATTTTTCCCTTCTGTTTCACCTTCCCTGCCCATTTTCCTTTTTTTCCCTGCTCCTTCCTTTCTCTCCCTTCCCCACCCTTTAGTTTAATACATTCCCCTTAGTTAGGGCTGAAGTTTGTGGTTCCATTTTACTGCAACAACAACTGCTAATTTTAACTTTCAGCCACCCTGAGCCCCTCATGTGGAAGGCCAGCCTATAAATCAAATTACAAATAAAATAAATCTTGATGCACAGACATAATGCTGGCCAGAATGTATATCTTTGTGCTTTAAAATGTTTCATCTGCTCCATTCTGTACATCAAGATGCTATTTAAGCAAAGGAAATGGCTTTTCCCATTATGTTTTTTAACTGTTTGGCATCTATAGAAGCAAGTAAAGGCAAACTAGGTTGTACAATAGGGTCATATCATAAATATTCAAACCTTAGTGAGGAACATGCAGCCATTACTTCAGACTTGGATGGCAGTTGCTGCCTCAGTACAAGATGTTCTCTTGTTTTGAAAGATGCAAAGCAACAACAAATAATAGTTATGAATAATAGAGCATCCTGGTGCCCCAGGGAGGATGCATAGTAATTAGCAAGCTCTATTTTTCTGGACCTCTGGCATGGCATGGTTGCTTACAAAGAAGAAGAAGAGTTTGGATTGATATCCCTCCTTTCTCTCCTATAAGGAGACTCAAGGTGGCCTACAAGCTCCTTTCCCTTCCTCTCCCCACAAGAGACACCTTGTGAGGTAGGTGGGACTAAGAGAGTTCCGAATAACTGTGACTAGCTGAAGGTCACCCAGCAGGAATGTAGGAGTGCTGAAACACATCTGGTTCATCAGATAAGCCTCTGCCACTCAGGTGGAGGAGTGGGGAATCAAACCCGGTTCTCCAGATTAGCATCCATCTGCTCTTAACTGTTACACCACACTAGCTCTCAGTCTTCTGTTTATTGGGTTTATGTGAGTGCAGGCAGTGAACTCAATTGGGGTGTGGGAGTTGTGTCCTGACTGACTCTATGGGTCCCTACGAAGGACTCCTTCATGGCTTATAATGGCTTTAGTCCATGGCAGGGGGTCCTTACCTTTTTCAGTCTGCGGGCACCTTTGTAATTTTGAGAGAGGTGGAGAGTGCCCTCCGCCAATGGCTATATACCAAGAACAGAAGAAGGCACAGCCAAACAATTCCCCCTTCCTCCCTTTGCGAAAGAATTTCAGAAGAGGCATGAAATGAAATAAAGTCCAGGGGGAAGAAAGAGGAAGTAGACTGAAAAGAAACAAACCTAAAGGGAGAAGAGGGGAGAAAGAAGAATAAAAGGAAGGAGAACCTGAACGGAAAATAAAACCACATGTTAGACCTGTTTACATGTTAAAGTGAATCCACGAACATCCTGACTGCAGGTGTGTACATATGTCAAGAAGCGGCAACGTCTGTTCAATTTGCAAATGCAACTTGGGATCAGTACTGGCATTAATATGGGGTTTGTATCACGCATTTAGCTGTGCATGTATTGAATAGAATATGAAAATTACTTGGTACACATATAAGGAAAAATCAAGTGTACATTGTATATGAATTGCACAGGCATTCAATGTAACTTGTGGACAAGGTTACGGATTAGGGAAACGTGGGCGCTTACCAGTCCTGTTGACTCACCAGCAGCTGCTCTTGCAACCACAAAAAATCCTTTCAATTCATTTGCCTTGAGTCTGAGCTTAAAAGGTGGACTATAAAAAAGTAAACTTTAAAAAAAGAATGAAGGTGGCCAATAACAAGCCCTTTCTTACAGTGGTCCCATTTACTTCATGAGACGCCTCATAGAACCAGGGAAATACTGTAGTGTTCTGTCTCATCTATGGGCATCACATCAGGGAGCCCTGAACAATGTGTATACCAAGAACAGAAGAAGAAGAGTTGGATTTATATCCCACCTTTCTCTCCTGTAGGGAGACTCAAAGGGGCTTACAAACTCCTTTCCCTTCCACCCTCACAACAAATACCCTGTGAGGTACGTAAGGCTGAGAGAGCTTCGAAGAACTGTGACTAGCCCAAGGTCACCCAGCTGGCGTGTGTTGGAGTGCACAGGCTAATCTGAATTCCCCAGATAAGCTTCCACAGCTCAAGTGGCAGAGCGGGTAATCAAACCCAGTTCCTCCAGATTAGAGTACACCTGCTCTTAACCACTACGCCACTGCTGCTTCAAAGAAAACCTTCAAAGACTTGATTTTCTTATTGGGAGAGCTTCCACTGCTATCAATATGCACTGTGTAACTGAAGAATACAATAACCTGCCTGCTATTGAGTTCTATCTCTGACTAAAAAATCAGTATTGTCTACTTGGATAGGACATATCTTTCCAGGGCCTCAGACAATGGTCTTGGTATATCACCTGATCCTTTTATCTGGTAATGTCAAAAGATTATCATCTATCCCAGCACTTCGCCTGAAGCCGGCCTGTTCCCTCTCCAGGATTTTATTAGTTGCCAGCCAGCCCATGAGTCGGTAATCAAGACAGAGCATAAAGCTTTCTAGCCACTCGTAAAAAGCTGATTGGCCTGTAGTTGTATAAGTACTCATGAACTTCTATTTTGCTAGCATGTCTCCAAACTGATGGCATAGCTCCTGTCACATTTATCTGAGTGAATTCAGCTGCCAGTATATCCTTCCACCAAGAAGTACTGGCTTTGAAGACTTCTGGGGGAGTTAAATATTCACCAGCGACTGAAATCCTTCTTCCTGATTTTTAAACAATACATATTGTGCTGTGATTATTCATTACTGCATGATGAACGACAGCTGATTAATCCTCCAGCCTCTTGTCAGTTAATGGTTTGAACTTGCATATACATAAAACCGTGATTTCTGGTGCAAAATAAGACCTTTTCTATATTTTTAGACATACTGTGTTTTTATAATACTGAACAATGCAAGAGTGACAATTCTTCTGGGCAGCTGGTATTTAGAAGTATGCTGCCTCCTGCACTGGCAAATTCTGTTCCCAGTTATTACTGATAAGGTGACTCAATGTTCCTGCAGTGAAAATGGCATTGTAATTACAGAGGAATAGTCCAGTTCATGCCAGCCTGAGTTTCCGTGACCCAGACACCATTTCTTCTGATGCATATTTACTTCTTGGCATCTCACCACAAATTAGTGCCATCATTAAATCCAGACCTGAATTCCCTTGAGTCAGTCTCTGGATGGGCTGTCTAAAGAAAGAATGAGTTCATCTCATAGTCATCTTCGATTCATCAACACTTCAAGGTCTGCCTGTCACTTTCCTTTCAACAAAGGTACTTTCTGTAGTACCTGATTAACTCTGCTGATCAGGGATGAGTTATACCGCCAGAGCGTTGTATCCCTAATCAGGGATTCCCTGGGTAAGTCTGGCTGGAAGGGGGTCCGGCAGTGGTAGACGATAGCAACCTCCATTGGAACCCCTATACTTTCTCCAAATGCCTGGAGGACAGAGTGTACAGATGTCTGAACCACTTTCCGTGGGTTAACAATCATTTTCTGTGGGTTGATGACTTCTTTTCTGTCTGGCTCTCGTAACACATGCTGCAGTATGTTGACTCCTGGTACTGTGTTCCACGATGGGACATCAGAAGAAGTAAATACAGTGTTGGGAAAAACATGGTTCTCAAATAGGAAAACGCCAGACTCTGGGTTCTGATCTTGAAGATCCTGCATCATGGTTTTCCAGTCTGGATGCAGACTGGGCAGTATGATTTCATCAATGTCATTAAGCAAGATGTACCTGCTCCTATACATATTCCGGTAGATGCAGTCATTCAAGGCTGTGATTTGTCCATAGTAACCTATTTGACTCCCGTCATCACTGTAAAACCATTCAGTTGAGACTTTGAGGTAGGCTGTGATTGGCCAGGGGACTATCTCAACAGTCCCTTCTGCCACATAAAACTCCAGGACTTTCTCCATCAGTTGGCTGCAGCTGTTCTTGTAAATGACCACCCTTTGTGCCCCAAGAAGTTTATACATTTCCATGCTCTGTATGAACTGCAAGATGTTGTTGTAATCTCCAAACATGGTGGAGATACACACTGTGAAATCCACAGGAGAGTTTGTGATCTTACGGTTCTTTATTTCAAAGCGAGGTAGCAAGTCAGCTTTTCCTCGAGGAAACCAGTTAAAAGAAACATACTGTGGATCGCAATCGGTGGGTTCCATACAAAGCAAGTCCGTCGCTGCATAGGGGAATCCAAAGCGATCATCATGAACATCTATCAAAGCTTTGGAGATGTATATGTCATCTCCAGTTGGGCAACAGAACAAACAGTAAACTTCTTTGACTTCCTCATGGGGCATAATTCCAATTACTCTGACCATTTTCTTTACCCTGTTATCAAAATATGGAGCGACTACAAAGGTTTTGTTGTCACTCAAAGCCGAGATCGAACTATTGATGATCTTTCCTGTGCAGAAACCTTTGCTCTTGTGCATGACAGTTCGGGGTTCAAAAGACGATTTCTGCATCCGGAGGTAGGAAAGCATCAGCATGCCAGCAAAAGCCACCAGACACAGGGTGGCAGCCAAATAAGCTTTTCTCCTGAAACATATCATCTCCAACTTGGGCTTCACTCCAAGAGCGTTCCACAGCTGAGCCTGCAAAAGAAAGCAGGCAAGAGGTGGGGTCATCTTACAAGTATGGAATTGTGTTTGAAACAAATATAGGGTTGCCATTCTCCTATTATAAGCAGAAAAGCCCCAGCCTGCATGCCCCATCCCCCACTGTGTCTCAATGGTATGGTGGGGGAAAGAAAGGTGAAGTAGTGCTGTATCACATAACACTCTAGGAATTGTCCTGATCTCTACATTTCTACCATAGAGACGGGGGTGGGTGGTGGATATTAGAGCATTTTGTGACATACTGATGTCACTTCCAGGTTCCTCTCTACTTCAACTCCTTCTTCCTACGCCAGACTTGTAATCTTCTCTATAAGTATTATTGCCCCTTATCTTATCTGAAGAAATGAACTGTGGCTCATAAAAGCTCATATTGAAAAAAATATGGTTAGCCTTTAAAATGCCACTGAACTGTAACCTCATACGCATTTCTGTTCTAATTTTTATTTCAGCCTGTATCATTTTAACTTGGCCAAAGATATATCCCAGAATCCCTCACAAGGCCATATTCAGCCCAAGCCCCTTACCTCACCAAAGTGCTGACGTGCAAGCTGTCACATACATAAGATGTGGTAACAAAGGGCCTTGGAACAATAAAGAATAGATAGCCCTTCCCTGAAGGAATATATCAGGAAACCATGTAGTCTGCCCCAAGGGTCCCTGAGAATACCGGGTGTGTGTGCCATAAAGAGAATAATTTCTTTTGTTAAAGATCCATGATTTCAGCCCTAAAGATCCTAACGCACCTGTTTCTACTGCATTGTATTTCTATTTTTGTATGTTTATATTTTGTAGGAAAATGATATCATGAAGCTTGTGATGTTTATTTGCCTGTTAGCCTTTATGAAGATAGTTTGTAGAATGTTTGTTAAACTTTTTTGTTTAACAATGTTTGTTAAACAAATTGTTTAACAAATGTTTGTTAAAAGTCGAATTTCTGCCTCTCTGAACACTGATAAGCCGTTCCTCCCCCCCCACTCCCAATATCGCCATACCCAGTGTCGCCATGAGGTACTCCTTGTCTTCCACAATCAAGTACATGTAGCCTTCTCATTTGATGGAATCGTAAAATTTTCCTAGTTGGATTTCAGAGAAATGAATGGGAATCCAGTGTTTTCCTCAAAATGAACAGAAGCTTCTATTACCCAGTTGCCCAAGTGTGGTGTAGTGGTTAAGAGTGGCTGACTTTAATTTAGAGAACTGGGTTTGATTCCCTACTCCTTCACATGAGGATGGAGTCTTATCTGATGAACTGGATTAGTTTCCCTGCTCCTAAACATGAAGCCTGCTGGATGACCTTGGGCTAATCACAGTTCTGTGGATCTCTCTCAGCCCCATCTACCTCACAAGGGGTCTACTGTGAGGAAAGGAAGAGAAGGAGTCTGTAAGCCACCTTGAGTCTCCTTCTTTTCTCAAGCATCTCCTTTGCTTTCAATAAATAGTGCCAGAAATGTATAGGATGAAGAAGAGCTCTTTTGTTTTCTCTTTGTTTTTAGGCTGACCATAGGTGTAGCTGCCACGGGGACATCCAGGGACAAATGTAGGTGTGGAAAAATCACCCACACACACACACACTTCTGGGAAGCATGTGGGGCATGGCTAGGCCTCAGCATGACATGTGCACACTGGCCGGGCCAAGCCCAGCCACACACCCCCAGAAGTGGCTGGGCCTCGGCTTCCCCACAACACCCTCCACAGTGCTCCCCACATGCCCCCCACTTACCTGAGATTACCTGGCTACAAAAAGCAGCCGGCTGGAAAAGTAGCCTGGTGGGAACTGCACTTCCCAGGAGACCTTGTGAGCCAGTTGGGGCTTGCAAGGTCTCCTGGGAAGGGTAGTTCCCACCAGGCTGCTTTCCCCACCAAGCTGCAAAAAGCAGCTGGCTGAACTCAGGTAAGTGGGGGGCTGAGAGTGTGGGGGCGGGACATCGAGGGGGGGGCAGGGCCCAGACATCATTTTGCCTCGGCCACCATTTCCCCACCACCACTGTGACTGGGTTACTTTCTGGTTTGACTGCCTTATAATGAACACCTTGCCTAATTAAACAATCATGACCTCAACTTTCCCGTTACATCATTTTAAACACCTTACCATGCTAACCATCCCAGTTGCTCCACTATAATTTAAATATGATGCCAGATCTCAAGAAACACCCTGAGCCAAAGGGAATCTTGCCTAACCACACTCAGGCAGATCAAAGGAGTGGTTTGGGGAACAGCCTCTGCTTTTTCAATTTTAGAAATTTTCTTCTTTTTAGGAAAAAAAAAGAATACTAAAGAGTAATCCAGTCCTGCATCTTGTTTTCACTGGGGCAAACCACATGACTCTGGGAAGAACACAAATAGGGTGATGGGAAGCCAATTTGTCCACTGATGCCCTCTCTCACAAAATATGGTATTCTTTTTTATTATTTATGTAATACATTTTAATCTTACCCTTCCTCCAAGGGCCTTGGGGTGGGGCCGGGGGGATGCATTGGTCCATTCACTCCATTTTATCCTCATCTTGATTTTGGTTTTTAATTAAATTATTTTTTTAAAAAAATTAAAATTTAATTAAAATTTAAAAAAAATATTGTGCACTTGCGAAGGAATACAAGATTAACTGGATTCAAATCAGAAGAAAGACTCTACCATGCTCCCATAAGAGAACAAAGAAAAATTAAAAAGATACAAAAGATTCAAACAATACAAATGTAAATCTAAGAGTTCTCCAATAGTCCTTTGTT
The DNA here is from genome assembly GCF_021028975.2 of Sphaerodactylus townsendi. NCBI lineage: Eukaryota > Metazoa > Chordata > Lepidosauria > Squamata > Sphaerodactylidae > Sphaerodactylus > Sphaerodactylus townsendi. The sequence continues at coordinate 38,843,494 of NC_059436.1, read as the reverse complement.
CAAATGTATTTCAAAATATTCTATTTTATCTGTTCACTGGGTTTATTTCTGTTCCATCATAAAATGGAACAATATCGTTTATCCGTATAGGTCTCTAGAACCTCACTTTTTCTTCTTGCATTTTCTTATAGGGAACAATGTCACCCATCAGTACAATGTACCATATTTTATGAACCCATTCACTGATCCTAGGCAGACTTGGCTGTTTCCAAGTGGTGCTAATAATTATCTTGCTGCTACCAAAAGATTTTTGACTACCTCCACCAAGATGTCTCCTTTCCCCAGCTCTGCTGTCTGCACGTCCCATCCCCAGTTCTGCAGAATTTCCCCTAGTCAGAATTGCCAACTTTATTTAATCATCATGACTATTGACATATCTCTTCTTCACTATTTAACTAATTCTGTTTTGAAACCAGCCCAGCCAGTGGTTGCCACAACATTTTGCAGTAGCATGTAAGTACCTCCTTCTGACTCATCCCATCAGTTTCTTTGGGCAACCCTGAATTGTACCATTGTTGAGGCATAATTCTATAAACCACTGTTATGCCCCCCTGCCTTCTGGTCAACTTTTTGCTAAAATGAAAAGCCCTCAAACATGTCTAAGGAACTTTCATTCTTTAAATGGATGCTGCTGTGTTAGGAGTGGCAGATGTTGTTTGTTTCAAAGCTATTCATAGGTGAGACCACATCTGCCCTAAACAAATCATCCCACCTTCGTATTTGCTGAGAGAACAGAGATGTGGGGGTAGGCAGAGGTGTCACCATGATAAGGTCAAGTCATCATGGGCGTCTGTTTCCTGTATGGGTGAGGGATGGGGAAGGATGGGAGGAAATCTAGTTTACTCCATAACACATGTGTATCCTCTGGACAAAAAAAAATCCACAAGTAAAAATTTCATTTGAGGCATAATTTTTCAGGGCATGAGATCAATTCCAACATAATAGAAAACTGAGATGACTAGTGAGCTGAAATGACTACTGAACTGTGGCTAGTATGATTGTCTGGACATGCAAAAAGAGGTAGGAGCCAGTTTGTACCAGAGATAGTTCCACCGTTTCCAGGAGTCCTGGTCAGAGAGTTGTCAAGAGCTCCTCCCCTTTTCTGCCTGCTACCAGGCACTCATGCTCTCCTTCCTCCCACCTACCACGCACCCGCACCTACCCCTTGTCTGCATGCTCCCACAGCCCAGGCTCATGGCTGCCTGCAGTCCTTTCCCCAGTGGCATGAGGCAGTGCATACAGCAGAGATCATGGGTGGTGGAGGACTGACAAGAGAGTGGGCTGGACGTGCTGGTAGCAGTGGGCCCCGCCAGAGCCCCTTGGTCCCAGCAGCTTTCTCATCTAAGAGTATGCTGATGCTGGCCCTGATTTATGCTAGCAGCAGGTCCTCCCCAAAAATGGCAGTTCTCAAAGAGGTAGGGTTGCCAGCCCTGGGTTGGGAAACACCTTGAGATTTTGGGAGTGACGCCTGAGGAGGGTGGAGTTTGAGGAGGGGAGGGACATCAGTGAGATCTAATCTCTTGAAAGCAGCCATTTTCTCCAGGTAAAGCAATGTCATCTGGAGATCAGCTGGGATCACAAGTTACCACCTAGAGGTTGGCAACCCTACTAGGGGGTCATGGCTTATCAAAGTAGCTCAATGATCTACCTAGCTGAGGATCTTAACCCACAGAATAAAGACCACTGCTCTAAGGTGTTAGTTATCCCTCCGCACTGCCATCTGCAAACCTGGAGGGATTCCATCTTCTCATGCATTCAAGCAATTATTAAAAAGTGGAAGAGCATCAGACTAAGGGTTGAGATCTGTTCTACACCCCTTGAGGCCTCCCTTCAAAGTGATGAAGAGCCGTGAGTGAACACACTTTGAATACAGTTCTCCAACCTGCAGAGGACCAACTTGATGATACTCTCAGATGATGATCTGCACTTAAATCAGCTTGCTAGTCAAAACATCACAGGGTTGTGAAATGCCCTGCAGAAATCAAGGTCTACTACTTGCACAACGTTCCTGTAATCCACTCGATCGAAAACCAACATGGGTTAGACCCAAGGAGCTCTCTTGCTCCATCTCACCCAGTTCTGCTCTTCATTACAAGTTTTCACCCATACAGGTCCCATATTCCCCGGCGTAGTTTTTTCATCGTCAAAGGAGACTCAATCATTCCTTTTTTTAATCAACAGAAAAGCTGATTAGAGCCAAATGATTTAAGATGAGTTGACTGACCACTCTGTGTTTTTTTCCTGGATCCTGCTACTTCCCGTTTTTGAAGATGAGGACAACATTTGGCCATCGCCATTCCTGAGGCATCTCACCAGCCCTCCAGGATTTCTCAAAGCTGAGGGTCAGAGGTTCTAAGCATACATCAGCAAGTTCCTTTAGTACCCTGATTACATCCAGCTCTGGAGACAAATTTAAGGCTTGGTATTCCTGACTGCATGGACTTCACCATCACATTAGAAGAAGACACAACTGGTCAGGACCACAACTGGTCAGGAACTCACCATTTATGCAGGGTTTTATGCAGTTGTTCTTCTGGGAAGAACAAAGCAGAACAGAAGCTGAGTGATTCCTCTATCTCTGTCACCTGTTAGCATTTCCCCTTCCTTACTGAGCACTAACTCTCTCCTTCCTTTTCTGATTGCTTTTAGCATACTTTAAAGAGCCCTTTTTAGCATTTGGTACCAGTCGAAGCCATTTTGAACTTTAGCTTGTCTGACACTTTCCCTGCTAGCTGGATCAATTAACCTGTAAACATCCCAAGTGAGCCATCCTGTTTCCATTTTTCTCTCATCCTTCAGGGTTTTTTGTTTAATGTAGCCACTTTGGCCACATAGAGCCAGCATGGTGTAGTGGTTAAGAGTGGGTTTGATTCCCTGCTCTGCCGCTTGGGATGTGGAGGCTTATCTGGGGAATTCAGATTAGCCTGTACACTCCAACACACGCCAGCCAGGTGACCTTGGGCTAGTCACAGTTCTTCTGAGCTCTCTCAGCCCCACCTACCTCACAGGGTGTTTGCTGTGAGGGGGGAAGGGCAAGGAGATTGTAAGCCCCTTTGAGTCTCCTGCAGGACAGAAAGGGGGGGATATAAATCCAACTCTTCTTCTTCTTCTCCTCCTCCTCCTCCTCCTTCTTATGTGATGGTGAAGTCCATGCAGTTGATTAAGCCTAGATTCAAATCCCACATTCTACCATGAAGCAAACTGGTTGACCCTAGGCCTTGCTCCTCTCAGCCTAAGCCACCACAGCCCAAGCATTCATCATTCATTAGTCTATATCCTCATTTAAACCCAAATGATGCAGAAACAAACAGCCATCCGTTAGTGTAGGTCGGCAGAAAAAAAGAGACTGCATTTTTGTATCAAGCATAAAAATAAATGTCAGAATCTGGCCGTGTGAAATCAGAATAGTTCTGCCTCGATTTTTTTTTCAATAACTGCTTTAGATCCAAGACTGTCCTCCTCAGCTGTTTTCTTGACTGACACATACTACAAAGCACCCCCCCCCCCCTGCAATTCTCCGTTAAGCTGATGTATATGGGATTGGGGGTTTTCACAGAGATCCAATGTGGAACCAGGGGTGTATCTATGGAAAATAGCTTTCAAGGCTTGGCTCTATCAGAAGTCAGAAGTGGGACAGATAAAATAGATTTAGTGAGTAGTAAATCTGGATTATTTTTCATATCGTTAGCCCAACCTGCTTGTTAGACAAGTGCTCTTTGTTCCAACATAACTGACCGTCTCAAAAAAAGAAGAGGGCTGCAGGTTAAAATCAGTGACTCCTTTGAGTGGAGGGAGTTTGCATTTGTATTTTCATTGCAAAGTTGAACCTTTTGCACAGTGTTTTCCGGGGTTTAACCGATCCCATCCCACGCTAAGAGCCTGAGATATGCTGTGCTTGTTCCTCTTCAGTACAGGGTCGTGACCACTGTGTCAGATGCAAAAGGTAGGAATGGAGACACCCCAACCTTTCTGCAGCCCTGCAACTTTCTCCTTTCTCCCTTACATGCAACATAACCCTACAACGTTCTGCAGCATTTATGCACAGTAGAGTTTCATGTGCATCATATTTTTGTGATCCTTAAAACAGGCCCCTAAGGTAAGTTGAGTATTAAAATCTGCCATGTTGCAGATGGGAGGGTGAGAGAAAGGAACCGGCCTAAGGCAAATTAGTGAATTTATGGCAGTGGCAAGATTTGAAAGGGGAACATCCCAGTTCACAGCTCTTTCTTTTGCCTACTACACTGTGTCTTTTTCTGTATATGTGCAGAAGGATCATACCTGCATCTCCTAATGTGCACTCAATTGGCACAAAAGCTCAGTTGGCACAAAATCTAGGGTTGCCAGATCCCCTGGTCACCAGTGTGTGCTCAGGAGGAGTCTGTGCCTCTCCCTGTGTTTGGCTACCTACAAAAAGCAATATTTCCAGCGACAGGGATAATGCCCCCATTCACCTGGGCAACAGCAATTTTTCCTTCCTGGCCCACTGTACTCTCCCATCGCTGGCAATGGGATCCTTCCTTTGCTCCATAGAAATGACTTGCAGCCAATTCCTTAAATGGAAACAATGAATGGTGGACACCTTCAGAGCAGTGATTATTCTACAACTAGGGGTGATCTTGATTACTGGGGGAAAAAGAAGCCAATTCCACCACTACCATCCGAAACAATTCTCCGCAAATCCATTTTCCTCAATGGGGAAAAACAGCTGCGGGTAAACATGACTTTGAGCTAATAACTGCTGGCAGGGAAAATGTTAAGTAATCCTCCTGTTCTCTCCCCCACCCCCCACCCCCACCCCCCATGCATTCCCAGTCTCGCTTTCTTCCTTCTGAGGCTTTTCATTGAGAAAAAAAGAGTCAAGTCTTTCTTCCTGATGCAGTTTAATTCACCCGTTTTTGGCAGACTGAACTTGAGATTTCTAGCTCATACGGAAGTACCCCGTCGCTTCTTTCTCCAGGTCATGTGAAAGTACCCTAAACAATATCTCCATAGAGTCTGAGCAAATGAAATCAAGTATCTTTGTATATATTCCTCCCCCCCCATTTGTTATTTGTTAGTTAAATTATTTTAAATGACCTATGTTTAAAACCCTTACATAATACCCCCCAAACAAACAAACAAACAAACAAACATAAAGTTAAAAACAAAAGATAGTACCTGCTATCTTTCCCAAAACTTCATGTACACACGAGAATTCTCTCTTTTTTCCTCTTTCCAGTCCTTTCCCCTCGCAGGTAGAAGGAATAAACATTCAAAGACAAATGTTTTTTGGAAAACTTCGTGGAGCGTGAAATTTGCAATCAGTTGCCAGTCTTTATTCTCCGGAACCTTTTTTTTTCTCCCAGTGGTTGGGAAATTAGATTCCCTGCTACTCATTTGTCATCTGGAAATTCATCGTTGTTATACATCTGTTTGTTTAAAGGAAAAAGATGGAACAGCAGCAAATTCAACCTGGCACTCCAAAGTTTTCATCAGTTGCTCCTGGTATAGTTTAACATTCAAGTTTGTCAGGGAAAACAGGTTTTTCTTGCCCCAAGGAAGACAGAGGGCTCCTTGGTCTTCATTCAGAGGATGCCTGAAATAACCATTGTAGCTGCAGTGTTGCTCTGGAAAAGAGAGATGGGGAAAAAAAGATAAGTAGGGTGGGGTGGAGAAAGCATATTTTGGCTTCCTGGTTTTAAAAACACTTGGGGAAAACAGACAGACAGAACATGAACATCCCTGAGGACCCAACCATGTGATTCACTATTCCTGTGGCTTTATTATGCCGCTGGGTGGAGAGAAAGTCTTCTTGGCTGAATCTTGGATTCTCAAAGGTGAGGGTGTCATTTCAGACTGGGATGATACCCCCACCCCCCCAAGTTTGGTGAAATTTGGTTCAGGGGGGCCAAAGTTATGAACCCTCAAAGACGTAGCCCCCACATGGACAACTGAAAAAATTGAAAAATTCGCAGTCAATTTGCAAACTTGACAAGAAAAGGGAAGTGATGTCATTGCAATTGCTGCATCACCACTATACTGTACAGAATGAAGACCTTTGTCTCTATCCCACAGGGATTCTCAGACTAAGCTTTGGAATCTCCTTTCAGATATAGTTCTCACACCAAGGTTACCAGATTACATTTTGGGATTGGCAATGTTAGTCTGTCATGCACATAACTTTAAAACTGCACTCCTAGTAGGCTTGGCGATTCGGGTGCAACAAATACTGGATTTGGCCCGAATCTGGGCAAATTCAGACATATTCAGGCCAAAATCGGCCGAATATGTCCTGCCTGAATATGAACTAATCTGAATGAAAGGTATTCATGCTTTTGGGGGTATTTTTAGTGTTTTTTGCGTTTTGGCCTGCAGCGGGTGCATTTTTAAAGCTAATGGAACCATAATTTTAGGGTGTCATCCGGAGACTGTCCTGATGATACCGTCCACATTTGGTGAGGTTTGGTTCAGGGGGGCCAAAGTTATAGATTTCCAAAGGGGTGCCCATCCCCCATTGTTTCCAATGCGAGGTAATAGGAGATGAGGGCTGAGGAGATGGGGTGGAGCAAGGGGGAACTGTGACTGGGGCACATGTGCGCCCTGCGCCCCTGCCACGCGCCTTCCATGTGCCATGACGGCCCCCACCATGTCCCCAGAATGCCCTCATCATGCCCCCTCAGATTGCGCACCCAGTCCATCACACACCCCTCCCTAACCCCTTGGCACTACACTATTGTCAGTGTTGGAAAATACCTTTTCATTGTTCTGATTGTGTTCAGAGGAACATACCCTCTGAAATAAAACTGTTTTACCCTCCTTCCTGAATGCAAAAAGTGAAGGCATCTCCTGTAGCAATGCCGGCCTCCAGGTGGGACTGGGAGATCCCACAGAACAACAGCTTATCTCCTGATTACAGTGATCCGTTCTCCCAGAGAAAACAGATGCTTTGGAGAGTAGATTTTAGGTCATGGTACCCCACTGAGGTCTTCTGTGCATCATAATCATTTCCAGTCAGATTATTTTCTTGTCCTCCCCATTTTCAAACCTCCAGGGGCTTTCTAGCCCAGATCTGGCAATACTACCCCCATTCCCTGGTGGCAGTGACAGTGAGGGGAAATCTGGCAGCCTTAGTCCTCTGCACTTTGCCTTCTCTAGGAAGCCATTTCAACAGACTAGACTCAGAACCTGATTGGCAGATGGACAATCCGAAGAGAGGGCATCATAAGGAGAAAGTTGTTTGAAGCAGGGGCAGGTGGGAAGAGAGAATATCTGTGCAAAATGGTTCCCCCCCAATTCTGCTCCCCCAAAGGAGGGAGGGGAGGCTGCTTGAGCAGGAAATGCCCGACCAAGTGGGTGGGATGAGGTTAGGAAGGTCCCAGTGAGACAAGGCTCCCTCATTGAGTTGGGTATGGCAAAGCCAGGCCAGGTACATCCCTTGATGTACACAGTGAGCTCCGACTGGGTACATTGGAAGATGAGCCTGTGTTAGGTCTCGGACCTTGTAGCAATGAATGGACTCTGTATTGTTGATCAGTAGCATTTATTGATAGGCATCGAAGCACCCACCTGGACAAAGCCAGTTCTGGCGAACCTGCTTTTGCTATCCCTTTTATTCAGAAGTAGATCCCCCCCCCTCCCGTTATCCCAAAGAATGTGAAAGTTATTTTGGAGCTGAGGCACACCAAGGTCAGCAATAGACAGAAATAAAGCTACCTGGCCTCCTGCCCCCACAGGACAATGGAAAAATCCCATTTCCCATGAGACCAAAAGTATCAGGGGCATTCCTAGTTATCTACTTGACATGTGAAGCCATAAAGCAAAGATCAAGGAAAGAATGTCCCAGTAAAGCAGTGGTAACATATAGCAGGCTGGTTACATATATCTTATAGCAAATAAATTGGGTTAGGAATGCATCTCAATCAACTAGATACAATCTCTAACAGCCAGGTGTGGATTCTCCAAACGCATTTCATCAATGTTTCAGTCATATGTAAAATTTACCAAGTAGCTACGTGGTGGCGGTGGTGATCGTGGTGGTGGGGAGATTTTTAATGGCATACTAATTATATTTGTCGTCTTAAGCATACTTCCACACAAGGAATATTCTTCTGTATGATCAAATCTCAAAGCCCGTATGGCTGAACTAGACTTGATTGCTCCCTGGTGTACACTGCACCCGATGGACAAAGATTATACTTTTATTCCTTCTGCATCATTACCATTTCCAGTTAGATTATTTTCTTGTTTCATCTTCTCTAATGCCTCACCTTATTGCCTGTGATATAGATGTTATTTCTGACACCTCCATCTCATTAGTATTTTGGTTTCCGGACTGGGTTAGGTCACCCGGTTTGTGGCTTTTTAATGTTTCCCTTTTTAATGATGTTTTCTCTTCTTAATGGGGAGATTTTTTTAAAAATCAGATGATGGCTGAATTATCAGAAAATCTTCATATCAATCAAGGAAAAGCTAGTGCTCGTGCTAATGAATGGGATGGTTGTAAAGCCAGGAGAAGCTTAGAGAAATAAACAAAGTAACTTTGCAAGATAGAGTGAAATATTTATTAAGCCAGATATTTGGAAACCAATTATAGAAATTTATGTGTATACCCTCCTCCGCTGTTGTTAAATTTTTGTCTCCGCTTTATATATATATATATTTTTCTTTTTAGCTTTAATTAATTGCTGGATTTAAAGTCCCCTCCCCCCTGGTCCTTATTTTCCAGGGGTGGGGGGTTGGAAGAGAAAGAAAGAAAGAAAGAAAGAAAGAAAGAAAGAAAGAAAGAAAGAAAGAAAGAAAGAAAGAAAGAAAGAAAGAAAGAAAGAAAGAAAGAAAGAAAGAAAGAAAGAAAGAAAGAAAGAAAGAGCTGAGGTATATTCTTAGCTGCACTTGGTGGGGTGAGCTGCAGCACTTCATGCAATCTCTAGGAGTTTGAGTAACCCAAAAAGCAAGTGTGTACTCTTGGATAAATGCATAGCCTCTCCCTTTGCTGTCTTTCTGTACCTCAATTAGCCTAGGGGCAGCCAACACAAAGCCTGCTCTGTCCAACAGATTTGTTGGTAGTTGTTAAGGAAAGCAAATGTTTTATAGTCACCTCTTCATCTGGATATAGATGGGGACATTGCAGTGATGTTTTTGTGCACATAGACCAAACCAGCCATACTTGTTCTGGGTTTCAACTCTGCGTTCCTTGCACAACTCAGGGGAAGCTGTGGGGAGGTATCAGTTGCATCTGCTGGTCTTTTTCAGAGGCCAACGCTTAAGCAAGAATGCTGTGAAGTAATCACTGAAGGGAAGATAGAAAGACACACTCAGAGATACTCTCAAGGTCATAGTCAGCCTTCCTGGCTGGGTGAGGCAGCAAAAAAATCGCATGGAAAAGGGAGTGTCTGGGGTTGACGCCTCTGCCCCCACACTTATCCCAGGGAAAAGTTAGACCCATTCCAAGGCAGGTTGGGAATAGGTAAACAGCAGAGCAGAGTGGAGAAATTGGGTGAAGAGAAACACCCTCTTCTTACTCTACTCTGAGGCTGTTTCCTGGAGTACTTGCCCAACTAAAAACAGCCATGAAGTTGGAGGGTGAAACAGCACACGACTCAGACTGGGCCCCAGCAGAATCTGACAGGCAGCTGATGGCAAAGGAACATTTCTCTTATTTTCTGTTTCCATGTCTTATTCCTGTTTCCATGTCTTATTCCTGTTTCCATTTCTTATTCCATGTCTTATTTTCTGTTTCTTTCTTTCTTTCTTTCTTTCTTTCTTTCTTTCTTTCTTTCTTTCTTTCTTTCTTTCTTTCTTGCTTAGCGCTTGGCACTATACCTCTTCCCCTGGACAATCTTCTTTTCTTTTCTTTCTTTCTTTCTCGCCCGACCTGAAGCAGGACCAGGGGACTTTCATCAACGATTGAGTTAAAGCTAAAAGAAAACTATATATCTCGGATAAAACTAACCGAATATCTGTGTGCCTTCCTGATGAGGTGAAAGCCCGTGAGCAAAGGGGGCCAGCACTGCTTCAAAAATGGAGCTGCTCCACTCATCTCTGCCCACACCAGTTCCTCTCAGTCCTGGTTGGATTTTTGACATCTCTGGCCGCCTTCTTGTTATCCTGATCAACAATGATCACTGAAAGCTCAGCTCAAAGGTGGTGCTTTCCTCCAGCACAAAGAGACTTCCAATGACACAAATTCTGCTTGCATCAATCAAAGGCTCAAAGCATCCTACCGATCTACCAAACCTAAAATGTTGTTCATATCACATGAATAATTGTAATGCTAACAATTCAAATGCTAACATAAACATTGATATTTATGTATTGTCGAGGGCTTTCATGGCCGGAATCAACTGGTTGTTGTGGGTTTTCCAGGCTGTGTGGCCATGGTCTGGTAGATCTTGTTCCTACCGTTTCGCCTGCATCTGTGGCTGACATCTTCAAAGGTGTATCACAGAGAGAAGTCTGCTATACACTGTGTCCAGACTTCTCTCATAACAGACTTCTCTCTGTGATACATCTCTGAAGATGCCAGCCACAGATGCTGGCAACAATGTTAACAAGATTCTCTGAACACTGACACACAGCTCTGAAAACCGCTAACTGATATTTATGCTTGGTAACAGAATTAAAATCACTCGTTGTGTTTTAACACTCCAAAATTGCATAACGGGAGGAATCCACTACCTGCAGTTCTTCCCATATGTACAGTCAAGACGTTGTGTGAACTAAGCAATGCGCAGGTCTTCAACTTTGTTATGTGCAAATGGTTAGCCTAAAAAAAAGGGTTTCTGATCATGCATACAGAAGCTGGAAAATATGTTGCTCTATACACAATCTTGCCAGACCTTGGCAGCTAAGCATGTTTGGTCTGTTAATCTCTTGCCCTGAAAACCCAGGGTTGCTGTAAGTCAGTTGCAACTGGATGGCACATTATTTTTATACACCCAAAGGGACCTTGGCAGTGGCGTATCAACAGAAAATGAAGCCTGGGGCAAGAACTGAGTTTTCCGCCCCACCCCCGACAGAAAATCTAGGGAAAGTGGAGCCCTAGAGGCAGTGGTGTACCACAATAGCCCTGGCTAAGAATGTTACCGCTGTTTGCCAGGTAACAATGAGTGATTTCAGCTCAGCAACTTAATGAGGCGCAGGAAGCCGATGTTCTTCATGCAAAAAGGATTTTATTGCAAGTGGTGGTCACAGCTCGGTCAGGAGAGAATCGCGCCTTGCAACACAGTGCAAGAACTTTTATTCCCAAATGTCAAAGCGGGTCAAGGGGCAGGGAAGTGGGAGGTGAGGGGGCGAGTCCCTCACCCAAACACCAATCACAACAAACATCACACAAACAAGATACATTTACAACTTCTGAAAGAGTTTACAAATCTCACTGTCAGGTGTCTTCCCGTGAGACCTCGCACAGGTGCTGAACGGAAAGCAGATAACATTCATTCAGGTGGGCTTATTGCCGTACCCAGCTAAGTCCCTTATCAGATAACTGTACTCTTAGAAATACCCTGGGGCTCCCGCCTCGCATCGCTGTAACAAAGAAAAGTTCAAACTGTCCAATGGAGGTCCCCGCACATTTTCCAACAGCTGGGGACCTTTGGGTGCTGGCAGCAGATTCGATTTGCAAGTCCAAAGAGGGTCTTTGTCTTTGTCTTTGTCCAAGTGTCGGCTGGGTGTTGGTCTAAGCTGCATTCCAGAGCCAGCTTCTTGTCCCTTAATATCAACCTTTCTGGCCACTGCTTTTGGCCATCAGACACAAATTTCAAAAATGACATTTCTAAACATTTCTAAACTTAAACGTTAGGGAAACCTTAAAGGATAAACACATATACTTGTACTCATAGGCAAGACTTTACATATATTTATTGGCATGGCTTGCTTAAATCTGACAAGACCTTTAACTAACTGAAGAACCTTGTTAAACTAAAATCCTAAACTGCAGGCATAAACTCAACCAAGAGGGGTTTTTATTACATCCTAGAAAGACATAAACAAGAGGGAAACCATATAACATTGGCACAAACACACATATATGTTCTCTGTGAACCTTATGGAGGCTTCTAAACAACACAAGTCTCCGCGTCCGGGCATGGAGCCAGTGTAGCCAGGCAACCTGACTCAGGAAAATATTTTGTTATTCTCCTGTGGCGGTAACAAGAAGTGCCAACCCTGGATGACCCCCAGTCAGCAGGGCAGGCTGCCAGTGAAGTCCAGTGATGGAGGAGCTGTGGGGAGGAGGGAACCTTCCTGCCCCACCTTCTAGCAGCCTGGAGGAGGGGGCGGCACTCTGGCAGGTGACCCGCCCCTCTTCTGGTCCCCGGGCAGGCTGCTCCGGAGCATCACCTCCTGGGCACCCTGTCCCGCTTCCCCAGGCCTCCATCTTGCCCTCTTGGCCAAGGGGCGGCAGATCCCGAATCCTGTAGCACCTCAGCAAAGTATAGCGCCACCCTCCAAAGCACCCATTCTCTCCCAGGAAACTGATTTTAGTCATTGAGGATCAATTGTAATAGCAGGAGACATCCAGGTGCCACCTGGAGGTTGGCAACACTAGTTTTCATGGGTCATTCAAAGAAAATGGAGGTCCAGGCTTACATGCTTTATTTCAAGCCACTGAAAAATAAACTGGCAGCAACTACAACTCCTTTCTTTGTTCTATGACCAGAAGGTGCACTTCCAGTTTTTTTTACTGACAAGATAAGAGTTGCTGCTCCCTCTGTTGGTCAGCAGGGGACATTGATGCCTAGAAGGACATAAGGTTTTGGAGGACACTGATGCATAGAGTTGCCATGAGTTTGAAGTGACTTGACTGAACATACACAAAGGCCAAAATACAAGTGAAAAGAGGCCATGAGTCCATCCCGTGGTCACTGCTGCCATTTGTAGTTCTTTAAGAGAGCAGCAGTGGGCGTTAGCTAGCAGGGGTAGGGAACCTGCGGCTCAGATGTTCAGGAACTACAATTCCCATCAGCCCCTACCAGCATGGCCAATTGGCCATGCTGACAGAAAGGCTGATGGGAATTGGATTCCTGGGCTCTGGAGAAACCACCAGGATTCGCGTGAACAGCAGTGGCATAGTGGCTAAGAGCAGATGCACTCTGATCTGGAGGAACCGGGTTTGATTCCCCGCTCTGCTGCTTGAGTTGTGGATGCTTATCTGGGGAATTCAGCTTAGCCTGTACACTCCCACACACGCCAGCTGGGTGACCTTGGGCTAGTCACAGCTTCTCGGAGCTCTCTCAGCCCCACCCACCTCACAGGGTGTTTGTTGTGAGGGGGGAAGGGCAAGGAGATTGTAAGCCCCTTTGAGTCTCCTATAGGAGAGAAAGGGGGGATATAAATCCAAACTCTTCTTCTTTAAAAATTGCTGCATGACCCTGACTGAGATTAGGTGGCGCCAGGAGATCTTCCCCCCTCCCCATGCCTTTTCAGATGTAGAAAAAGCCATGGGGAGTGTGGTTGTGGGTGGGTGCGGATGTTTCTGCACATTACATTTACCAAGCTTTTAAAATTTGATCAATATATATCTTATCCATCACAGGGATATAGGAAGCAACTGTAAAAAAATAAGAAAGACAGGATGCCTGCTTATAGTTGAAAAACAGGAAGCTAGCTTGCAGTCGTAAGCAGCAAAACTTGCAAACACAAGATATACATGTGCTCATAGGATAGATACTATATCAAAATAGAGAAAGATTTTTATAGAAATTCTCAGGAATTGTGCAAAATCTGCTCATTCAGTTATCAATAGCTCTAGGAAATTACGTTAGAAGGCCTCAGAACCAACCAATATATACGTACTATTAGTGCATAAATTGACTTGATGCCCAGCTATTCTTTGAACACACCTAACAGTGTTTAACTACTTGTGTGTTTAACTACTTTACTGCAATAGAGACGATCCACAAATTATTTGATATTTATTTTTCCCCCAATGGGAATTAAAAGTGCCCAGAAAAGAAACGAAGGGAAGGAATTAATTGGAATTGCATGAAACAATCTTTTACATTAATGACTGTAGCAAAATTTTATGCTGCCTTAATTAATTAACGTAGCAAAATGAATGAATTAATGAATGAATGTATTTAACTTATTAGAGTAATTAATGTGGCAAAATTTTATGCTACCTCTCCAGGGAGGTGGCTTTCAAAAATTAAACATAATAAAATCCATCCATCTTTAAAACCCATCTTTATAAACCTGGCCACAGCATAAAGATTTAGATCACTGAGCAGCTTAAAATAACAGTTTTCAGACTAGAACCATGCCACAGTGGTGTTAAAAGCCCCTAGGAGAGCAGAAACGTGTTGGTTTGGTGCTTAAAAGAGAGCAGTGTGGGTGTCAGATGAACCTCAAGGGGAAAGGCATACTATATGGGAGATGCCATAAAAAAGCCAACTCCCTGGTTGCCACTTGCCTCTCATCTGAAGGAAAGGGCACGAAATAATAATTTAACAACAACAAGGTCACTGAAAATAAACACGTAAAACTACTCTGGGACTTCCGAATTCAGACTGACAACGTTTTGGAACACAATACTCCTGACCTCACGATTGTGGAAAAAAAGAAAGTGTGGATAGTTGATGTTGCAATTCCTGGTGACAGCAGAATTGATGAGAAACAACTGGAAAAACTTACACGATATGAGGATTTAAGGATTGAACTACAAAGACTCTGGCACAAACCAGTAAAGGTGGTGGCAGTGGTGATCGGCACACTGAGTACAGTGCCTAAAGACCTTGGACGGCACTTAAAAACAATAGGCACTGACAAAATCACCATATGTCAGCTGCAAAAGGCCACCCTACTTGGCTCTGCACGCATTATTCGTCGATACATCACACAGTCCTTGATGCTTGGGAAGTGTCCGACGTGTGATGTAATACAAAATCCAGCATATTGATCTTGTTTGCTGTGTATAACTGTTTTTGTATCAATATAATAATAAAACAGACCTCATGAGACAGTTCTTAAAATGGCAGATTGAACAATATGGGAGGTGGCAGTTTTTCAAATTCCCTGGTTCCAAGTCATGGACCACTTACTTCAGGGTTTTCCACTGTGAAATTGGCTTGTAGTAGGGTCTCCACATGAGGAGACACTCACTCCTGCAGTGCAGTTTTTCTGCTGAGAACTCTCTCAGGCCTGCTTTTCCTGGTTGTCTTAACTCTGTCCATCAAGTCATACTTAAAGGCACAGATCTCACCATACTCACTGGTCTCAAGATGGCTGGCTTTGTAAAAGGCTTTTAATTACCGCTATATCGATATATTGATATTGTAGCCCTTTCTAAAAATAATCTCCCTCCTCCCTAAATGAAAGAGGCAAAGCAATTCCCTGGACCACACTGTTGAAGAAGGAGACTGTGTATAGAGCTGATATTCTCTCTCTGCACTCCACTCTCACACATATCCTGCTCCTGCTGCTGTAGAAGAGAGAGGCTTGCTTATTTGAAGGCTTATTTGAAGTAAAGTTTTTAAAACCCCTCCTGGTCATTGGCGAGGGCAGAAGTAGAGTGGGGGAGGAGAGGTGGACCCAAAAAGAGACCCTGCTTGAACTGTTCCTTGGAAAAGCCCTCTCTGGCTGTTTCTGCCGCGGCCCTTTGGCGGCCTGGGGCGCCTATAGAGTGAGCACCCCAGGCGGTTACGTTGCAACGCGCGCTGCCGTAGCCACAGCAGCGGCGACCTGACGCTTCTTCCCTCCCTCCAGGGTGGCGTGAAGCCGCCCTAAACAACAACCCTTTAAAGGGTTGTTGTTGAAGCAGCTGTCTCCCTCCCCATGCCACGGTACGGTGTCCTCCTGGTAAGCCTGCCGGAAGGCGTGCAGCCCATACTGTCCTCCGACCTCCAGAGGTCCGGAGGCGCAGCGTCGGCTTAACAAACCCGGCCTCCCGCAGCGAATACCATCAAAATGAAGCGGCATCAGCTACGATTAACGTCGCGAGCAGGCTCCGCCCCATTATGCGACATTGAGATATTGATTTCTTGATATGAGCATTTAGAGAAGCAGGAGGGAGCCAGCAACATGGAAGGGGGGTGAGGAGGAAAGCGTGGATGGTGGTGCAAAGGAGTGGCAAGGGTGAAGCTAGTAGGCTAGCCATGGGTGGAAGGTACATGTCCACGGCAAAAGCTGTGCTTACTGGGAATCTGCTCACTCTGGTGGCAAAGCAAATTAAAAGTCGCACAAGAAGTGGTCTTGCTTGCCACAGAGAGAATGGAAAGTGAAAGCAGGGCTTGAGGAAATACATAAGTACAAGAAATCTTGCCTTGATGGATGTTCACGCCCATTGCACACCAGACATCTTGTGCATAATTGGCCATTTAGGGCTTTTGACTTGGGACTTGAAATGAATGCAAACAGGTATTTCATCGCTAGTGTGATGCAATGCCTGCACCCAGCTCCTAAGTAGTCTTGCTGCTGTATTTTGGATGACCCACAGTTCCTGACATTTCAAAGGCAGCCCCATGTAGATAGTGTTACAGTCATTTAACCTGGATTTAGAGTATGGATCAGATCATGCTTTTCGAGGAATGGTTGTAAAATAGTGCAGGGCCAGATCATGCTTTTCGAGGAATGGTTCTAAAATAGTGCATCAAAAGCTGTTGAAAAGCCACTATGTGCCACAAAGGAGACCTAGGATCCAGGACTATCCTTGAGATCCAGCCACACTCCTCAGTTACAACCCTGCTTGTTCAGGAGGAATGAAACCCTATTCAGGACAGGCTAACTTCTCAGATTGAGCTTCCGTTCATTGGCCCTCATCCATTTCTTGCTTATAGACCTATCTGTCGTAGAACTTTGCTGACGTTCCTAACTAGTGTGACATTGTAGCTCCAGAGTGTTGTATCGTTAATTAGGGATTTTCTAGGCAGCTGTGGTTGTAGGGGAATACGACAATGATAGACAAGGGCAACGTCCATTGAAACATGAACACTGTCCCCAAACGTCTGCAGAACCGAGTGGACAGATGTCTGGACCACTTTCCTTGGATCAACAATCATTTTGAAAGGATTGATTATGTTCTTCCTGTCAGGTTCGCGGAGGATGTGCTGCAGAATGTTAACTCCAGGTACCGTCCTCCAAGAGGAAATGTTGAATGGGTCATTAAGACTGAATACATTTTTGGGGAAAATATGGTTCTCAAAGCTGAAAGCAGCAGCTTTTGGATGCTGCATCTGAAGATTCTGCATCATGGTGTTCCAATCTCGATACTTCACTGGTAGAATAATTTCATCAATGTCATTCATCAGCAAATATCTGCTTCTATACATATTGCGATAAATACAGTCATTTAAGGCTGTGATTTGGCCATAGTAGCCAATGTCTTTGGGATCCACTGAATGATGCCAGCGAGAAGCAACACTGAGGTAGGAATCAATGGGCCAGGGGATTATCTCAACAATCCCTTCTGCAATGTAAAAGTCCAGTACTTTTTCCATCAGTGGACTGCAGCTGTTCTTGTAGATCATCACTCTGTCCACCCCAAGGATTTTATACATCTCCATGCTCTGCACAAACTGCAGGACATTGTTGTATCCTCCAAACATGGTGGAAATGCAGACTGTGAAATTCACAAGTGGACCTTCACGATCACGGTTTCTTATTTCAAAAAGTGGTAGCTGGTCAGGATCACCAGAAAGAGACCAATGTATTGACACATAATGTGGCTCCCAAGCTCCTGGTTCTAGGCAACGCAAGTCAGTGGCACCATAGGGAAAGTCAAATCTATCAGAGTGGACATTTATTTCAGCCTTGGAGATGTATATTTCACCACTGGATGGGTGGCAGAACCAGCAGTAGAGTTCCTTGACCTCTTTGTGGTGGACTATTGCAATCACTCTTGTCATGTTGTTCTGTCGGTTGTCAAAGTATGGAGCAATAATGAAGGTTCGTTTATCTTTTAAGGGTGTGATGGTATTACGGGCAGGAATCCCTCGGCAGAGGTTTTTCTTCACCGCTGGCGTGATAGAAAGATGTATTTTCTTGTGGCAGAAGAACATTATTGTAGTGATGGCCAGGGAAACGGTGATCACCAGGTATAATCTTTTCCTGAAGTGAACCATTTCATACTACCATGGAAGCAGGCATGTGGCAGAATAGCAGACAGGAGCTTGGAACGAAATGGAAAAACACAATGCAGAGTCAGTAAGCAAATAATGGACTTGCACTTCACTGTCTTTCGATTACGTATCCTGTGAATGCAGATTCAGGTCAGGGAGCAGGAAGCATGACTTAAACTTGGATTTAAACAAAAAATCTTTAGGAAGGAAACAGGTATGTTATGTTCCAGAGAAAAGGAACATAGGTGAGAAATACATACTGTAATAAAAATACCGAGATAGGATGCTAAGCTAAGGCCCCTTGTGCACGGGCGCTGAGGGTGTGTGTGTCGGCATAGTTTATGCCGGCGCACCCCCGCGGGACTGTTCGCAGGGATGGTCCCGCTGGAAGTGGCGCTGGCGGCATAGCCTTTGCATAGGCTGCACCACTCCCAAACGCTGCTTACCTCCCGTTGCCTTCTGTCGCGTTGTGGAGGCCAGGGGACACGCCCCCCTGGCCAGAGCAATGACCCTGGAGAACGAGGCCAGGGGGGCATGTCTCCTGGCCTGCACAACATGACAGAAGGCGACCGGAGGTAAGCAGCATTTGGAAGGGGGAGAAACGCCAGCTTCCACCTGGTGCCATTCGCATGGCACCAAATGGAAGCCGGCGTTTGCAATAAACACCATTTTGGTGGGAACCGAGCTCCGCTGCAGTGATTTGGCGGCGGCAGCTGTGCGAACGGTCCCCACCAAAACGGTGTTTTACTGGCCCGACACCGCCGCTTTTGGCCCATGCAGAAAGGTACATTTTTTAAATACTTTTGATTTTTTTACAATTTCTATTATAAAATAAATAAAAATAATCCAGAGCAATCACATCCAATCAAAAATACACAACCCTTTATCCTGAAATTTGCTATACCAGAATGTGAACAATTGCTCTTTCTCTACAGGTCTATTTGCTACATTACCAGATACATTGTGTGTGTGTGTGTGTGTGCGTGCGTGTGTGTGTGTGTGTGTGTGAAGCACTATCAAGTTGCTTCTGACTCATGGTGATCGTATGAATGAATGACCTCCCAAATGTCCTATTGTTGACAGCCTTGCACAGGTATTGCAAAACTGAGGACCTTCTTTTATAGAGTGAATCCATCTCATGTTGGGTCTTCCTCTTTCCTGCAACTTTTCCTAGCATTATTGTCTTTTCCAGTGAGTCTTGTCTTCTCATCATTTGACCAATGTACAATGATTTCAGTTTAGTTATTTTAGCTTCTCGGGAGAGTTCAGGCTTTATTTGATCTAGAACCCAGATATCTGTCTTTTTGATAGTCCATGGTATCCGTGACCATGTTATCAGACACAATAAACTACACATTAAAAAGATTTTCCACACTCCAATGAATTCTCCAATAGGAAATGGCTCTTTCCAGTTAGCCCCTATGCAGAGCCCAGCTGCTGTAAACAGATTAAGAATCATACATAAATCTATCATTACTATCTTTGATGACTTAACACTGTCCTGTCTTGTTGCTTGAAGGGCTAGTAGCATACAATCTGTGGTTTCTTTAAGAAGATATACAACCATAGACCAGAAATTTTCCATCCAAGTTCCTAATAAGAGGGGAAGTCCTCCTATGGATTAAAAACTGGTTGAGAAACAGGAAACAAAGAGTGGGTGTAAATGGGAAGTTCTCACAATGGAGAGATGTCGGGAGTGGTGTCTCCCAAGGATCCGTTTTGGGACCAGTGCTCTTTAACCTATTCATAAATGACCTGGAAGTAGGGGTGGGTAGCGTGGTGGCCAAGTTTGCAGATGATACCAAATTATGTAGGGTGGTGAGAACCACAAAGGATTCTGTGGCTCAAGCGGACCTTGATAGAATTAGGTGAGTGGGCTCAGAATGGCAAATGCAGTTCAATGTAGCCAAAATGTAAGAGTGATGCATAGGGCAAAATCCAAACTTCATACTGCTACAGGGATCAGTGCTGCTATCAGTCTGGACCAGGAGAGGATTTAAGTCTTAGTTGATAGTTCCATGGGAATGTCAACTCAATGCATGGCAGCTGTGAAAGGCAAACTCTATGCTGGGGATCATTAGAAAGGTGAGAATGGAAACTGCAAGATTGTCATGCCCATATATATAAAGCAGTGGTGCTGACACTTGGAGTACTGTGTCCAGTTCTAGAATTGCATCTCAAAAGGATATTGAAGAAATAGAAAAAGAAGTGCAGAGAAAGGAGCAGCAAGGATTGATTGAGGGACTAGAGCACCTTCCTATGAGAGTACTGGCGTTTGGGACTCTTTAGTTGGAAGGCGGCTGAGGATATGATTGAAGTCTACAAAATTATGCATGGGGTAGAAAATGTTGACAGAGAGAAATTTTTCTCTCTTTCTCACAATACTAGAACCAGGGGGCATTCATTGAAAATGCTGGGGAAAAGTGGGACTAATAAAGGAAACTAATATGTGATTGGTGTTTTGGAATATGCCACAGGAGGTGGTGATGGCCACTAACCTGGATAGCTTTAAAAGGGGCTTGGACAGATTCATGGAGGAGAAGTCGATTTATGGCTACCAATCTTGATCCTCTTTGATCTGAGATTGCAAATGCCTTAACAGACCAGGTGATGCGGGGCAACAGCACTTGAGGCCATTGCGTTCACATCCTACATGTGAGCTCCCAAAGGCACCTGGTGGGCCACTGCGAGTAGCAGAGAGCTGGACTAGATGGACTTTGGTCTGATCCAGCTGGCTTGTTCTTATGTTCTTATGTTCTAACACCCCAAGCATAAAATTATCTTTATCTAGAATGTTATGGTAAATTTTTGATGACTGGTAACAATGTAAAGTACCATTGATACTGGTTTGTCATGAAATGTTCTTCCAGAATGGCAGAGTTCAGTCTTGATAATGCTCTACTCCAAATCCTCTCCCATTCACCTTGCGGAATGGTTTGCTCAATATCTGTTCCCCATTTTCCTATAAGATTATCAGGGGAGTTATTCAGGCTCAATAACACTGAACATATAAATGCAACATTTTTACTGGCTCCTCTTCCATGTCTTTAACAGCACAGACATTACTGGGTGACAGGGTTGCCGGCTGTGGGTTGGGAAATTCCTGGAGGTCTTGAGGGCGGAGCCTGAGGAGGGTGGGGTTTAGGAAGGGGGAGGGGCTTCAGTGGGGTAAAATGCCATAGAGCCCACCTTCCAAAATGTCAATTTTCTCCAGGTGAACTGACCTCTGCCTCCTAGAGATCAACAGTAATCCCAGGTGATCTCTAGCTACCACCTGGGGATTGGCAACTCTACTGGGTGATAATATTTATGCTCATGCTATGGAAAGCTTCGGCTGCTAATTTCTGCAGACCAAGCCATGACAGAAAGCACCGTTAACGTTGTTGTTCTGGTCAGTCAGCAAGCTTATCTGCTTTGCTGGGTGGTTTGACTTTAGCAGTGTTTGTGATATTGGCGTCTGCCCTGTGCAAGACTCTAATCCAGCAACTGGTTGTCCCACTGCTATTTTTCAGATACAGGAAATGCCACAGTGAATGAGCCTATAGGCTTTAACAGTTTGCCATTCTGAGCTTTATCCCAAAAACAAAGGCTTTATTTTGTTTTTGCACAATAATCTTGAGATCTTCAGGTAATATAAACTTCCTTTATTGATGACAATGTTGATAATTCATGCTCAGATGCTGATTGTGTCCCTTTCTAGATGTAGGTTCTTTAGATTACAGCTTCTTCTCTAACGTGGGCCTATCTTAGTGGTGGGATTCAGCAGGTTTGCACCACTTTGGCAAACCTGGTTGTTAAAAGGGTGCTTGTAAACAACCAGTTGTTAAATTATTTGAATCCCACCACTGGTCTATCTGTATTATTTCACTAAAAATAGAAACCCCTCATTCTAAATGCCATTAGTGCGCCAAATAATAGAGAGCCAGCATGGTGTAGCCAAGATGTCAGACTAGGATGTCAGACTAGGATCTTGCAAACCGATGTTCGCATTCACACTCTGCCATGGAAACTTGTTGGGTGTCCTTGGGCTAGATACATATTCTCAGTCTCAAACTTGGTAAGTATTTAGATAGGAGACCTCTGAGGAACACTAGGGGCTTGATATGGAGGCAGGCAATGGCAAACCACCTCTGAATGTCTCTTGCCTTGAAAATCTTGTGGGGTCACCATAAATTAGCTGTGACTTCATAGCAAACAAACAAGCAAGCAAACAAACATACAGTAGAATTGTAGATGCCAAGCTAGAAATAATGTACTTCATCTGGTTGTGGTGGGTTTTCTGGGCTGTGTGGCCGTGGTCTGGAAGATCTTCTTGTTCCTAACATTTCACCTGCATCTGTGGCTGGCATCTTCAGAGGTGTATCCCAGCCAGATGCCATCCACAGATGCAGGCGAAACGTTAGGAACAAGATCCAGCAGACCATGGCCACACAGTCAGGAAAACCCACCACAACCAGTTGAATCCGGCCATGAAAGCCTTCGACAATACAATGTACTTCATGTTCTTAAAGCAGCAAAGCAAGTTTAGGTTTGCTAAGGCAAGAAGAATTGCATGTATTACAAAGATTTATTTTTAAAATCCCAGTATCTTCCTGTGGAAAACATATTTACTTTCCTGCTGCCACAAAAGTAAAGTTTCCAGAAATTTACATCCATACTGCTGAGTGCTTTTGCATCCACCACACCGAAATCTAATTCTTCTGAGATGACATACAAACAGCAGGGGAACAGGGACTAAACCCACCACGCTTCTCACATTAGATATTAGATCACAGAGCAAGTTGATTGTCTTAAGTTCTTTGATTCGACTTAGTTGCATGTAATTCTGACTTGATATTTCTCGAGCTACAAATTAATTATGTGATGCTATGGTACATCAATGGGCTCTTTTAGTCTGTAGAGTTTATCCCTCCTTTCTACTTTTCAAACAAAACTAGTAAACATTAATAACTTGGAATGACTTGTATACCCTGTTTCCCCGAATATAAGACATCCCCTGAAAATAAGACGTACTAGAGGTTTTGCTGAAGTGCAAAATATAAAGGCACATCCCGAAAGTTAAAAGTAGCAGTATGGTTTTGTTTGGAAGCATGCTAATGACGAGACAAGACACAGAAAAATAAGACATCCCCTGAAAATAAGACATAGCGCATCTTTGGGAGCAAAAATTAATATAAGACACTGTCTTATTTTTGGGGAAACACGGTAATAATAGATCTGTTAGTCTTCAGCTTGCTACCAGATTCTTGGCTGCATCAGTCTAAACACAGAGAAAAAAAAACGGGTTTATAATATTCTGTCAACCAAAACTGTATCATTTTATATTGAACCAATTCCCTCTCTGTAACAGGCAAATGCGCTGGCTGACATTTCTCCAACTTACCTTGTCTCTGTAAGGCAAAACTCCACTTTGGAAAAAACAGACACACCTTGGGCCTCCACTGAGGAGAGCATGTGAACTCCTGCGTAATGCACCACTATAAACCAACGTTCACTAGCAAACAATGTAAATGCAGTCACCCTTCACAGTGATAGATTGTTCCATTCATTTATGCCTTCTAGCTATATCCTCTTTAAATGGGTTAATAATTTTTGAATTAACCCTTACACCTCTTTCAGGTGGCATTTTATATGCAGCAAAAAAGGGTGTAAGGGTTTATGTTCATACACCATAAAAGATCACCTGATTTTTCTATAATAAACAAGGAAGAAGGGATAAGTTGTGTTCTTTTGTCAGCTATTTTGAATCAAGGGTGGTTTTACAAATGGGAGAGAAGCAGTTGCCACGGAGTGCTATGTGTATGGAGAGTCATTTAGGATCGGGTCAAAATGATGGGGGAAAGGAGTTAATTCTTCGATGCTTTTTTTTCCTGTGGAGCTGCCTCTCCCAGTTAGACCCTACAAAGAGACAAGAAAAGAGAGGGCACTTGTCCTGTTCCTCTTCTAAGTCTAACAGTAGAATCCTAAAACCCCAACACTGGTATATCACTGCTAATCAAATCAGCCCCTGTGTCAGATTGGTCTCATATAGACCATCCTCTAAATGTAGAGTTACCAACCTCCAGGGGGTGGTTGGAGATTCCCCACTCTTAAAAACTGATCTCCAGTTTTAAACAAGAGCCTGAGGATCTCTTTCATTACATACTCTCCTGTCCTTTATATTCAGAAATAAGGAAAAGGTTTTTGGAGCCAATACTACCTAGGACAGCTTTTTATCCGATGATGAGAAACTGATTTTCTTACTATTTGATATCAATTCCTATGTTTCTTACAAGATGGCTCTCTTTGCCCTGGTGGCTAGGAAATTACGAGCAAAGTATTTAAAGCGCTGCTTGACCTGATGTTCCAAAGTACTGGAGGTTAACTTAGACTAGCTGAAGAAGCTGCAAAAACATCTGACGTGGAAAGTATTTGATGGGGCATTTTAATTTAGAGATTGCGAATACAAATAATTTATATTTTAATGTAAAACTAAGTTATTGTTTTAATTTAAATGTTTTAACTGCATGTATCTTTGTATTGTTAAGCCAATGGCTCAAACAATAAATGCTTGACTTGACTTGATGTCCAGGCAGCAGAGATCAGTTCACTTGGAGAAAATGGACACTTTGAACGGTGGACTCTGTGACATTATGTCCCACAGAAGACCCTCCCCTCCCTTCCCCAAATTCTCCTTCCTCCTCAGGTTCCACACCTAAAATCTCCAGTTATTCCCCAACCCAGAGCTGGCAACCCTATGTAAATGTATTGAACCGCACATGCATTCTGGTGTAATTATCAGTGTATACACAGACTCCTTTCCAGTACAATACCTCTAGACAGGTGAGATTAAAAAAAAGTCTTTAAAAAGTGAATATTTATTCAGTTATCAAAACGCAGAGCTGAAATATGAAATGCCAGGGAACACAAATCAATATTGCAGTACAGTAGTGCAAACCACCCTATTTTGTCCTTAATTGCTGCCTCAGTGTGGTGTATGTAGAAATCAAAGGGAAAATAAAGGGAAAAAAGGAAAAAAGAAAGATAATCACTTTGTTCTGAAGAAAAGAGTCTGATTCAATGGGATCCAGGGCAGGGGAAGAAAAAGCTGATCCAAGACATGGGTTTTCAGAGTGGAAGTCGGTCCCAAACTGTAGTGAATTCTGGAGTTGGAGACCCTATGATGGAAAAGGTTTCAGGAACAGGAGTGGGGTGGGGATAGAAGGATGGAAGAAAGTCAGGGAGCAGAAAGCAACCACCAGGGTGGAGGTTTGGGTACAGACCCAGCTAAACACTGGAAGTGCCCTGTTTATAGGTTTTGAAATGACTAGACTTCAGTGGAGAATTCTATTATTGGCTTGATCCTGTGTAGAGTTTAGGACAGTGATGGCGAACTTTTCTGAGACCGAGTGCCCAAATTGCAACCCAAACCCCACTTATTTATCGCAAAGTGCCAACCCGGCAATTTAACCTGAGGTTTTAGTTTAGACAAAACCGATTGGTTCCGTCTTCCTCCGCCCCATCCGCTCGATCAGGGGCCAGCCTGCTCTAGCCTCCAGCAAGTCCCACGCGCACCACTCTGTGCCTCTCTAGCATCTCTGCCTCCTCTGTGCCCCCCCCCCCCGGCAGCAACCACCGGCAGCAACAGGTACCAGGCACGCCAGCCGAGTCCTCCCTGTTCACCGCAATGCGCGCACGTTGGGCTCAGTGGCCCAGGTCAGTCTAGATGTGTGTGTGTGTGGGGGGGGTGGTGATTTTCTGCCCCCCCACATGATGAACTCTGTGTGCGCATGCCCACCGAGAGGGCTCCGAGTGCCACCTCTGGCACCTGTGCCATAGGTTCGCCATCACTGGTTTAGGATCTACACAGGACTGGATCAAAGATCCTGTAAAGATCCGTGCTCCGTCCCTTGTCTCCTATTGGCAGGTGTGAATTTTGGGTGAGTGCAGACAGAGCAACATTTACAGCGGAAGTGGAAGTCCAAATATGTCCAGGCTAGGTACGATGACAGGAGCAACTTAAGTGAGGCAGTTGGGCTACCTAAGAGGTCTACCAGCTGAGGCTGGATTGATTACAGCTGAGCAGTGACTGGGCAATGTTCCCTGGGCTTGTGATGGAATTATTGGAGAAGGCTGTAATGTGGAGAGGGTCTCTGGGGTCTTTGCCGAACAAACTTGATTCACTTGTTCAAGTGGCCATAAGTGAGAAGGAGCCCTGGAGGCTTTAGACTAAAGGCCTTTAGTTGATGTGCTCCTTGAGGTATCTCTCATACGACAAGGGAATTTCAGGGGCTTGTGCTGTGACATCCAATGAAAACATTTTATCCACACCTCAGACAGTCAGGTCAGAAGATCTTTTGGAGGGAGCAATTGCAGGAGTCTCTGTGGGAAGCAGTGTTGCAGGTAATGGTGTTGATGCTGGAGCATTGCCGATAGCAGTGTGGTGCTGGTCTTACTAGTTTCTGCCCCACCCTTAATCAGCAGAGAAGAAAAAGGTATGTCAAAGATCGCACTTGAAAGGTGTGGAGAGCATAGCAATTGCACTCAAGTCCATAGCAACCCTGTCACAACCTTCCAATCATGATGTGATGTGCCGACACCACATGACAGGCAAACTGAAAGCATCCAACTGGTGCACGGGGAGACAGCTGCAGCTCCTTAGTATCAGCCCACAACTTCCCACCTGCAGAACACAACAGCATCCTCTACTGGAAAAAGAATGGTGGTGTTCCCTGTAGGAACCTTGGAAGCAGTATATACCAGAGAGTTCACAGATATTCAGTCATGTTCCCTTTTGCCAGCTGCAAACACAGGTATAACTCCCAGATGAATAGCAATAAAACCATATGTTTAAATTACATTGCAATAGTCTCTCCCTTTTAAAAAGGTACCTCCTTATAAAAATAGCCGTGCTCTTAATCATTCACAAAGAAAATCTACTTCTGATTTTCTGCATATTAGCATGCAGGCCCATTTAGCTGTTCCAAAATAATTGTTCTGGGTAAAGAGCCAGGGAATTTACCCCCAAAGGTATGTTCCTCTGAGGAATGTGGGGTCTCAAATAGTGAAAAGCAGGGGATGGGAGGGAGAGACAGATGCAAACTACCTATTACTGAGATATAGGGTCCAGATCAATTTATCTTGGGATATTATTGATGTCATTTTATTACATGAGTATAGAATGAACAATATACAACACTTCTTAAGAAGTTACAGAAAACAAAATTTAAGGATGTAAAAAAAAATAACAAACAGGTAAAAAAAATCGATGCATGTTGTTATATTGATAACGTAATCCAGAAAATCAGTTGGGAAGTAAATGTTTAAAAATCATTTTAATGTACAATTGGGAATAGAAATCAACAGCAGTTAGTAAAACTTTTCATTGCTGGCTGTGGTGGAGTTCTTGGTCTGGTAGTTTTAACTCCTAATTTTTGGCTTGTATTTGTGGCTGGCATCATGAAAGGCAAGATGGTAAGAGGTATTTCTCTCCATGGCCCAGTGTGTTAACAGAGATCACTGACTCAAGGGAAGTGGTTCAGACATCCATCCACTCTGCTCTCACTGCCCGCTGCCTCACCGCTGCACCACTGCACCGGCGCACTGCTGCACTGGCGCACCACTGCACCGCCACACCCGCAACCCCTCCCAAATCCTTTTCCTTGTCCTCCAAGTGACGCCAGCTGAGAACAGATGGGGGAGGACGTTAAGGCCAGGGAGGGTGCGCTCCTTCCCTAGCTTTAACTTCACCCCCAGTGTTTTCCCAGCTGGCGCCGCTCGAAGGATAAGGCAAAGGTTTTTTGGGGGGGTTGTGAAGGTGGGGGAAAGGGCAGGAGGGAGTTCGGCCAAGGGCTGGGGCTGGGGGTGAGAAGGAAGGGATCATCACTGTTGTACAGATATTGTGGTTATAAGAACATAATTATGTCAGTAAAGTTATCGTACAATACTGGCAACATAAAAGTGATGCCATTGTATCTGAAGTACTCTAGGAAGTCCCCCCAACTTTCTATAGCAAATATAATAGAAATTGGGAGATTTCCTAGGAACTTTCATCCCCCTAAGCCACCAATAACTGCTAAAGATTAGTTAGCATGTATACCTTTCATAAAGGAAATTTAACTAATAGGATTAGGTAACGTGCATAGTCAGGTGAATACTTCAGTGGAGGAAATTTCCGGAGCATCACCTGGAAGTAACGTCATGACCAGCAAACGCCTCCATCTGGAATTCAGGAAACTTCCAGGTGATGCTCTAGGAATTTTCATAATCTGTGTTATCTTTGTCATAGAAATTAGGGGTATTCCTAGAGGGTAATAGAGGGTTATTCCCTGCCCCCAAAATATCCTAGCACTTGCCAAAATAGGACTAGCAAACCTAGTGATATGTGTAAACATGCGCTCTCAGAGCTCAACGAAAGATTAACTTTGGAATTGCCTGAGCAAATCTCTTATCTGTTGACATTTTCAACAACAACAAAAGAAACCAGCTACAAATGATCTTACTATCTAATTGAAACAAATCTGGCTGATTAGTTCAAACGAATGTGACCAAAGTACAGCAGCCTCAGGTTATTCATTTTAGTTTCTATGGAGAGTTCAGGCAGGATTTGATCAAGAAGTACCCACTTATTCATTTGTGTTTTTTAGGTCCATGCTGTCCTTCCTCTGATATCCCCCCTCCCACAGCCATTTTTTATGATGGCTTCTCTGATACACTCATTTCACACACATTCCTTCCACACAAAAGTTCATTTGACAGCACAATCAATATTATTATTTTTGTGTGTGTAATAATGTTCTTATTTTCTCAACATAAAAAAACATACCACTATACACTTTCATGTCCACCACTACATCAATACCAAATAAAAACAAAAAATACAAAAAAGAACACACACACAAAAATGAAGACATAAATTATACAATAACTAACACAACCTATTATACCTAACTAAATTTAACACCAAAAAACAAACGTATAGACTTCCCACTATCTTATTGTTGAATTCCAGTCCATTCTAGGTTCATACATGTATTTAAAATGGAACCATTTATCAATTACAACTGTATCATTACTAATATTCTAATTCATTGTACTGTTTTCTTTTAGATCTCAAATCCAGCAATCATTTCTCATCGACCAGTTTTCCAGTTTTCTCCAAATTTCTATGTATTACTGTGCCTTAGTAAAGTTGTTAAGTTTGCTATTTCTGAATATTCTATGACTTTCTGTATCCCATCTTCCTTTGTTGGTATTTTTTCATCTCCCCATTTCTGCATACAATATTCTTGCCGCAGTAGACAAGTACATGAAAAGCAGTCTGTATTGATTTGGGATGTCATCACCCAATAATCCTAATAGAAAAACTTCAGGTTTTGTATTTCTTTAAGTATCATATCCCAAAAGGATTTGCCACCATGTAGGAAGAAACCACCAACCACCATGGAGGAAGAAAAGGAACCTTTGTGTTTATGGCATTTCCAACATCTATTTGATATATTTTTATACATTTTTGGCAGTTTTTTTTTTGTCGGATACCATCTATACATCATTTTATAATAATTTATTTCAGATTATTATTGTTGTTGTTGTTGTTGTTGTTGTTATGTATTAAATTTGATAGACCACCCTACCCCCGAAGGGATTTTCCGTAGTCTCTCTCATTGCTCCATAAGTATATTCTTGCCAACCTTCCTGCACAATCAACATTCTTAACGTTACCCCAAAAGCTGGGCTACATCATGCCCAATTGATTCCACTGGATGCAGAGGCATAGCAAGGGGGAAAAGTGCCCTGTGCACAAGTGCATCCTCTGCCCTGCCCCAGAACGCCCCCATCCCGTCCCAGAATGCCCTCGCCACAACCCCACTGGAGTGCGCCCCCAGTGTGTCGTGCCCCCCTTCCCCTTGGAGCTACGCCTCTGATTCGACATGCTATTTCACCTCTGTAGTGTCCCAGAAAGGTTCATCTGACTTTAATGCAAAAATTGAAAGGCAGCGGCTGCATCTTTTTCTTCGCTTTGGTTTCCAAACTAGAGTGCTTTTCTTTGAAAAGCACCTATACAACACTGTGCGGGAATTGTTGGACTTCCTGCTTCAACGCACTCATGCCCAAACCTCCTTTATTCTGATCTTTTTTTTAAAGAAAGAATGAAGTCATGCTTCCCACATCAAAATACTGTAAATAGCAAATTGTTTACTTTTTGTGCACTTTGAGCATTTTGATTATAGTATTATCTATCAGCTGCTTTGCCTTTCCTCTTCCTAAATACCATCCCACAAAAAGTCACAGAAAATATACCTTTGCTTATTTCTTTGCTCAGGGCTGGATTTGTCTTTTGAGACAACTCCAAACCTTTGCTTGAACACATAATGACAGAGCAAGGCACCATGTCGCCAGGTCTTTGGCATTGCAGCTTCAGAGGTACATTCCTCTACACTTAATATGCAGAGGAAGACTCTGGGTAGGAGCATCTCCTGGAATAAATCATGGCACAAAGGAAGAAGCCCCTGCAGAGGACAACAAACCCTTTCTATCTATATAGTCATGTGAACTCCTTTAATAAATACCTTGCTGTATGGAATTGATCTTGGCTTACAGAGCAGGGTAATCTGTAATCCTTCCAACAGGTTCTTCTTTATTTGGTTTTCTTCCTCCAGTATCAATCTCCTGACAGGTGTGCTGAGGGCAGGTATCAGCTAGGCAATCTACTGACAACCTCACCATCAGCCAGAAATGCAGTCCAAAGTCAAGGCAGGCAGCAAGTACAGGTGTGGTCGGGCAGGCCATAGTCAAGGCAGCCACAGGAGCGGTCTGATAGTCCAAAGTCAAGCAGTCCAGGAGTTCAAGCAGGCATGCCAGCCAGGAAAAGAGGAGCTGAGCAGGGAACCATGTGTGTGGAGCTTTCCAGTGATGCACACTTGTTCAACCCAAGACAAGGCTTTTATAAAATGACCTTGCTAATGAGGCCAAAATTCTGCAAAAACTCAGTCCTCCTCTGATGCTGACTTGAAGCTGGCTCTGTTGCTTGCATTTCCTCTCGAGGGGCCAGCTCCTGGTCTTCAGGCTCTGTGTCTGGTTCCTCATCTCCTGGGGGCTGGCTCATGATAGCAAGTGCAATACGTATACCCACTGCTTAATTTGTAGCAGCTAGCTATAGTAGGTACACTCTTGTGTCTAAGCCCCTTATTGGACATCTCTTTTGGTCCCCCCTAGATACAGTGCCTCTGTCCCAAGCTCCTCAGAGGAGGTACCCCATTGGTACACCACTGCTACACCCCCCTCCCCCATGCCCCATTGCTACATCACTGAAGACAAGCTCTCCTGGTATACTGAGCACCTGGAGGCCAAGGGGGCACATTGGCATGAGCAGAGGTGGTGAGAGTGAATGCAGCTTGACTGCTGTTCATCACCCACCTTGGCGCTAGGCAGTCCCCCTCACCCCCCTCATGGATACAGCCAGGATGACCTTGGAGATGGAGCTCATTGGCAGGCACTTGATCCCTCTAGGAATGAGAGGAGCACAAGGCAGGATATGGTGGCTACAGTGGTGAAAGAGGGCCTTTCTGAGTTCTATGAGTGGAAAACCACCAATTCATGGAGACCCTCTGACTGGACCTCTCTGGCATGCCCCAGAGGTTTCTCTTGTGCCCCCCAATGAGTGTGGAGAGTGAGCAACATTGTCATGCCAAATTGCTCATGCCTGCTCCCTTGGGTAGTTGAGCAGTGGCAAGCTGACCTTCTGGAAGTCCAACTGGAAGGTGGGGAGATAGAGAATTGTGATATGCTTTGGTTCCAGTATACCTGAATATGAAAAAATATTGATTTTTGACCCTCCCAATAGCTATAATATTGATAAAGATAATATTCTTCTTTTCTTTTTTAAAAATCTTAATTGTAAAAGTTTTTTTTAGAAACCTTTAATAGGCATTAGAAAAAAACCCAAAACAATTAAAACTAAATAAAGTTACAGTTTCTTCTGAATGTACAACTACAAGAAAAATAGTTCACAATTGTTATAAGAAAGAAACAGAAAACACAAATGGAGCTACCACTTGCTACAGCTGGTCATGTCCATCACAGCCGTTATTCCTGTCATTGGCTAGAACGAGGAGATGTGAAACCAACTTTCTCTCACTTATAGTTTTTACATGCCTCTTTGGTTAGAACAAGGGAAGGGAAAACATTGTCAGTGGTATGCTCTAGTCTAAAAGACTGTCCTTCCACTGCTCTTATCTCTACAGCTCCACTTCACTAAACCTGTCCAACAGCATGCATATCTATGAGTAAGACCCCCCCTCAGCTATACTCCCTGTCTTACAGTCCTATTCGATGGAGAGCTTTATTAACATTCTCAACCAAAGACATATTATATTTCCAGAGACTTGTGTCCATAATGAGGGATTCTCTTGGAAGCTTTGGTTGCTTAGTAGCCCGGTGATGAAGCATGAAGCCAACATTCATTGGAACATTAACATCGCCTCCATATGCCTGGAGAGCTTTATGGACAGATTGCTGGACCACTTTCCGTGGATCAATGATCATTTTACGAGGGTTCTGGACTGGGTCGCTATCAGGTTCCCGAAAAACATGTTGCAGTATGTTGGTACCAGGTATCTTTCTCCAAGAGGAAATGTTGAATGGATCATGGAGGGTGAAGACATGTTCAGGGAAAAGATGGCTCTCAAAGAAGAAGACAGCAGCTGTTGGATGTTGGCCCTGAAGGTTGTGCATCATAGTTTTCCAGTCTGGATATTTAATGGGCAGAATAATTTCATCCACGTCATTTAGCAGCAGATATTTGCTCCTGTACATGTTGCGGTAGACGCAGTCATTTAAGGCTGGGATTTGGCCATAGTAGCCAATGTCCTTGGGATCCATTGCATGATGCCACTGAGGAGAAACATTGAGGTAGGAATCAATGGGCCAGGGGATTATCTCAACAATCCCTTCTGCAATGTAAAAGTCCAGTACTTTTTCCATCAGTGGACTGCAGCTGTTCTTGTAGATCACCACTTTGTCCACCCCAAGAATTTTATACATCTCCATGCTCTGCACAAACTGCAGGACATTGTTGTATCCTCCAAACATGGTGGAAATGCAGACTGTGAAATCCACAAGGGAACCTTCATGATCACGATTTCTTATTTCAAAAAGTGGTAGGTGATCAGGATCACCAGAAGGAGACCAATGTATTAACATATAATGTGGCTCCCAAGCTTCTGGTTCTAGGCAACGCAAGTCAGTGGCACCATAAGGAAAGTCAAATCTATCAGAAAGGACATGTATTTCAGCCTTGGAGATGTATATTTCACCCTTGGATGGGTGGCAGAACCAGCAGTAGAGTTCCTTGACCTCTTTGTGGTGGACTATTGCAATCACTCTTGTCATGTTGTTCTTTCTGTTGTCAAAGTATGGAGCAATGATGAAGGTTCGGTTATCTTTTAAGGGTGTGATGGTATTACTGGCGGGAATCCCTTGGCAGAAGTTTTTCTTCACTACTGGCATGAAAGAGAATTTTCTGGAGGTAGGAATAGGTCATTATTGATGTGAAGATGGCAATGTGAACTATAGCAATCAATTTGGGTTTTGTGGGATAGCAAGTCATTTTGGCCTTCGTCATAGCCAATCAGTGAGAGGAGCTGCTCTGTTGATCGATGGAAAAAGATAATACAGAGTAAGAGAAGAAGTACTGGAGTTGTTCTTGACTGTTGTTGCCCGGCGGTCTGATGCCGCAGCATGTGTTCGCAGTGCACTTGTAGAGGAACATCTGGGGAAACAAGCATCGAGAACACAATGAAGGGAATCTTATTGGCTAATGAGAGCAAGCATGGTGTAGTCGTCGTAAGCAGCAGACTCTAATCTGGAGGACAAGGTTTGATTCCCTACTGCTCCTCAGGAAGCCAGCTGGGAGATCTTGGACTAGGCACCTTTCTCTTAGAACTCTCTCAGCCCTGGCAGAGGCAGGCAATGGCAAACCACCTCTGAATTCCTCTAGCCTTGCAAACCCTATGGAGTAGCCATGTCAGCTATGATATGACATAGACTTTTTTCTAGTACAATACCTCTAGACCAGTAGTTCTCAACCTTCCTAATGCCACGGCCCTTTAATACTGTCCCTCATGTTGTGGTGACCTCCAACCATAAAATTGGTATATATAAAATATAAAAATACAATTTTCCGAAGGTCTGAGGCGACCCCTGTAAAAGGGTCGTTTGACCCCCAAGGGGGTCCCAACCCCTAGGTTGAGAACCATTACTCTAGACAGGTGTAAATGACCCCTAGCCACTGTAAAGGATTCCCACAGCTTGGCACCACAGTAAAGGAATCCTTATCCTGTAAAGCCATGTCAGCTGTGATATGACATCACTTTCCAGCACCATTGAAGAAAGAGTTGTGGAAAGTTGACATGAAGAAAAGAAATGGAGATAGAGAACAAAGTACTCATGTTGGATTCTTCATAGCAACTGAACTCTTATAGAAAAAAACGTACATCTAGATCTTATATGGTCCCACGGCAGTTTGATCCTCTTTGATTTGAGATTGCAAATGCCTTAACAGTCTAGGTGCTCGGGAGCAACAGCCGCAGAAGGCCCTTGCTTTCACATCCTGCCTGTGAGCTCCCAAAGGCACCTGGTGGGCCACTGCGAGTAGCAGAGAGCTGGACTAGATGGACTCTGGTCTGATCCAGCAGGCTTGTTCTTATGTTCTTATGTTCTTATGCTTTTTCCATTGCCAGCATTTATTTATGCTCCTGATTTCATGTCTTTAAGGGACCAGACTGAAAGGAGGTAGAATGTTTAGTTTCCCTGAGAGCACTGGGTGAAAGTTTGGGGAAGAGGCCTCAGAGCCCTAGTGTATACCATGAATCCACAAAAAAGAGGACCAAAGCCCACAATCTAACAAAAATAGCTCAAATCATGAAAAACAAATCTTTATGATGTAATGGCAGATTAGCAGAATGTCTTAGTAGAAATGCATTCAGTTTACAAATTGCCAGGATTCTTCCACAGTGAAAGTTTTTCTCATCTTTGGAGCTGTTTATGTCCATTAGTATGACCTATGTAAATGGACTTTCCTAATCCAAATCTTTCTGTCATGATTTGCTTTGACCAGATGAAGAAAAGAAGAGTTGGTTTTTATACTCCACTTTTCTCTACTTTTAAGGAGTCTCAATGTGGCTTACAATTACCTTCCTTTCCTGATCCAATCTTTACCAAACTTGGTGGTTCTTGCAAGAAGAATCACCAGCAGCCTTGATGCATGTTTGGTGCCTTTATCTTAAAAGACAGGATCCTTGGAATCCCATAAAGATTTCCCCTAGACTACAATGGCGGCATTAAAATGTAAATGCCTTGCAAATAGGCAGAAGTATTTTGTCGTTGCTTCTACGGGTGCCCTGTGACAGTAGTTGCAGCAATTCTGAAAAAGTTGGGGGAAAGCTTTTTTTCTTTTCGAATCAATTGGTATACCCCTTGACTCCCTTCTACCTTTAACTTGTTCAGAATTGTATAAATTATTAAAACAAAAATTGTTGGTGAGAGAATGGAACTATTTAACTCTGGCAGCGAGGAAAACTTGTTCACCTTTACATCTATCAATCCCCTTACAACATAACAGAATGGCCTCCTATCTGTATCATCTGACCAATCCAGATCAGAGAAGAGTTTTTTCACTCGCTCGCTTCAATGTTTTCCCTTCTGCCATACTACGAGGTAGATATAACAATCTAGAAATGTGCAAAAGGGTGTGTTCGTGTGATGCAAATCAATTAGAAACATTAACTCACCAATTATTCCATTGTCCTAAATCGGCAAGTATTAGAATCAAATACCCTAGGTTGCTTTCTATGATACCTAGCGAGCTGGATGAACTAAGCAGACTATTGTTCTTATTAAATAATTCTGATGCTACATTCTGTAAAATGGCTGCGAACTTTCTCCTGGAAATATCCCATAAGCAACAGTATGTATGAATCAACTTCATTTGTTATATGTTGCAAGCTTGTATTTTGATACGATTTTGATATGATTTTATACTGTTTATGCCAAATAAAGGCTAAATGAATGAATTTTACCTTTTTTGCCTTTGTCATAGGGCATCTTTTTTGGACCAAAAAAAAAAAAAAGCTAAAAAGAGTGAAAAGGCATTTTTTGGCTTTTCTCAGTTTGGCAAAAGCTGAATGCACACCTGTATTCTGTGCTTCCAAGATGGCGACCAGATGGCAGCACTGTTAGAGTATCCCTACCTTTTTTATTGTTTTGTCATACTTTCCTGATTTATAATGGAGAATTAAAGCAGCCAGAAAGAAAAAGAAAATATCCTGAATATTTCGAGCTACCAACCTGTTAAGCTGAGTCAGTTGGACGCCTCTAAGGTCTGTGAGTCAGTATGTTCCTATTTGTGAAAAGAGCTTAATTAGATACAGATGCTGGGAAACATCCCAGGGGAAGGGAAGCCTTGTTTTCTTCTCCTCCAGCACCCTAAGCAGACTAAAACAGAGGATTATTTTTTAGCTGAGAATTACTTTAGAATCCCTGTCTCAAACTGATTTTAGGTTTTGGAAGCTGACACACAGCACCGCCGATGCAAGGTAAGAAGGTGTTGTGGAAGGACAATAATTTTCTTTTGCAGGAGCAGGTAACGAGCAGTGACAAACTTTATGATTTAAGGGATACACCAAAAGAGCTGGCATTACTGATGGCCAAAGTGCCTTATTTTTGAAAACTTGAAAGTAACCAGCTCTAAATTGATCAGCTAATCAAGCGACTGTGGCAATTATCCCCATCCAGCATTAAGGGTACTGGGGTAATAGGGCACGCTAATTACTCTCCAACAGGGCAGACTTCTCAAACACTTAAGTGGGATATTTCTAAGAGAAATGTAGAAACTTGACTGTCTGGAGAGACATATGATTTAATTCTGCAACCTAACACAAAGAAAATGATGTGGGTGCAATGTAGAGAACTCCACACAAAGTTATAAAGTCACTGTACCCAGGCTACTGAAGGCAACTTCTCATTGCAAGCAGTGAAAATTAGTGTTTAGTAGCTGAATAAATGAAGTCATCTACAAAACAACAGCATCTAGGTCAGGGGTAGGGAACCTTTATCACTCAAAGAGCCATTTGGACCTGTTTTCCAGGGGAAAAGAAAACACTTGGAGCCGCAAATAATTTTTGACATTTAAAATAAAGATAACACTATATATATAGGGTTTTTTTACCTTTTACTCCGCTCATTCTGAGAAGTGCATGGATGCGCCCGCCCTGCTGCCTGCAGGGCGGGCAAGGATGAAGCCGGCGGCTCGGCCTTGCTGGCCGCCGGGAAAGCACCCAC
This sequence comes from Sphaerodactylus townsendi, assembly GCF_021028975.2. NCBI lineage: Eukaryota > Metazoa > Chordata > Lepidosauria > Squamata > Sphaerodactylidae > Sphaerodactylus > Sphaerodactylus townsendi. The sequence continues at coordinate 38,806,148 of NC_059436.1, read as the reverse complement.
CCCGCTCCAACGGGGCGGGTGAGTGGGGAAGCCCGCAGCGCGGCCCAGCCGACTGTGGGCAGTTGGTGCACCCGCCCTGCTGCCTGCAAGGTGGGCAAGGATGGGGCCGGCGGCTCAGCTCATGGAGCCACAGTGCAAGGGCAGAAGAGCCGCATGCGGCTCTCGAGCCGCAGGTTCCCTACCCCTGAGTCTAGGTCCTCCGTGTGCCACGCTTGGCACAACACCATGTCTGTCTGTATGAATATGCTTGACACAATTACCAGTGAAAATGCTGATGCCAAAGTCCAGGATATACTCAGTGTTCAAAGTTTCGAGAGAACACTGCAAAATAGATTTCCCAGCACTGTAGTCCCGAGATTCTTGGGCTACATGGGACAAGTTCCTTGGGGGAAAGTGTTCTGCGGTAGATTCACGTTTTCATTGCTTCTTCATCAGTAAGACATTTCTTTAAGCTTGCCATAGTCCTTCTTGGGGGGCTAATCCCATACACAGACAAATTGTGCTACTATGATGGTAATAAATACAATGTAATAAATACCAGTTGCATAAGACATAGAAACCCAATGCAAAGCATATCATACTGTACAGTATAATATGTGTGTGTGTGTGTGTGAATCTTATTCAATAAATATTAATCAATAAATCTTGGTTATTCCTCTTAGCAAAATACTGCAACAGAATAAAACTTACTATATAAGACACCTGTCGGGATATGTCCCCATTGACCAGCTATGCGTAGGAGGTTAAGAGCTCATGTATCTAATCTGGAGGAACTGGGTTTGATTCCCAGCTCTGCTGCCTGAGCTGTGGAGGCTTATTTGGGGAATTCAGATTAGCCTGTACACTCCCACACACGCCAGCTGGGTGACCTTGGGCTAGTCACAGCTTCTCGGAGCTCTCTCAGCCCCACCTACCTCACAGGGTGTTTGTTGTGAGGGGGGAAGGGCGAGGAGATTGTGAGCCCCTTTGAGTCTCCTGCAGGAGAGAAAGGGGGGATATAAATCCAAACTCCTCCTCCTCCTCCTCCTCCTCCTCCTCCTCTTCTTCTTCTTCTTCTTCTTCTTCTTCTTCTTCTTCTTCTTCTTCTTCTTCTTCTTCTTCTTCTTCTTCTTCTACATGTATCACTTTGTTTTGCTGCAATGTATTTTTGATCAGTGTTATTAAAGAAACAAGGTGATGAGGAGCAGCTGTGCCTTTGCACCTGCTAGCCCTTGAAGGTAAGTCCACAAATTATTATAACAGAATACCAGCTACTATGGCAAGCTTAAAAAAATGTTTTGCTGGGGAAGATGGCGCTTCAACTGGTTTGAGCTCTCCAGAGCTCCCTGCCACACACTACTGAACGGGGCTATCTGCCGGCATAAGAGTAGATGGGGCTCTGACTCTCGCCTCCCCAGGAGTTCCGAGGACCTATAATTTGACAGGTGAATCAGTTGGGGATTGTTATAGATGCACTAGTTTTGAAAAGATCCAGGATCAGTAGGTGTGAGGTGAGCTGTTGGTAATTCACTCTGGTAAGGGATATCTTTGCATTACAAGCAGAGTGCCCTGGGCAAAATACAGCAGAGTGAAGGAAGAGGAGGAAGATGAGTTTGGATTTATATCCTGCCTTTCTCTCCTGTAGGAGACTCAAGATGGCTTACAAGCTCCTTACCCTTCCTCTCCCCACCACAGACACCCTGTGAGGTAGGTGGGGCTAAGAGAGTTCTGAAGAACTGTGACTAGCCCAACGTCACCCAGCAGGAATGCAGGAGTGCAGAAACACATCTCGTTCACCAGGTAAGCCTCCGCCACGCAGGTGGAGAAGTGGGGGAATCAAACCCGGTTATCCAGGTTAGAATCCACCTGGTCTTTATTTTTATTTATTTATTTTTAAATGTATTCCCCACCCTTCCCTGAGGGATTCAAGGAGGCAACAACTTTTTAATCACACAATTAAATCATAATAAATATGTTAAAAGAGTTAAAACCACTACACCACGCTTACCTGTGTGTGTGTGTGTGTGGGGGGGGGGGGACGACAAAAGAACCAGTTCATAGTTTCCAACTAATAAGTCTTAATTAATAATCTCCATTCTGCATAGAAAAGTGGAGAGACAAGTTCTCTATTCTAATCTATATAGCTGGATGCTGTCTTCATTTCTGCATACATGGTGTGAGATGGAAGGTGTGTACAGGAACGGTGGAGAGAGGAGGAGAAGCAGGAAGGAAAGAAGTTCCCTGAGGGTGGTAATCTACACATCACAGGGATAGTGTTAGAGGCTCCTTCTGCACATGCAGAATAATACACTTTCAATCCATTTTCAGTGCACTTTTCAGCTGGATTTTACTGTGCAAAATAGCGAAATCCACTTGCAAACAATCGCGAAAGTGGATTGAAAGTGCGTTATTCTGCATGTGCAGAAGGGGACAGAGTGGTAGAGAAATGGTGCCCAGTGTCTTGACCCTCTCTAGCTATCTGACTCCTCTCTGTCACTGAGGCAGGAAACAGCGTGAAGTCCTTCAATTCCAACCAGCTTTCAGAAGTGTCCTTCCCCGTTTCTCTTCAGTTTCATTTTCCCTGTGGATTTTTTTCTCTCTTATGTTTTGGATTTTTGTAAAACTTTGATAATATTGTTTCTTTCTTTCCTAAATCTTTTGTATGTTTTTGTAACTTTTTGAGGAAAATAAACATTTTTTTTTAAAAAAAAGACGTGTTGTGAGTGTTGATGTTGGAGATTAGAGTAGACACTGATCATCTTACCCTCGTGCTCCGCTTAGGTTATAAGAATAATATCTTTTTCGATTCCAGTCATGATATTTTAGAAGGAACTCAACCTGGCCCAAAGGGATGTTGATGGTCCTCCCCACTGCATGTTAATGTGACTCAGTCTTTGGTGAGGGGTGATTTATGGTCAACACAACAAGGTTGGTGTGTGTGTGTGTGTGTGTGTGTGTGGGTGTGTGTGTGTGTGTAGAGAAGAGCAGAAGAGAGATTCTCAGTTGCTTTTTCTATATGAGTTTAATAAGTTAAAGGCAGGATTACATGGAGATACAATAATAAATCCTTCCTTTCCTGTTACTCATCTACATTACTGTAAGTTTGGTTATATCTTGGTACCTATCTGCTGTCTCGTCGTGGTGGTGGTGGTGGTTCTGGTGTGCTCAGACAAAGAGACAGAGTTAAGTTTATAACCTCAGATGTATGTGCTCACTAAAACTTAAGCAATGGCTGTCTCACTGACCAGCAGCTAATCAACAGATCAGGTCATAAATAGTGACTTCAGCAACTTGTTTACATACATTCACCCTTTTATAATGAGCGCTGCAATTCAACACTGCCTGCACTGAGTTTTGGACCTAGTAGAAACTGTTATGTAAACTCTTGTAAACCCCTTCTTGGACATCTCTTCCGGTCCTGCCTAGATACAGTGCCTCTGCCCCAAGCTACTCACAGGAGGTGGATCAGGAATTCCCACAGCTGCTAATCAGCATGAATGTCCCTACACTTCCATAGTCTGGCAGCACTTCCAGAGGACACAGGAATTCTGCTTTCCACAGTTGCAGCTGTGCAGGGTCTAGATCAGTTAAGGGAGAGAACTACCAGCCTCAGGAACCATCTGAAGAAGCACCATAGTGGGAGACAGAGGATGGTGGGGTGGCTGGGTGGCTGCCAGCCAGGAAGTAAGCCATTCAGTGACACACACCCCACCGGTGCTCTGCCCAAACAGTCTCCTATAGGGAAGGGATGCCAGGCATTTCTGGCAGATACTTGGCGAATGCCTAAGGGTGGGAAACAGCAGACAGGGAAGAAGATTACTTGCCACAGTGGTAAGATGATTGCAATAGACAGATATTCATTTTCTGTTGTTGAAGACACTGGCTTCCCCATGCTGCTCTAGCAGGGATGTAGGTATAGATTTTTTATGGGGGGAATTCGGGGGTGGGGCCACACCCCCACCCGCCCCTATGGCATGGCCACGCCTCCCCAAGCCTCGCCCCCAGCATAGCGCTTATAAAAGCAGCTCTCCAAGGCCGGGGACGGCAGACCTCCCCACCCTGCCTTCCCCTGCCCCCCACCAGCTGGGCTCCCAGCCGGCAGCTGACAGTTCCTTCTGCCCTGCCCTCTGGGCAGAGGCATAGAGGGAATATGGAGCCCGGTGCAAAATTTGCGCCCCCCCCCCCCGTGCAGCCGCTGTGCTGCTGGAATCCACCCCCAAACAGCATCACTTTCAATGGTGTTTAAACTAGAGAGCCCAAATTCTCCTTTTAAATCCACCTTAAAGGGAGAATATGGGGTCCCCAGTTAAACAACATTGAAAGTGATGCTGTTTGGGGGTGGATTATCCCCCACTGTGAAATAGCAACACTTTTGGTTAAGAGCAGGTGCATTCTAATCTGGGGAAACTGGGTTTGATTCCGTGCTCTGCCACTTGGGAAATTCAGATTAGCCTGTGCACTCCCACACACGCCAGCTGGGTGACCTTGGGCTAGTCACAGCTTTTCGGAGCTCTCTCAGCCCCACCCATCTCACAGGGTGTTTGTTGTGAGGGGGGAAGGGCAAGGAGATTGTAAGCTCCTTTGAGTCTCCTACAGGAGAGAAAGGGAGGATATAAATCCCAACTCTTCTTCTTCTAAACTGAGGACCTCAGATTCTCCCTTTAAATCCATGCAGAAGGGAGTGGATTTAAAAGGAGAATCTGGGGGAATTTGGAGGGTGCCTACTGTCAGGGGTACATATGTTAAGCTAGAAGCACCAAACTTTCAGGGTATCTTCAGGAGACTCTCCTAATGATACCTCCCAGGTTTGGTGAAGTTTGGTTCAGGGGGTCCAAAGTTATGGGACCTCAAAGGGCCCCCATCTCCTATTAGCTCCCATTGGAAACAATGGGGGATGGGGCACCCCCTTTGGAAGTCCATAGCTTTGGACCCCCTGGACCAAACTTCACAAAACCTGGGTGGTACCAATAGGAGACTCTCCTGATAATACATCCCAGGTTTGGTTTATTTATTTATTTATTAACCTTTAATAGGCATAGATAGATCAGGATTTACACAGACACGCTCTGCAGTCCTCTGCAGACACTCTCTGCAGTCTCAAATATAGTTCGATGGCAAGGAAATAGTCCACATAACTTGATGGTTGACTTCGAGGGGTCAGATCACTTCAGATTTTTTTTTTTAAAAAATAGCCAGAACAAATGACAGTAATACCCCTACACATCAGTGTAAAAATACAGCCTAATATAAAATTGCAGTATAAATAGATCTGATTAGCAAGTTAAAAACATAATAATATAGCAACAAGTATCCTACCCTGCCTAAATATTAGACAGTGTATATCAGTTAAAAACAGTTAAAAGTGATAAAATGAAAATAAGTTAATACTTTAAAATGGTTGTCAGGTATAGAGCTACCATACGTGTTGTATGAGCATTGTAGTCTCCAAGAAGAAAACGTATGGCAACAGTAGTGTTAGAAATTTTCCTCGCCACTAATAAAGGGTGGATTAATCTGAGACGCGCATCTGCATTTATTTGGGCCCAGGTTTGGTGAAGTTTGGTTCAGGGGGTCCAAAGTTATCGACCCTCAAAAGTGTAGCCCCCATCTTCTATTAGCTCCCTTTGGAAACAATGGAGGATGGAGGCACCCCCTTTGGGAGTCCATAACTTTGGACCCCCTGAACCAAACCTCACCAAACCCGGGTAGTATCATCAGGGGAGTCCCCCAGACAATCCCTGAAAGTTTGGTGCTGCTAGCCCAAACAATGCGCCCCCTGCAGGCCAAAAACCGAAAAAGCACTAAAATGTTTTAAAAACCCACAAACGGAGGGGCGGAACTTCGGACATGGATGGGGGGGGGGGCTCAAACCCGAGAACCCCCCTTACCTACATCCATGTGCTCTAGGATGCTTGCACCATGCTGAGCAGGTACATGTTGCCCTCATTGTATAGGGCTGCCAGGGTCTATGTGAAGGCACAGTTGTCCTGCACACATAGGATAAGTGTGTGCTTCACATCTGACATCTGGACCTGCCCTTAAGCACATCATGCATTCGTCTCACTGACAGCACACTGGTGGCAACCCAATGACAATGGGGGTGCGGAAACCAATGTTCAGGCCAGGAACAGACTGAGCATTGAGGACTGACTGGCTGAAGTTTTTTACTGTTGGCTCCACCCCTAAGCCTCTCCTCTGGTCACACAAGCTGGATCTGGGTGAGCTAAGCCCAGCATCAAACATGCCAGCCTGTCCCCAATCTCCACATGGAGATCATGGCGAGGATGAGCTGGCTGGCCCTACTCCCGAACTCCACATAGAGAGCATGGCTGGGACGGATCGGGCTCCCAATCTCCATGTGGAGTTTGGGGTGGGGCGAGCCCTGCTCATTTGTGTAAAACTGTGCCCTGCCCTGAACTCCAGAGGAAGTTCAGGAACAGGAGACAGTGGGGGCAAAGTACTACAACACGCTCCCAAGGAAGTGGCACTTAGTGCTCCAACCCCCCATGCCCCATTGCTACACCAATGAAGATCATCTCTCCTGGTGTATTGAGCTCTCTGTCAAGAGGGGCACATTGGCACGAGCAGAGGTTGTGAGAGTAGTGGCGTATGTACCACAGGGTGGGGTGGGGATCAGAGCCCCAGGCAGATTCTGTTGGGGTCACATGGGGGCGGAAAATTACCCCCACACCTCTCCTCCTTTCCCTCTCCCCCCGCCTTGTCAGGGTTGGCAGAGATCACTGCACACGCCACTGCCTGACCCCGCCCCACCAGGGCCAGCAATGGCCACTGTGCACACCACTGCCCAGCCTTGCCCCACCAGGCCCCACCAGTGGCTAAGGTAAGTGGGGTGCGAGAGGCAGCATGGGGGCTCATGGGGGGCTGAAAACTCAGAGTCTGTCCTGGGTTCCATTTTCCCTAGCTACACCCCTGTGTGAGAGTAAACGCATCTTGTTACACTCTTAACAGTATAAACATTTTAACATTTAGCAATGGGGAAATAACTCAGCTTAGCAGCGAGCGGTGGGATCTTTGTAACAACTATACCAGAAAAATGGCTTTAAACGTTCCACAGAGAATACAAAGGAGACCAAATTGAATTTAAATATTTTTATACTTTTTGGTGCAAACATTCATACAGTGAGACATAGAGAAGCATACACACAGTTCCTAAGAGATATAAACAGGGAGGAAACATAGGTTTGGATGAAAGATTAGGAGGGGGTAGCGGGAACTTATAGGTTACCTAGGTTCAGCTGAGAAGTTCTTGGAGAAGGCAAGGATTCAAATGGCCAGCATTTGGATCCAAGTGAAGGATGATATCGTGACTCAAAACCAACCAGACACAAGAGAGGTTCAGGCTAGTAATGAGCACTAAGCATGGGGCGAATGGTCCTTTTATACCGCTTAGCGCAGGTAGGGGTGGGAGCTAGGAGCTCTCTTCCTGAAACTTCTGGATTTCCATGCTGGGATTGCTGGGTTGAGCTAATTAATAGCTCATCTATTGTTTTCTAAGTACCGGGATATTGGAGCCAACTGTCTCTTGATAAAATCAGGGTTAGCCTTGAGTGGCTTATACAGAGTTTCTTTTAAGAGTCTCTGCCCAGGTATTCAGATTTGGCTGAGGCGTGTGTTATCAGGGAAGGATCGATTGTTAAGGAGATGGTTCCTAAAGGCAGAGGAAATGCAAAATCTGGTATCAGGGAGTTCTCTAGGTCCTTTGTGTTGCAGCAATCTTGGCAAGGTATGGTAATCAAGATGCACGTCCATGAGGCTTCCAGTGTCTGTTAGCTGGGACAACTCATTCAGTGATCTAATCTTGCAAACAGACCTTTTTGCCCTTTTGGTCTGCTCTTGGTTTGGACATTCTGCTACACACACATGTCTGCTGGCATTTGCCAGTACATATTGTATGAAAAATAATATGAAATCCATATTTCAACAATGTGGGGTATGAAGGGTAGGGCAACAATCTTCACTGTTGTTCGTCAGCCACCTCACAGCTAGGCAATCCTCCACCCACCCACCGTGGATACTGCCAGAATGACCTTGGAGATGGAGCTCATTGGCAAGCACTTGGTCCCTCTGGGAGTGAGAGGCACACAAGACAGGATATGGTGGCTACAGTGGTGAGGGAGTACCTTTCTGAGTCCTATGAGTGGAAAACCACCAATCCATGGAGACCGTTTGACTGGACCTCTCTGCCATGCCCTAGAGGTTTCTCTTGTGCCCTCCAATGAGTGTGGAGAGTGAGTGTGTAGTCTCCCATGCAAGCAACGTTGTCATTGCACATTGCTCATGCCTGCTCTCCTGGACAGTTGAGCAGAGGCAAGCTGACCCTCAGGAAGTCCAACTGGAAGGTGAGGATATAGAGATTAGTGATATGCTTTGACTCCAGTATACCTGGATATGAAAAATATTGATTTTTGACACCCTCCCAATAATCAGGCAATTAAGATAATATTCTTTCTTCTGAATGTGCAACTAAGAGGAAGAGAGTTCCCAATCATTATAGGAAAGAAACGGAAAACACAAATGAACTACTACTTGTCACAGCTGGTCAAGTTCATGATAGCCGTTATTCCTCTCATTGACTAGAACAAGGGCAGGTGGAACAAACTCTCTTACTCGTAGTTATTACATGCCTCATTGGTTGGAACAAGGGAAAACATTGTCAGTGGTATGCTTTAAATGATAGTCCCTCTCCTTCCACTGCTCTTATCTCTACAACTCCACTTCACTAAACCTGTCCAACAGCATGCATATCTATGAGTAAG